>NC_081426.1:8663723-8963723 GCF_949786415.1 Peromyscus eremicus | reverse complement strand
AGGAATTACCTACAGAGGAGATGGTCAAGATACTTTCCGTGTTGTCAACAAAATTTCATGCAACGCTCTTTCTAGAAAATAATCCCAAAGGCAAAACTTAAGAATTCAAAGGTAAGTTGTCAGAGGGCAGAAGAGAGTGGAAAGCAAGCTGGGATAAAAATAGAAACGCCATCCATGCAGGGCTGGAATCTACATGAGAAGCAGCTGAACACAGGATACAAATAACCCTAACTCAGCGCATGGACAGCAGACCAGGAAATCATACAAGAAATGAGCAATAGTCCCAAGACTCACTGATGAGCCTAGAGAACACCACTGTTAGAGGAAGCCAAGAAAAGCCAGGGCCCCAGCATTTCTGAAGAGTGGCCACATGTGGAGGTGAACTAAAGGAATAGAATGTAATTTAAAGAATAAACATGAGAGAACTTGACATAAAGATGATTTGAATCTGATGATCAAAATAGTGTATTGATTTCAAGAAAATCTGCATAAGTAATTCAACACCAATATATTCCTACTGAAGTTATAAAATGCTAAAGATAAGGAAAATCTCACATGACTATTCATACCTTCGGGTAGAAAAACAGATACAGAGAGAAAACCAAGCAGAAGATCAACATCCAAAAGTCCTGAGGGAAAAGAAGCATGACTAAAGGTTGTTCTTCAAGTACAGAGATAATAGAGACAAGCTCAGACGTGTGAGACCTCAGGGATAAGACTAAGTTCCGCTTGTGAGTGAAATCTACCCAAACAAAAGTTGATTCAGAGTAAATCCAAAGGGAAAAGTTTGGGTTTCTAGTGCTTCCATAACAAAGTACTGTGGCTTGGCTGCCTTGTGTGGAAGTGAGTTTGGCTTTGCTGTGCCAATAATACCTGACAGAAATGATGCATAGGAGGAAAGATTTCTTTGGGCTCACAGTTTCAGAGAGTCTAAGTCCTTCACAGTGAGAAGGACATGGTGGAGTCTTCAGCAGCAGAAGTGTGTAGTTGAGGCTTCTCATGTCACAGTCAACCATGAAGGAGAGAACAAAAGCCCACCCCTAGAGACCTGTCTCTGCTTCCCCCAAAAAAGCCTCCAGCAGCTTGAGACCAAGCATTCAAAACGTGAGCCTGTGGAGAATATTTCAGGTTCCACCTGTAGCATTCTATTGATGGCCTCAGAGTCCCATGGCCATCTCATCATACAAACTCATTTGCTCCAACCATGAGGGAGTCATAGCGCCAATGCTCTTCATGAGTCCATGATCAACCAGTTAGCTCTTAGAGCACTGTAGGCTTTTCTAGCCTCTGTTCCAAACTCTTCCACATTCTTCCAACAAACCATTTCCACAGGTCAAAGGACTACATGGCCAGGTCTACTCACAGCAACCTCAGTTCTCTGGTACCAGTTTTTCAGTTTTAGTTGTGTGTGTGTGTGTGTGTGTGTGTGTGTGTGTGTGTGTGTGTGTGTATGTGTGTGTATGTGTGTGTATGTGTGTGTGTGTGTGTGTGTGTGTGTGTGTAACAAAACACCTGACATGAAGAATGTGTGGGAGGCAACCTTTATTTGACCCTACGATTTCAGAGGGTCCATCATAGTGGGGAAGCACAGCAGAATCCATGGCAGCTGTCACATGTGGTGGGATCACATCATATCACAGCAAAGCTGGAAGCAGAAGCAGAACCAGAGCTGGTCTATACCCCTCAAAAGCCCAGTCCTAGTGACCACTCCCATCAACCAAGCCCTACCTCCTGTGGCTCCACAGTCTTCCAAAATAGTACCACCAGCCAGGGAATGAGTGTTCAGAACACAAGACCCAGAGGAGCATTTCATATTAAGTCACAATGCTCACAACAACTAGAAGTATGAAATCAGGGTGTTGGTAGGGCTGTGGTCCCTTAGAAGACTCTAGGGAAGGATCCTTTGCCCTTCCAATTCCCATCGACCACAGCAGTGTATCCCCAGCTTTCAGACTGCACTCTCCCTGGCTCTTCCCAGGTCATGTTTATGTACATGTTTATGTCAAATGTTCCCTTTCTAGGATGATATCATTTAGATTAAGGCCCGCTCTAATGCCTCATTTTAACTTGACTACCACTTTAAAGACCTTATTTCCAACTAAGTCCTATTTTGAGAACACCAACATACCATTTTTCCCTCCCCTCTGGAGAAAGACACAATTCAATCCATAATTCTGAAATAACACAGATACAGTGAGTTCCAAGCCCATTAAAGGTGGAGCTGAGCACAGCAGCAAGAAGCACAATTAGAGAAGGAGCAGAAAGGAGGCCAGCATTAGCAACGGTCTAATAAACGTGGCGGGTGCGTTGACAAGTGCCAATGTGGATAATAGCTTTAAATTGAAACTGACTTTGAAAAAAATAGCAAATTCAATCTCCTAATGGATTTTTGGTTGTCATTGTTCTTAATTCTAGAATAATTCATCTCTAAAGAATGATTATATCTTGTGCAAAAGAGACAACCAATTTAGTGATTCTGAATTTTGCTTTGTTTTTTTTCTTCTTTTCTATTCAAGTAAAAATTAATGTTTTTCATGGAAAACAGCATGCAGAATTATCCTAGTTTTATAAAATTGTACCTGTTGTCCCATCTATGGAGTCCCAAGTCCTGCTTCAAATGTTGACGATTGTTACCTAGGGGCAAGGGGATTTGCAGTGAAGGGTTTTTCAACTTTGTTATATACATTTCTGTATCATTTGAATCTTTATCATGACTATGTTGCTTTGAACAAAACCTATAAAATCCATTCTCTTTATCTTTCACTTTCTCTCTCTTTTCTCCTTATTTCTAAAAATGCTCTTTGCAGGTGTGGGGGAGCTAAGAGTTGGAAGGTCCATTGGGTGCTATGAGGGAGCCCATCAAGGAGTCAGAAGGCAGGGGCTGGGGGTGCTGTGACAGCAAACAGATGTCTGTCATCAGAAGAATGTCATCAAAGTGGTTTCTGTCCCACAGTGTGGCAAAAGACTCCTTTAACTACAGATGCCACCCTATGCATTTATTAACTTTCCACAGTCACACTTGGCCCCTGGAGACCCAGGGAGCTTCCCAGGTCAGCAGAAGGAGTCAGGGCTGCCTCTAACTTTTCAGAAAATTTAGTATTAAGCCAGGCATCATGACAAATACCTGTCTTCTCAGCACTCAGGAGGTTGAGGAGGCTGAGACAGGAGGATCAGGATTTTAAGGACACCCTGGACTACATGGTGAGTGTGAGAGTATCCTGAGCCACATGGGAAAGAAAAAGAGGAGGTGAGGAAGAGGAGAGGAGAAGAGAGGAGAAGAGAAGAGGGCAGGGGAGGGGAGGGCAGGGGAGGGGAGGGCAGGGGAGGAGGGGAAGTGTAACCTTAGCTTTACTGGGAGATAAAAAAACCAGCCTACTCACAAGCTGACCTGGGGTCTGTCGTCTGTCTGTCTGTCTGTCTGTCTTCTTAGCCCCAGTCAAGGCAGCTTCTGTGTATGACTGTCTCAGGCCCTGTGACTAAGTCTCCCATTCTGATCCTCCAAGGAAAGGCACCTGGGTACACAATGGCTATAGTATTCAAATTTTATAGTTCCTCTTTTTCTCTCATTGTCCCAAACGGTTGGCAGGAAACACATCTTTTATTACTTCTTTTCCTGTTATTTTGACAGGAAACGGGAGTTTTGGGAGGCCAGCATGCAGACAGCGGGGTTGCGTGAGGCTGAGCACATCGCAGAAGGCCCATGGCTTTAGATCTGTTCTTCCTGGAAACTGCTGCTGGGACTTCCACTGGACCTGCGCAGCCTCACGTAAGAGCTGTCCCAAAGAAGGCACAGGTCAGCTGTCAGGGCTAAAGGGCTGAGCAGAGGGCCAGTGGCGGGGAGGGCCGCAGCACCCACAGGGGTCTAGCCTGGGCAAGCCCTTCCTGTTGGCTTGGAGAACTAGGAAATTATTAAATTGTGGGTCTAGGGGTGTGCATGTGGTCAGCATACACGTGGCCCTGGGTTCACTCTCCAGAATTGTAAAATGAAACAAAAATATGTAGAGCAATATCACAAAATACTGATACTGCTAGTCCACACAGAACAGAGTCACCACCAGCAGAACCCTCACACTGCACTTTCACGGTCACGCCCATTTCCATCCTGCTCCAGCCGCCTCTTTACCTATTATAGCCATTAGTTTGGTTGCTGGTTTTAGGGGAGATGTGTTGTTGTTCGTGTGTGTGTGTGTGTGTGTGTGTGTGTGTGGTGTGGTGGGTGTGTGTGTCATGAAAATGAGTGTGCAGATGGACCCATGTGGTACTGCAGAGTAGGCCATTAGGTTTTCTGCCCTGCTCTCTCGACCTGAGTGCCTTGACACAGAGTCCCTCGCTGAACCAGAGCTCACCATTCGGCTGGACTGGCCACAGGCCGGCAGGCTCTCAGGGTCCACTCTTCTCTGGCCCCGACGCTGGGTTACAGGCCCCCATAGCCATGCCTGGCCACTTACATGGGTGCCGGGCCATCTTCCCAATTCCATGAGTCTGTTTTTGTTAATTTTATTTCAAGAATTTATATATTACCAAAAAAATAGGATGCTATTAAACAGAACAACACAGGACACAACCCTTGGGTGTGTTTTTGACTTGGAAGAACACTTAGTTTAGCCTTTACCTGCCAAAGGGCATCTGGGTTCCTTCTCAGGGGTCCTGTCCTGCCATATGTGGCTATTAACTGCTAGCTGTGATTTATATAAAAATACTTGAGGAGGTCATGGTGACGTGTGCTGCTGTATTGCCCAATTCAATTAACATCTCTTCTTAATTTACTAGTAAATCCATTTACTCTTAAGTTTCATAAGCGTCACCATGAATATTCTTCAGTAAGAAAATCTGGGGCTGATGAGATGGCTCAGTGCATTAAGGCACTTGCTGCAAAGCATGGCGACTGAGTCCAGTCTCCAGGACCCACACACTAGGAGAAGAGAACTGACTCTCGTAAGTTATTCTCTGACCTCCGCACATAAGCTGTGGTGTAAGCTCCCTCCCAACCCCCAGAATAAATGTAAGTTTTTTAAAAAACAAAGGAAAGATCTAGCTCAAGATGTCCAATCCTTTGGGCATACCTTCACCTAATGTTTTAAAATTTAGACTTAGATTTACTCTCTGCCCTTGTTAGGGTGGGAGAAGGTTGGCATGTACAGGCCGAGTGTGCGGGGATGGTGAGGACGGGCTGAGGTTGGCACGTACAGGCCGAGCGTGCGGGGCGGTGAGGACGAGGACGAGTGTGCGGGGATGGTGAGGATGGGCTGAGGTTGGCACGTACAGGCCGAGTATGCGGGGATGGTGAGGCAGACTGGGTTTATCAACACCTGTTGGAGGGTCTGAAGCACCACCACCCGGTCTTTTGTGTTTCCAACAGTAGCTGGCAGTATTCTGTGCATAATTTTGTTTTATAATTTTCTATGCACAGTGGGATATCTAATCCCAGTTTGGGTCTGAGCTGTTGTATATTCATACTATCTTTAATTACTTTCATTATTTTTTTACAGCTTAATTGAATTTTAATCTTATTTAATTCTCTTTGGGGCAGGGAGTTCTTGAGATAGAGTTTCTCTTTGTAACAAAAATCCTTGGCTGTCCTGGAACTCCCTCTGTAGACCAGGCTGGTCTCAGTCTCACAAAGATTTACTTCTTCTGCCTCCCAAGTGCTGGGATTAAAGGCTTGCACTACCACCACTCAGTTTAAATTTGTTCTTAAACATACTTTACAGTGAGTTATGGGGAGTGGAAGTGTTATTCATTAGGGTTAGTCAAGTGTCTGTAGTGGCTGGAATGGCACTTACCAACTATAAATACTGTTGTTGTGTTTTTTTTAATTAAAGAGGTATTATTGTATCTGAGTGCATGTGCGCACACACATACACGTGTGGTGGACATGTGGAGGACCTCTCTGGCTTGGTTCCCTCCTTCCATCTTGTGTAGTTCTAGGCATCAGTCAGGCTGCACAGCAAACACCCTTACCAGCTGAGCCATCTTGTGTGGGACCCACAGAGACCCGGCTTGTGGCTTGTTTTCATCTTGACTCCAGGTCAGAGAGTCAAGCTTGTTCCCCCACCTCACCAAGGCTGCATAATAGGATGTTTTGCCATAAAGCATGGTTACCAGATGTTGTAAGTACTAAGGTGTTTACACTTAATTGTACTTTGTACCTTGAACCATGATGTCCTTCAAAGGGGGAGGCCTTTTTATCCCCCTTGCTTTGGGTATATAAAAGTGGTGAGTGAAAAACATAGGCGTCTGTGGTACTGACCCAGAGCCCTCCCGAAGCTATCCTGTGTCTCTGTCTTTTTCTTCGTCTATGTCTGTATTTCATAGCTACCATTTCTCAATTCCACACTCCCCGCTTCAGAACCATTCCATAGGTCAAGCGTGACTCCACAATCTTGCTGGAGCATATGGCTTGATTTTTATCACTGTTGTACCCTGGGCTGTGGCAAAGCATTTTGAGGTATGTGTTAGAAAGACTGATGCCTGCGCCTCTGATCCCGTAAGAATGCAGAACCCTCAGGATGACTCAGCAGACAGAGGTGTTTGCCACTCAGCCTGAGGACCTGAACTCCATCCCCAGGACCCATGTGATGGAAGGAGAGAATCCATGCCCTCAGGTTTTCCTTTGACTTCAACTCCAACGTGCATGAACACACACGAAAGAAGTAGAGAAAAGAGTCAATATGCATAAATTTATAAAAAGAATTACGAGCCAGGGGCTGCTGATAGCTCAGCAGGTAAAGGCACTTTCCCCCAAGCCTGATAACCCATATTTGATACCCCAGAACCACGTGGTGGAAAGAGAGAACCAACTTCTACAAGTTATCCTCTGATCCACATGAGCCCATCATACCACGTACTACTCCCACATTCAAATAAAAAAATATGTAATGTCATTAAAAATAATAATTATGATCTAGAGGATATTCTTCACAGAGTGAGAATACTTGCGAGTCTAAGTTTACCAAAATTTAATAAAGGACCTAAACCTTTAGTGCTTATGAGGTTAAGTGACCCAGCTAAGCATTCGCAGGCCTTTGTTTTTGAAATTAAGCTACATGAACAAATATTGAATGGGTAGTTGTGTTGGGGATTGAAATCAAAAAGCTTTTCTCTTAAGGAATCTGGCTGAGCTGAAGTGCTGTGCTCAGTGTTGGGAGCATGCTTCAGCACCTTATAAAGAAAAAAAGACATTTTAGCTCAGGAGGCCTATCTTAAACAGACAACGAACACAGTCATCTTAACTGAGAGGCCGGCTAGTTACAGCTTGTCAGGATTAAACTCTGTGTGTAGACTGTTGGGGGCAGGCAAGAGGTAGGTTTCTATGTGATCTGACTTTACTAGAGACGAAGAGTTGAAGTGGAAGAGGAGGTAACTGGGTGGGGTTGCCTGCATAGCCATGGGATGTATATATGCAGAGGCAGGTGTACACACCAACACTGGCCTATCCCTAAATGTGAGTTCATGTTTATCACATCCAACAAATGTGGAAAATTAGCACCTCCTGATTTGTATGTGAAAACAATATTAAAGGCCCAGCTGCCTGATAACTGTCTGTGTCCTGCTGGGTCACATCCTAAAAACAAACAACACCCAGTGTGAGGTGATGAGTCTTAAGAGGAACAAGCAAGCCATCTTGATGTCTTGGCTCTGAGCAAGAATTAGGTGTGAGCTACAGTCTCGCATCAGAAACCCCCAAGTGTTAGCTAGGTGGTAGGGGCTTGGAATGGCATGAAAGAATTTCCAAGACAGATATGGCTTCTAGAGACAAAATCAAGAGATAAATTTGAAAGATGCCTTCATATTGACAATGATAGATTTTACTTAATGTGTCATGTGTGGATGACTAATATGTAATGTGTAAAATCAAAGGTTTAATTTGAAAAAGGATATTCATGTGGTAAGTAATTTTTGAAGATTAATACATTAATGTTTCATGTACTATAGTTTACTGTACTTGTTTATTTGCATAGGGTCATGCACTTGATGCATGTTTATATGTATATATGTACAATGTATGACATAACAAGTAATATGTAATTGGCATTATATATGTATATTAATAAAATTCAGGAAAAAATTTAGATACTGAAGTTGCACTTAAGAAATAAAAATATGGGGCTAAAGAGAAGGCTCAGTGGTAAAGAGCGCACTGGTTGCTATTGTAGATGACCTGAGTTCGATTCCCAGCACTCACATGGCAGCTCACAACTGTCTGTGATTCCAGTTCTAGGAGATTTGATGCACCCTTTCTGGCCTTTGCAGGCACTACACACACACAGCACATGGTGCAGACATACATGTAGGCAAAACATCCATAAAACAAAAAATTTTAAAACAGTGCTAGCAGTGGTGGCACATACCTTTAATCCCAGCACTCAGGAGGCAGGGGCAGGTGGATCTCTGTGAGTTTGAGGCCAACTTGGTCTACAGAGCGAGTTCCAGGACAGCCAGAGCTACACAGAGAAACTAGGTCTTGAAAAATAGATGATAGATAGATAGATAGATAGATAGATAGATAGATAGATAGATAGATAGATAGATAGAGATAGATAATAGATGAAAATAAAACATTAAGTGCAAAAAGAATGTTTTTAAAAAAGAAAGAAATGTAGATCTCAGAACAGGAATCAGGACTGGTTTAAGCTCCGGGTTTCGATAGTGATTGTTCCTTCTTTCTTTGTTGTTCCGGCAAGACTGATCTCCGTTCTTCCCTTTACAAGACCTAAGTGTTTGCGATGCCATGAGGGCTCTTCGTCTAGGTGTTTTTGTTGTTTAGAAAGGTTGGAAGATGAATTAGGATGAAAACAATGAGGACCCAGCAGGCTGAGGCTATGTGTCCATCTGCGATGAAGGATTGTTTGATCCTTGGCCTCCATCCACGTCAGTGTGGCCGTCAGCTACCAGACTTCAGGACAGGCACTGGCTGAGTGGTCAGAATATCAGGCTTCACTATTGGGGAACTCGGGGTAGGTGAGCTGAGAGGAGGAGAATGGGAAATATGAGGCAGTCTGTCTAGATTGTTAGAAATTGAGTGCAAGAATGCTTAGGCAATAAAGACAAATTCTAACGTGTGGCAGCATGTGAAGGGGAACTTCAAGGGTGTAGCTGTCTGGGTCTCCTGGGCTTAGATAAGAATATACTAGAGAAAGAAGGATCAAAAACAGGAAACCTGAAAAGATCTGTAATTGAATTGTCGGAGAGAAATGGGGTTGTGTCAGAATATGAATGCATTCCTCATGGGTCCTTTGAGCCTGTTTCATGAAGACATAAAAGGCAAAAAATTACTAGGACTGCTGATGAATGGAAGAATAAAATGGAAGGCAAATAATTGAATTAAAGTAATTTTATCAACTGAGAACCAGAGATTGGATATTACTATCAATGATATGGTTATAATTAATTTTAGGTTATTTGCTTGAGAAGCTTGAAGAAGAGAATAATAGGGGGGCTTTTTAATCAAACAGAAGTGTAATAGCAACTAGAAAAATTTTATGGAGAACAACAGCTGTGCTTAATCTCTTAGGTCAAATCCACAGTCTTACAGACTTGACTTCTCTGAACAAATGTTTAATTGGGGAAATCAAAGTGTAATCATGACAAGTAGAATGGCTGGTATCAGTTAACAAAGTTAATGATAGACTAATGCTCTCTTCTGATCTGTACTTGAGCTGATGGATTAGAAGTCAGTTGCACTAATTAAAACAAGAGCCTCACTTCTAAGCACAAACATAGAAAAATAATGCATCAGTGAAGTGTCTTTGTGACTCAGCAGTGTCAAAAGCTAAAATGGTTTGGGGTGCTGTGAACTGTCCACTGACACGTGAGCAAACCATTCAGAGAGTTGATCCAACGTTAATGTGGTTAACTGACTACCTGTTGCTGTGGCAGGCTTCACTCTGGCATGGCAGAAAACTCTTTCAGTTGCAGATGCTGCCCCATGTCTGAACAACTTTACACAGTCACACTCAACCCTTGAAGAAGCCAGATGGCCCCGAGGTCAGCAGAATGAGTCCTTCTAACTTGGATGTAGTCCAGCATTAGCTTTACTGTATCATAGGAGCAGCTAGCACACCCACAATCCAGCCAGGAGGTTGACCACTCTCTTCTTGGTTCCCAATCAAGAGAGCTATCTTACACTCTGCCCCCGAGATCTCAGCCATGTGACCGAGTTCTCTGACGAATCCTTCCAGCCAGCTTTTTCCAATAGGAAAGACATTCCGTGCATAACGACTGTTATATGCTCATGTTTAGTTCCTCTTCCTCTATCAGCAGGAAATGCATCTTTTGTATTCTTTCTTTAATGGGAAGTGGAAAACTGCTCTAGCACTAACAATAAATAAAATCCTAGCCTGAATGCAGACCTAATGTGTGTGGCCTACAGGCTCTGCCACAGGACTGGGGATCACATGTCTCCAAGGGGCAGAATCACTAGACAGGTTGTCATAGTAACAGTACTGGAGGCAGGTGGCAGGCTGTCCACAAATGTTGAGCACGGGGAAACCCAGCAGGAACTATGAGGATAACACCTGCTGGCAGGCTGTGGTCCCTCTTGGAAAATATTGTCTATAGTCACTGTTTTGTATCAAAAAGACTAATATTAAACAGACAGAAAACTATTCTTCACAAGAAATCAATTTATTTCAAATGAAACATTGCAAGTCATACGTTCTCTAAGTTCAGAATCTAAGCCCTAGAATTGTCAGTCGCAATTTGTCCATCTCATCTTTGATAATACACCTGACATTGGTGCTAATTACGCAGGGAGGCTGTCTACTTATCCAGGTCTCCTGCAGTCACACCCATGTAGACAGGCGGAGGGCTCATCTTAACACTCATGCCTTGACCTCTAACTATTCATGCTCTCCTTTCTTACACTAACTTCTATACTCCAAAGAGACATCTCTACAAGAATTTCCTCGAGGTGGGGTGCTGTTCCTGGTGCTACACGCCTTTAATCCCAGGGAGACAGAGGCAGGCAACCTCTCTGAGTTCAAAGCCAGACTGATCTACATAGCAAGTTCCAGGCCAACAAGGACTATATAGTGAGTCTTGTCTCATAAAAAAAAAAAAAAAAAAAAAAAAAAAAAATCCTGTTAAAAATGTGCTTTTTGGACCAGCAAGACGGCTCAGCAGGTAAAGACACTTGCTGTCAAGTCTGACAACTTGAGTTCCATCCCTAACACTGTCCTTTTTGACCTACACACACACACACACACACACACACACACACACACACACACACACACACACAATGTAATTTGAATGTGATATCATTCATTCAGTGAAAGCAGCAGATTACAAACAAACAACAAAACAAATACACTGCTTTCACCTCACCCTTCCAGCTATCTCCTAGTTCACTACAGAAGCTGGTGATAGTTTCCACCTTACCCAGTCTTCAACATGTGTACTGTGTATAGTCATTTTTCTCTTTATTGGTGTGTGTGTGTGTGTGTGTGTGTGTGTGTGTGTGTGTGTGTGTGCCTGCCTATGTATGGGTGTGCTCTCCTGTACACAAATATGTTGAGGCCAGAGGTCAATACTGGGCATCCTCCTCCACTGTTCTCCATTTATTCTTCATGGCAGGGTCTCTCACTGAGCCTGGAGTTCACCATTTCAGCTAGACTGACAGATCATTGAACTCCAGGGAATTTTCTGCCTCTGCCTCCTCAGAGCTGAATTTACAGACATTCACCACCATGCCTGGCCCTCCTATGAACACTGGGGATGCTAACTCAGGTCGCCACACTTAGGAGGTTAAGCCATCTTTCCAGCTCTGCTCCATCATTTATATGTGAACCTTTTCAGCTCACTCACTCCTTAACCTGCTTAAAATAGGCTTCTGCTATCTCTATCCCATTAATATGCTCTTTCCCAGACCACCAGGGAGCCTCCAATTACACTGAATAAGAGTGACAGGTTTCTACAATCCACAGCCTCAGAGAGACTAGATAACAAAGAGGGCCCAAAGAGGGGCTCATGGACTTCCCTGGGAAGGGGAAATAGAAGAGATCTCCTGGGAAAACTAGGGACAGAAGTGGGGGAAAGGATGGGAACTTGAGGGAGCAAGATGGGTGGGCTGGGCGTGAGAGGTGGGTTGGGGGCTGCACAGAGGGGGAAAGTAAGGAAAGAAATGTCTTGATTGGGGGTGGGCATTTCGGTGTAGAGAGAAACCTGGTGCCAGGGAAACTCCCAGGAATCCACAAGGATGACCCCAGCTAGGACTCCTAATAATAGTGGAGAGGGTTCCTGAACTGGCCTTCCACTGTAATCAGATTGGTGACTATCCTAATTGTCATCAGAGAGCCTTCATCCAGTAACTGATGGAAGTAGATGCAGAGATCCACAGCCAAGCACTGGGTCAATCTCCATGAGTCCTCCTGAAGAAAGGGAGGAGGGATTGTACAAGTCATGGGGGTCAATGTCATGACTGGAGAACCCACAGAGACAGCTGACCTGAGCTTGTGGGACCAACAGTTAGGGAGCCTGCATGGGACCAACCTAGGCCCTCTGCATGTGTGTGACAGTTGTGTAGCTTGGTCTGTTTGTAAGGCTCCTAGCAGTGTGATCAGGACCTGTCCCTGGCTCTTAGCTGGCTTTTAGGAACCTGTTCCCCATGCTGGATTACCTTGCCCAGCCTTGACACAAGGGGAGGAGCTCAGTCCTGTCTCAACTTGATGTGCCATGCTTTGTTCAAGCCCATGGGAGCCCTGACCCCATTCTGAATGGAAACAGAAGAGGGGTGGATGGAGAGGAGGGGGGTAAACCAGGGTGTGTGTGGGGGGTGAGTAGATGGGAAGAGAAACTGTGGTCAGTATGTAAAATAAATGAAAAATGTTAATTAAATTAAATTTAAAAAAAAGAGAGAGTGACAGGTTTCAGCCCAGTGGTGGTGGTAGCACATGCCTTTAATCTCAGCACTTGGGAGACAGAGGCAGGTGGATCTCTAATTTGAGGCCAGCCTGGTCAACAGAGTGAGTTCTAGGACAGCCAGGACTACACAGAGAAACCTTGTCTTGAAAAACATAAAGAGTGACGACTTTCAATTGTCAGTTGCCCGGTGCTTCTGCTGGTATTTACACGTAAAATTAGTGCTGACTTTTTATCTTTAAACACCTGCCCCTCTTCCCTCACGTCTTCCTGTCCTCTCTCACCTGCCCCATCATTTCCTCCATTCCTAACGAGCTTTACTTCTCCCATTCCTGAGTTCAGAGTGGTCTATCCTTACCAAACAAGGAATTGTATCCTCATGTTTTAGCTTCCAAATGTTACCACATCCATACCTTATCCTGAGTCCCAGTACCTTATGTCTTCAAAGTTTCCCAAACCAGGGCTGGGAATGTAGCTCAGGGGTGAAGCATGACTTTAGCATGCACAGGGAAAGTTAGTTCAGTGGTTCAGTTCTCAGCACTGGGGTGTGTGGGGGCTGGGATGAAATCAACAGAAGTTCTTCAAAGTAGATTTCCTCCATATTGAAGACACTTTTGCATTGCTAGGTGCTGTTTCTGTCCTGAGTTACATTTCCTGTCTGACGCAGCCGAAGGACTTGATATCACACTGGGCTTCCCAGAGAGGAAGTTGACCCTGAGCCTTCCAGGGCTTTTCTCGATTTGCTCAGAAAGCATGGCCTCGGGATTTAGAAGACACTGGACTCAGAGAGGAAATCTGATAACTCTCACTCCAGATTCTGCCCCCTCGGAAGTCTTTGTCCTCCAGATACAAAACGGAGATTATGCTTCTCCTTTGAATATATGGTGTCAGGGTTAGGGTTGGGGTCGGGGCAGGGGTCTATGGGACAATGAGAATGGAAGACCACGAGGTTGAAGAGTGAGTTCAGTCAGAGCCTCCCAAACTTTCTCCTATATTCTAGGAATATAAATGAAGCCACCTCACTGAGCTCTGGACTTCGGAGATTTCATCTCTAAGAGCGGACTTCCTTCCTCTATTTCTAGTAACCACTGATTCAGTCTTCTCTGGAAACGCTACCAGTCACCCTGAATCTCTTTTCCATAAGAATTGAGCAACAACAGAACCATGAGACAAGCCAGTTTGGGCACTCTGCCCTCTGAGTGAGAAGAACCTGAGGCAGGCCGGGGAAGGCAATGCCTCTCAGCTGCTTCTTCCACGCCAAAGAAAAACAAACTGAAACTCAGAATCATAAAAAATGTTTTAAGTTAGTCATCTTCAGGAAGTGGTCAGACTTGGAATATTCTAGTATTTCAGGAAGGAGCTTTAAATATAAGACCACTGAATGAGTCTTTGCACAGCATATGTGCTTTCCCAGGAACTATGGGTTACATGCGTGTGTGTTTGTGATTTCTTTTCCTGAGGAGGTCTACAATTTTTATCAAATTCTCAGCATCCCTCAAAGGTAAGAATTACGCCAGGTTTGACCTGACGATTACCTGTTGCTTTGTAACAAGTCAAAGGCAGCCAACCCCACTGGCTTTGTCAACTCACAGTGTGAGTCAGGGAGCAATTCTGCTGAGTGACCGCTCAGTTGAGGTCCCTAATGGACCCAGGAAGTCAGCTGAGGTTTCCGTTACTTGAAGATCTGTTTTCAAGATGGCTCACGCACATGGCTTTAGTCAGGAGGTCTCATTTGCCACACAGACCGCCCCACTGAACTGCTTGGGTATCTTCACAACATGGCAAGTGCTGACCGCCCCGCCCCGTGCCCGCTCCATCTCCCCAGTGTGTGGCTGAGAGAGAAGGCAGGAGCATCCCCCAAGACAGTCCAAAGTCCTAAAAACAAATGCTGCTAATTCTTTCACAGGCTGCACAGTGAAAAAATAGTTCACTCTCAGGTGGGGAATTTGGCTCCATTTTTGAAGGGGACAGTATCACAGAGTTTGTGGACAGATTTCCAAATTACTAACTGGTTAAAAAAAAAAAAACCTGACCATACTTTATATAAGAAGAAAATTCACACACACACACACACACACACACACACACACACACACACACACATCCAAAGATTCCTGTCATTTATTAGACAAATTTTTTTAATATTTTTATTTTATAATTAACTTAATTTCACGTATCAGCCACAGATTCCCCCGTCCTCCCTCGTCCCACCACACCCCGCCCTCACCCCCCAACCCCCCCCCATTCCCACCTCCTCCAAGGCAAGGAGTCAGCCCAGCCTGGTAGATTCAGCTGAGGCAGGTCCAGTCCCCTCCTCCCTACACCAAGGCTGAGCAAAGTATCCCAGCATAGGCCCCAGGTTCCAAAAAGCCAGCCCATGCACTAAGGACAGGTCCCGGTTCCACTGCCTGGGGGCCTCCCAAACAGTTCAAGCTAATCAACTGTCCCACTTATCCAGAGGGCCTGGTCCAGTTCCATGGGGCTCCTCAGCTATTGGTTCACAGTTCATGTGTTTCCACTAGTTTGGCTACTTGTCCCTGTGCTTTTTCCAATCATGGTCTCAACATCTCTCACTCATACAGTCCCTCCTCTCTCTTGTTGATTGGACTCCTGGAGCTCCACCTGGGGCTCAGCCACGGATCTCTGCATCCGCTTCCATCAGACACTGGATGAGAGTTCTGTCATGACAGCCAGGGTGTTCGGCCATCCGATCACCAGAGCAGGTCAGCTCTGGCACTCTCTCAACCATTGCCAGTAGTCTACAGTGGAGGTATCTTTGTGGATTTCTGGGGACCTCTCTAGCACTCTGCTTCTTCTTATTCCCCTGGGGTCTTCATTTATCATGGTATCTCCCTCTCCATTCTCCCACACTGCTCCTGATCCAGCTGGGACCTCCCGCTCCCCTAAGCTCTCTTTCCCCCCGACCCTTGCCCTCCAGTACCCCCACCCCCACCCCCAGTTTGCTCATGTAGATCTCATCCATTTCTCTGTCGTTGGGCGATCCCTGTGTCTTTCTTAGGGTCCTCTTTACTAGGTAGCCTCCCTGGAATTGTGAGTTGCAGTCTGGTTATCCTTTGCTTTACATCTAGTATCCACTTATGAGTGAGTACATACCATGTTTGTCTTTCTGAGTCTGGGTTACCTCACTCAGGATGATTTTTTTCTAGTTCCATCCATTTGCCTGCAAACCTCATGATGTCATTGTTTTTCTCTGCTGAGTAGTACTCCATTGTGTATATGTACCACATTTTATTTATCCATTCTTCAGCTGAGGGGTAACTAGGTTGTTTCCAGGTTCTGGCTATTACAAATAATGCTGCTATGAATATAGTTGAGCATGTGTCCTTGTGGTATGATTGAGCATTCCTTGGGTATATGCCCAAGAGTGGTACAGCTGGGTCTTGACAAAATTTTATAGACCAGTCAGGGACAGAACATCTGTAAGATCCACTCTGTGGGCTCCATGAAGTCCTACCTTGTGTCCTTTTAAGTGAACCGATGATTACATGGCATGAATGGTCCACCAAAGGGAATTCAACGTATTAGCGGCAACGTGTTGTTATCTTTGTGGCCAACATCAGTGTATAAGTCTATTTTCCTGTTGCTCCAACAAAATACCTGGGGTGGGCTGACTTTATGAAAACCTGGAAAGAGAAGAGATTTATTAGCTCACACATCAAAAGATTCAAGGTTATAGTGCTGGCTCTGAGGTGGAGTCCACAGCAGCTGGCAGAAATACGTGCAAGAGGCAAGACCACATCACCAAACAGGAAGCCAGGGAGCACAGGGCCCGGAATCTCTTCTGAGGGCGTGCTCCCGGTAACACGGCATCCCCTTCCAAACTCTCCCTCTTAAAGGCCCATGCCACTTCACAAAACTGCTCTGCAAGGGGCTGGAGAGATGGCTCACTGGTTAAGAGCATCTAAATTCTAAAGAAGATCTAGATTCAGTTCCCAGCACCCACATGGCAACTCACAACCAACTGTAACTCCGGTGCCAGGGGGTCCGACACCCTCTTCTGTCCTCTGCAGGCACCAGGCAAGCACATGGTGCACATACATACATGCATACACAACACCCATTCACATTAAAAAAAATCTAAATTTTTAAAATTGCTACACAAATAGCTAAGCCTCTAACACATGTAATTTTAGAGGACACGTCCAAACATATCAGTCATAGCACCAGAAACCCTATGGACACAGAACCCAGATGCCAGCTGGATTTGGGGTCAAAAGTAACATAACCATTTTTTGCAAGTTCATGCCATAACCCTTCCTTCCTCCCTCCCTTCCTTCCTTCCTTCCTTCCTTTCTTTCTTTCTTTCTTTCTTTCTTTCTTTCTTTCTTTCTTTCTTTCTTTCTTTCTTTCTCCCCCTACCCCTCTCTTTTGGTTTTTAGAGACAGGTTTCACTGTGTAGCCCCGACTGTCCTGGAACTCACTCTGTAGACCAGGCTGGCCTTGAACTCACGGAACTACACCTGCCTCTCCCTCCCGAGTGCTGGGATTAAAGGTGTGTGCCACCATTGCCTGGCACTTCATTTCTCTTTTTTAAAAACATTTTTTGAAACCAAGTGTCTCTGTGTGTTCCAGGCTGGCCTTGAACTCACCATTGTCCTGTCTTGGTCTCTCTAGTGCTGGGATCATTGGTATGAGTCACTATACTCAGCTCTCAGTAGGCTCTACTGTACTGCTCAAATGTGCATTCCCAAATATTATGCCCATCCACATATCTTAACTGTCTTTAACTCCATCCGTGAGAGCCATTTTTATTATTAATCATGTTAATCACAAAGCCAAACTACACTAGAAAAAAATCCATTTCTGATACATAGCATATTAGTCAGCAGAACACCAACTACATAAAATACAGATGACTCAGGCTCTTGCAGCAGCCACCGTGAATGGCTTTTGTGATTTTGTGCTAGCTGCTATTGTTGAGGGTATAGATGGTAAAGCTGGGCATGGTGGCATATTCTTTTTTTTTCCTATTAGTCACCAAATTTTATTAGTTTTCTTTTTCTTTTCTTTTCTTTTCTTTTTTTTTTTTTTTTGAATGCCGAATGCCGTTTATTGAAGGAGGGAGGAGGTCTTAAATACAGGCTTACAGCACAATGGGAGAACCCCGGAGGGCAGAAGTTCAATACTGATGTTTTGCAATCTTGCATCTAAGCTGTTAAGGCCCATTATACAGGATACACAGACAAGGAACTTCCCTAAAGCATTCAGGAGGGTGGAACCTGGCAGGGAATTAGCACAGGGAGGATATCAAGGTCAAGATCAGCAAGCAAGGCAACAGTTTCCCAAAACGGGAGCCAGGGCCAGCCCAGACTCAAGAGATTGAGGCAAGAGGGTTGAGAATTTGAGGCCATCCCTGGCTGCACAATAAATTCAGAGTCATCCTGGACCATGTACTGAGAGTTTGTTTTTAAACAAACAGCAACAAAACAATAACAACACAACAGTAAAATAGGGTGTGTCATGGTTTAGAACTTAGATGTTCCCCTAAAGCTCACGTGTTGAAGCATGGTATTCAATGTAGCAGTGCTCATGGGCGGGACCTTTGGATTGGTAGAAACCTTAGGAGGTGGGGCCTATTTGGATAAAGTAGGTCATTGGAGATTGACTATAAAGGATATGTTTTGCCCCAATCCTTTTTCCTTTAGTGCTTCTCTGTCAAGTGAGATAAAGTAGCTCTGTTCTGCCATATTCTCCCCACTGTGATATTCTGCCTCACCCCAGGAATAACAATGGGGCCAAGATACTAAGGAATGAGACCATGAGGCAAATAAAGCTTTCTTCTTTTAAGTTGTTTATCTCCAGCATTTTGTCACAGTGACAGAAAGGTGGATAACAGGGAAACCCGGCTCTGAGAAGCAAGGTTGCTGTGACTGCACCTGACCCGCTCGGAAGCTGTGAGAATGAGTACGCAGAAGAGTTAGAAAAGTTTGGAGAAGCAAAGTAGAAAAATGTAAGAGCCATAAGCAAAGCTTAGTGGGCAGTTCTAGTGCAATTTGAAAAGACCAGATGCTGGCAAGAACACAGGCAACATAGGCCGGGCCAGTGAAGCTTCAGAGAGAAATGAAGACCATGGGAAGTGAACTGGAGGCCATTCATATTCCGGCAAAGATCTTGTCCTGATTAGAGTTTCTATCGCTTGTGATAAAACACTGTGATCAAAGGATATTTGGGGAGGGAAGGGTTTATTTGGTTCACATGTCCATTGAGAGAAGCTAAGGCAGGAATCTGTTGGTGGGAACTGAAGCAGAGGCCATGGACAAACACTGCTAACTGGCTTGCTCCCCCGGCTTGCTTAGTCTGCTTTCTTATACACCTCAGGACCACCTTCCTAAGGGTGGCACTGCCCACAGTGGACTGGGCCCTTCCGCATCAGTCATTGATCAAGGAGATGCCCCATAGACTTGCCTATAACCAATCTTATGGAGGCATTTTTTTTTCAATTAAAATTCTTTCTTCCCAGATATGTCTAGGTCTGTTTCAAGCTGATAAAAATCAGTCAGCACAGAACTTGTTTGCATTGTGTCCATTCCCTGAGAGTGTGCAAGTTCAAGATTAAAAGTGAAGGTCTACTGTTAGAGCCCATTTAGGCTTTTACCCAGCAGTTCTGCATGAAGAGGATGATTGGACCATGGCCCCGAGTACCAGGTATCTAAGATGGTCTGCACTTGGCTGTGCTGGGTGGATCTTTTGCTCCACCTCTTAGCATTCCTTTAAATACCATAGGGTAGAGACAGTTGGGCCCAATGAATTAGGATCCAGGCCCTCTCGAGGCTATCCTGTATTTTCTATTTTTTTCTCCCCTCTATCCTTCTATCTATATTTCCTGCTGCTTCTATTCAAGAGTACTCTGGGGAAATGTGGGGGTGAGGATATTCCCCCCACAGATGGCACCAGTGAATAGGAACTAAGACAAAAAGAAAAAAAACCCAGAGTACTTGGAGAAAGTAGTTTAGGCCTTGACAGCAGTTAGGCTGGCCCAGTTTTATAGTGAAAAAACTTAAAAGGCAGGGGTTTTATCCTCGGGGGGAAGAAAAAAGGGGGGGGCTAGAAAGTTGTCCCAATATAAGTCTGCAGCATAGAATCTTCTCGATCAAGATTTCTCTCTTTCTGTCTCTCTTAATTTCTATTTATGAAAAATAAGGAAATAGAAATATAGTGTAGGAAAAACTTAAGAGTAAAGTAGAGTAGGAAGGAAGGAAATGGCATAAAGAAAACAGACTATGGGCTGGAGAGATGGCTCAGAGGTTAAGAGCACTGCCTGTTCTTCCAGATGTCCTGAGTTCAATTCCCAGCAACCACATGGTGGCTCACAACCATCTGTAATGTGATCTGGTGCCCTCTTCTGGCATGCAGGCATGCATGCAGATAGAACACTGTATACATAAATAAATAAATCTTTAAAAAAAAAACAGACTATGTTAAGCTACAAGACAGAGAAACTAGGTCTTTAATTTTCTAACTATGGTGCTATGAACACAAAATCTTGGGGAAGAATTAGAGGAGATATCTATCAAAGAAGAGCTTAATGGGAGGAAGATTCCCATGGGAAGCTTTTGGTCCCAAGCAGTAGGATGAGAATTGTCCCTGAGGCAGACTTTGGAAACAAACCCTCTGCTCCACCAGCGGTGCCTGAGAGCACTTTTACAACAGAGTACCAACAGAGTTACTTTCTTCTCGGTCACTGAAGCCAAAGTTTAGAGAACAGACGTTTTGGAAAACTTAGTGGTCTCTCTCTAAAAAACTAAAGGCTTTCTTGGAAAAACTTAATCTCTCTCTAAAAAACTAAAAGCCTTTCAAAATTTTCTCTCAGATTCTCTTTCTGTAAGTTCAAAAATAAGAATCATCTGGAGATATTAGTATGGGTCAGGGACACTATCTGAGGGAGGAGCAGAGCCAGGAGAGGACGCAGAACTATCCAGGAGAAAAGCTCTCTTTTCCATCAGGGAAAAGACCTTTCTGAAAAGCTTTGTTTCAACCACTGAAGGGTTTTTGCCTCCGGCAATAAGCCATAGTCTGAGCGCTTGGACAAATGGATGCAAACTGCTCGGAAACAAGTTCAGGTGAAAGATCTAATTGGAGAGGTGCGCTTGTTAAGCGGTGGTGCAGGTGGAGCAAGAAGGAAAACAAAAACCTCCCTGGACAAAAAGCAGAAGCTTGATTTCAGTATAAACACGAACCACACAGACCCTGTAAACAGAAATGGGAAGTTTGCTGGTGTAATTGAAAGGCATGACAGGAAGTGTATTTTTTGGAAAAAATAGCTTGGGAAATGTAGTAATAGCATGACACTATAAAGAAAGGCTTTCTGGGAAAGGTCGTTTTTTCCAATAAAGATGGAGATACTGCCTGGAAAAGCTGTTGTTTTTTTGTTTGGTTGTTTGTTTTTTTTTTTTTCCAGCTTGAAATGAAGTTTCTTTCCTAAGCATTGCTAGAAAGCTTAGATTTACTTCCCAAAAATCTGAGTGAGAGCAAACAAACAGCTTGCCTCACAGGGGATAATTAAAATGAAAAAAGTTTGAGATTGAGTTATGTTTAAGATTCCAGAGAAACATTGATACCATTTTAAAACCCTCATAGCAAACTTAAAACACAGCTTTTAAAAAATTAAGGAGGAAAATTGTCTGAGAGTTTGTCAAATGTCAGTTCCAAAGAAAAAGTGAAAGGATCCGGCCTCGGAGCTGAGCCGCTTTTGGCTATACAGGCTCCTTTGAGAAAATGCCTTATATTGCCTAACAGCTGTGCGGTGTTTTTAATGGCAGTTGGATAATAAAGAGCTAGCTATAAGGGCAGTGAAGTCACTCAGAAATACATTATGCCCTTAGAAGGTTTTTCTTTTCACTCTCTTTTTGGGTTTGATAACTAACAGTTTACTTTTATTTCTATTTCCTAAATGAAGTCCAAAGAAAATTACTCTGTCTTATTGGAAGATGATGTAACATCTCCTCTAAATGTTAAGAAATCTTTTTTAAAACTCTTCAAGGTGTTAAAAAATCTTTTAGGTGTTTGCTAAGTTAGGTGGTTGCTAATGGTAGCCCTCTAGAGAGTTTATTTAATAGTCCTTATGAATATAAGTTTATAAAATAGATCTCTAGAGTTTCTTTATGAATATAAGAAGTATATTTGCTAAGGTGGTCCTATAGAATTTAAGAATATAAGATATATATTTACTAAGGTAGTCCTATAGAATTTCTTTAAGACTATAAGCTTGTCTGAATATAAGAAGTATATTTGCTAAGATAATCCTATAGAATTTCTTTAAGAATATAAGCTTGTAAGAATTATAAATAAGTAAATGTAAAGACATGTAGTAAATTGCCATGCTAGTTGTAAATGTAAGTTTAAATAAGAAGTGTAAATAAAGTAAATAAAAATGTAGGTTTATATATTTAGAATAGACTAAGCTTTAGGCATAAAGATATTGTGTAGGCTTAAGTAAGATTTAGCTATAATAAGGTAGGATATAGGTCTAGGGTTATTGTGAAGATTTAATAGAGGGATTATAATAAAAATTTAGAATAGAATAGAAACCTGGAATGTAGAAAACAGCATCCATAAAAGACTGCAAACTTGGCAGTTCCAAAAGCCACCAATAATAACAAAACGCAGCTTCAGAGACTACCAGCTTCAGAAAGTAGCAGCTAGCATGAGCTGCTGAGACCCATGGAACATCAACACAGTGCAGGTGGCAGATGCAGGAAGGTCTGCAAGCTTTCTACCAAAAGGAAGCTGTGGTGAAGAGCAGACACACTAAGCTCTGAGAAAGGCAAATGGTGGGTAGCAGCTTGGAAAGCCCAGCAGAGATGACATGCCAAGAGAAAGGTGAATGGCAAGCAATGGTGTGCAGCAAAGACTTCGGATCCCAGCTGCCAAAGCAGGTCTGTTTCCTGGAGCGCTGGCAACCAAAGCCTGCAATGCCACAGGAGAGGTGGAAAGCCAAGCAAGTGACTTGGCAGAGGCACCATGGCGGAGGCCAAGAGCAAAGAAGTGGTGTCAGTGCCAGGTAAGCAGCTGAGACACATGGAAGTCCAAGAAGCTGTGGAGGTGAGAACTGTGCTCCAGGCTGAACAGCCAAACAGGGGCTCTGTAGGAGCTGCTGAGATTCAGCCAAGCTCCCAGCAGCAAGGTGTGGCTGGATCCATAGAGTTGCCCTAGAGCTATATTCTGCAGGTATAACAGGACAGCATAGGGAGGATCCCGGGGACGGGGTTGGGAGGGGGAGCTGTGCACTGGACTGATGACGAAGCAGGTAACAGGACCCTCTCAGAGCCGTGGTTGCTGTGGGAGGGCCATGGTTCAGCTCGTAGCAGCTGAAGAAGCCTTGAGCCCATGTGGCTATGAGGTGATTGAAAACTCTCTAGCCTGGTCTGGGAGCAGCCCACTTATGGGAGGCTGTCGCATCCGCCTCGACCAGCAAGGAAGACGCAACACCAGGCTCTTCTCCAAGCAGTTTATTCAGGAACCTTGAACAATCTTCTGACCCCGGGGAAAGCCATCTTCTCCTTCTCCTCTCCTCTCACTCTCACTCTCTCATTCACTCTCTCATTCACTCTCACAGTCACTCTCACAGTCACTCTCACAGTCTCTCTCTCTCTCTCTCTCTCTCTCTCTCTCTCTCTCTCTCTCTCTGACACACACACACACACACACACACACACTCACTTACTTCTTGGGAAAGCCAACCCACGCCCTTTATAGCCACTGGGCAATCAACCCCATAGTGCCACGTGGACAATGCCGATAGGGTCAGACATACGCAAGCAAGCCAGATTAGGTCCAGGTGCGTGGAAGCAAGCCAGATCCTAGCCTTAGCCAAATAAGGAGCACCTGCCATCGGGAAGGCAGAAGTCGGATGCCGGTGCCATCCTTGCGGCGTGGCCGTGCACAGCTCTCTATAGTTCCCCCTTTATTGTTTTAAGCAGCAGGCAAGAGCAGAGGTCTAATCTCTGCCAAAATACAACTTGGACATTGTACTGGTGTTAGCCCAGGTGTCATCCACCCAGAGAACACTTGACCCATCCGATACCCTTTTTTGCAGAGGTGGGAATTAGGGCATCAACCCACATGCAATTAGACTTGCTCTTCTTGGGTTTTGCAATACAGCTAGACCCAAGTGCAGTGCACTAGCCTCGCATCCTGCGCGATCAAGCTTTTAATGCAGCCAGCCAGGCCTGGGGAGACTGTCCAGCCTCTATGGCTGTAAAGGCTTGGATAATCATGGCTGCATTGCGCTGCTGAGAAACCCTTAAACGAACAATGCACCACAGGCACATCAGGGAGACAAGTACCAGTAGGCCTGCCAGGGCACCTAATCCCGCCCACTCCTTTAAAAAGGTGATAGAATTTTGCAGCCAAGACATCATTTCCGCAGCGGAGGCCAGGTGCACACGGGTGGAGTTGACCGCAATGATCTCATTGTGCAGGATCTGAGTCAGGTTATCAAACTCCACCGACCAGATTCCGCTCGTGAGTCGATCCTTAGCTGCACCCGCTGGCACGCTTGTCAGAATCAGGGCTATCAGGATCAGGCACATCAGCTTCCGGGGTGTCATCACGTCTCTCTGTCTGAGGGGCCCGTCGCACCAATCGTTCAGGTACCCAGATAGGGTCTAGCCGGTCCTGTGGGAAAACACAAACAGAACCTCCCGCCTTGCTCCTGATTCTCCACTGCCCCATATATTTGCGGGCCCTGAGGCCGAGGGCCCTAGTTAATACAGCATATTTTTTTTAATCTCATTTTAAGTTCAAAAAGTTCAAACAAGCGTCTCTGCAACTTTTGTTCTCACAGACAGAGATCTTTCTAGGTACAGTAGTATTCTAAACCGCACCGTTTTTTGCTGTTAGCTCAGGTTTTTCTCTGTTGCGTTGATTTTCCATGGATCTCAGCTGCGGATGCCTTGTGCTGGTTCTGGCGTCCGCCATTCTTAGCGGCTTTTGAAGCTTTTGAAAACCGCTCAGACTGCCTGCTTTGCAGTCTTCTAGGACACTAATTTCTGTATGTCTCAGGTTCTTTCACCACATACATTAAGCTTAGATTCACCTTTTCACAAACTCACATATAACGTGTGCTTAAGCCTAAACTCACACTCAACATTTACACATTTTTACAAACTCACATATAACATATTAACATCTACTTATTTATACTCTTTAATGAAACTATAGAACTACTTTAGCAAATATATTTCTTATTACTTCTTATATACTTCTTATATTTCTTATTTAAACTTACATTTACAACTAACATCTTTACTTCTTACAAGCTTATTACTACATGTCTTAAGACTACCTTAGATACCATCTTATTTCTTATTTAAACTTACATTTACAACTAACATCTTTACTTCTTATTTTACAAACTTATCTTTGAAAGGAGCAGCTCGTTAAGAGCCAGAAAAATTGGGTGCGAAGAAGTTGTGCCCATGATACTAGCAGCACTTTTTCCTTCACCTGCCTTCACTTTCTTTAATTTTCCCATCCGCTTTGGTCGCGGCTCCACTTAACCTTCCTGTCCGCTTTGGTCGCAGCTCTACGTTTCCCGCTTTTCTCGCGGATCCCAACCTTACCTGGGGACTTACCAGTGCACTGCCCTGACTGCAAAGAGTTCTGAGCTTTAAAGGGTCCCCGTATGGCCCACCACTTGTCGCGTCCGCCTCGACCAGCAAGGAAGACACAACCCCAGGCTCTTCTCCAAGCAGTTTATTCAGGAACCTTGAACAATCTTCTGACCCCAGGGAAAGCCATCATCTTCTTCTTCTTCTTCTTCTTCTCCTCCTTCTTCTTCTTCTTCTTCTTCTTCTTCTTCTTCTTCTTCTTCTTCTCTTTCTCTTTTTCTTTCTCTCTCTCTCTCTCTCTCTCTCTCTCTCTCTCTCTCTCTCTCTCTCTCTCTCTCTCGGGAAAGCCAGCCCACGCCCTTTATAGCCACTGGGCAATCAACCCCATAGTGCCACGTGGACAATGCCGATAGGGTCAGACATACGCAAGCAAGCCAGATTAGGTCCAGGTGCGCAGAAGCAAGTCAGATCCTAGCCTTAGCCAAATAAGGAGCACCTGTCATCGGGAAGGCAGAAGCCGGATGCCAGTGCCATCCTTGCGGCGCGGCCGTGCATGACTCTCTACAGGAGGCACCAAGAGACTAGGCCTGTAAAAACTGTAAAAGCCTGAATGAAAGTTTCAGAGAAGCTTGCTTGAACTGAAAAAAAAGTTTTGGTTATGGGATTCCTCATATTTAGAACTGTTTGCTTCAGAGTCATTATGACTCTGACAGCTATACAGACTTAAGGGCAGCTGACAAGCCAAGCCCTGATTTGGAGCACTGAGAGGAACTTTTAGGAATGGTACCATAACTTTTTTTTAACTTTTGAACTTAAGAAATGAAATGGACAGTAGTGATTTCATTGCAATGCGACATATATTCTATCAACACTGATGATTTATGGAACTATTTATGTAAAAATGGAACTGCTTAAAAATGGAACTGTTTATGTCCCATGCAACCTAAGTCAGAAGCTCATTTTTTAGTAAAAGGGGGACCTGTAGGGCCCTGGCCCCCCGTTTTGGGTAGCTGTTGCCTTGCTTGCTGACCTTGACCTTGATATCCTCCCTATGCTAATTCCCTGCCGGGTTCCACCCTCCTGAATGCTTAAGTGAAGTTCCTTGTCTGTGTATCCTGCATATTGGGCACTAACAGCTTAGATGCAAGATTGCAAAACATCAGTAGCGAACTTCTACCCTCTGAGGTTCTCCCTTGTGCTGTAAACCTGTATTTAAGACCTCCTCCCTCCTTCAATAAACTGCATTTGGCATTAAATAAATAAATAAATAAATAAATAAATAAATAAATAAATAAATAAATAAAATGGAACTGTTTAAATAAAGATTGGGTTTTTTCTAATTATGTTTGAGAGTTAGTTTAAAAAATTATAAAGAAAAGAGAGAATTATGAGTGATTAAGGTTGAATGTACATTTGTAGGAATTATAATTGTGTATAGTAATGTTTATATTAGCGTTACTATGTTAACCTATTGATATTGATGCACCATGGTTTGGTGAAGTTAAGGAAGTATTGAAGTTTGATGTGAATACATCAGAAGTTTATCCTATGCTTTGTTAGCAAGAAATTCAAATGGTTCTATTAAGAGTTTGCTTTAAGTTGTAAGATTGAGGGAATTGTAACTATATATAGCAATATTTATGTCAGAATTATGTTAACCTGTTAATGTTAATGATGAAGCTAAGGAAGTCTTTAAGTTTGATGCAATTGCATCAAGAGTTTTTGATTTAGAAAGGGCTTGATGCAGCTAAGACTGCTGTAGTCACCTTAGACCCATTCCAAAAAAGAAATGTCATCTTTATCATCCTTTACCCCTATACTACTGGGAGGTGTGACAGCTATGGAGATTGCTGTGAGCTCTTAATGGGGAGTTGTTATTTTATATATTAAGAAGAAGGGACCTGTTGGAGCCCCCTTAGGCTTTACCCAAAAGGTCTGCATAAAGAGGATGATTGGACTACAGGCCCAAGCATCAGATATCTGAGATGGTCTGCACTTGACTATGCTGGGGGGGGGGGGCTTTTGCTCCACCCCTTGGCATTCCTTTAAAAACCCTAGGGCAGAGACAGTCAGGGCCCAATGGATTAGGACCCAGGTCCTCTATCCTGTTTTTTCTATCTTTTTATTTCTCCTCTATCCTTCTACCTAATATTTCCTGCTGCTTCTACTCAAGAGTACTCTGTCTACTTTATTTGGTGGAGAAAATCTCAAGCAGAATAACATTTGGGCTATGACATGAGCACCACTGGATGCTTTTACTCAATTTACAATGGGAATCAGAAACAAAAACCAAAATTGAAAGATAGAAAAATTTTGTCCAGAGAAGCAATGTATGTAAAATTGAGACCTAGGTGGATGCAGTAGTGAAAACGATTAATGTCATTAAAAAGACTACTCAGTTGGTAGAGTGTTTGTTGAGTATGCATGAGGCCCTGGGTTTGATCCCCAGCACTACATAAATCAGGCATAACAACACATGCCTGTAACCCTAGCACTCTGGAAGTGAAGGCAGGAAATTTGAGATTATAGTTCAAGGTCATACTCAGCTATATAATGAGTTTGAGGCCAGCCTGGGCAAAACAAGACACAGTAGACTTAAGTACATCAGCAGGACTTTACCGCTGCAGCCTCAAAGCATGAAGGTCTAAATCCTTCATTTGCATTCTGCTCCCATGGGACCACTAAGGAAGTTGTTTCCCTGGAATTTGCTCCACGACATTCAGACATTCATAAGTTACTGTAGTCATAATCCAAGGAGGAGTCCAGATGCTGCTCCTACTGGTGACAGACCTTGATGTCATCCATGTGATGTTGACTTTGCAGGCTTCCACAACACAAGACATGCAGGGCCACAGAGGCGTCTCAATATTTCAAAAGAAAGCCTGGGAGGCCAATCCACTGAGAAGATAATACCTGAAACAATGCAAGTGAAACCAAAGCCAAAATGGAGACCCTGGGAAAGTGGATATGCCAGGACCATAGAAGGTCTGCTGAGAAAGGCCACAGGTAACAAGGACAGTTACCTGTGGCCAAAAGAGTGATCACATAAGCTTCAGCCATCAAGGCTACATGGGGACACAGCTCCGTGACTTAGTGCTTGTTTTAGGGTGTCAGTCTCAGCTTGGTTGGTTCTTCCTTGCCATCTTCCTGGAATTTACTATATGCCATCTATGTTTTGGAAACATACAGCTTGGTTTTTGGTGTTGAATTTTCTGTGAGTCTCACACTAAGCTTTAGACATGGACTTTGATGCTATGCTAAAACTCTTAAGACACTGGGAATTTTTGGAGATGACTGGATAAATTTGGTATTCTGAGACAGCCAAGAGCCTTTGGGGATTGAGTGGAGTACTTTGGTTTGAATCTTAGGTATCTCACAAAAATGGATGGATTGGAAGTCTTGGATCCCAATGCAGTAGTGTTGCGATATAGGTCTTCAGGAAGGTGATTGTATCAAGTAGTCCACTTAGGAATTCATAACTTAGTAGGCTTTTTTGAATAATGGAATTGTTGTGGTCAGAGCCTGGACCCTGGCAGCCCTAGTCTCAGGTATCTGTCCTCAATAGCACAATTAAAGACACAAACAAGGGCTGGAGAGATGGATCAGAGGTTAAGAGCACCAATTGCTCTTCCAGAGGTCCTAAGTTCAATTCCCAGCACCCACATGGTAGCTCACAACCATCCATAATGAGATCTGGTGCCCACTTCTGGCCTGCAGGGATACATGCAAACAAAACACTGTATATATAATAAATAAATAAATCTTTTAAAAAAATAAATAAAGACACAAACAATAGTGAAAACAGAAAGAGACCAGTCAAGAAGAAGAACAAAGAAGCCCCATGACATGCCCAGCCCCAGCTCCTCTGTGTTCCTAACATGAGGTTTTAGTTTAAATAGATGGTTCAAGACTTGCACAGCTAAGCAGTCCTGGTCAAAGTGTGGCCCCATCTGCCACTGTCTCAGCTCCAGCCTCTCCTTCTAGGTGATGTGACAAGTTGTCAAAACAGTGTGAAATCTCTTTCTGGGAGGCAAACTCCCCCCTCTTTAGGGGCAGGCTCCACGCCTTTTCCTTCTTGCAGTGTAAGATTCTTGGGGAAATTCTAAAGTCTTGGGATCTGTTGTTTCAATAGTTCAAGAGCCAAAGGGAGAGGCACAAGTGTCTCTAGAATATCTTAATTCCTTCCGTGACTGTTACAACGCTGGAAACCTTAGAAGGTAGAGACTACATGGAGGAAGTGGGTCATTGAGAATGTGCATTTTATCCCCAACAACATCCCCTACTTTCGTGATGATTTCAGCTTTTCTCGACCATATGCAGTCCCTGGTCCTTGGAGACAAATCACAATGTACTGAAACCTGTGAATTCATAACCCAAAATATACCTTTGCTGGATATTTAGTCATAATGACAGAAATCTGACCAACACACCATATCTTTATGAGAAGACAAGTCACAAATGGGAAAGGTTTATAACATGTGCAGATATAAAGGAGTATAATACAAAAACCTGTATAAACCAATAAGAAACAGGATACTAATCCTATAGAAAAGAGTTCAAAGAGATGACAATTCATGAGAAGATACAAAATGTGGTTTTCGGCCACATTGTTTGTAATAGCCCCAAATTGAGAGCACCTACGCCTTCATTAGCAGAATAAAGTGTGATATGCTCATATACAAGGCTAACATAGAGCTGTCACAGAGTCAGCAGAAACGATTCACAAAGCTCATTATACACAAAAAGTAAGCTACATAAGAAAACACACTTAAATGACAGACAGACTCTATCACACAGAGCGATGCACACAGCCCACGGCTCACAGGGGTTCAGTGTACAATGCTGTGGCTTCACAATAGTGCAAAAGCAGCATACATTTAAGAAAACCATACACCAACAGCTGGGCTTGGCAGTATATGCTCATAACTCAGCACTCAGAAGGCTGAACAGAATCATATAATACTGCAAACTGCAAACATGCGTCTTTTCTCAGGCTAGTGACTTTCGTGCTGTAGCTAGGCAGTCATGCTGCAAAGCCACATTATCATGAGGCTGAACGGAGCCCATAGGACACAGTGTTCCGAGAATGCTTTGCATCCAGATATTCAACACGTTATTATAAAACAAGCTTGTGTCCAGTGCTTTCACTCAGCTGATTTAAGTGTTCTGAGCATATTTTGATAAACGAGATTAAGCTATCCTATTTGTTAGGTTAAATCCATTAAAGGCACTTTCAGCTTGTGGCATTTTTAACCTATGGAGGGTTTACTGAATGTTCACCATTGTAAGTTAAAGAGCACGATGCCACACAATGTGTGAAGAGACATGGAACATAATACACGGAAGGACTGCAGAGTTGGCTCAGTGGTTAGAGAACTTGCTGCTCTTCCAGAGGACCCCAGTTTGGTTCCCAGCACCCACATTAGACACTTACAACTGCCTATAACTCCAGTTTCCAAGGGATCTGTCACCTTCCTCTGGCTTCCATGGGCCACACACTTGGCAAATACTCACAGATACATAAATAAAAATTGAATAAAATAATTTTTTTAATGTATGGGAGTAAAAAATACCAAGCTTAAGGTACCATTTACCTCTATAAGAAGAATGAATCAGGGACAGGTCTGCAAGAGGGCTTCAGCTTTAGGCTGGGGATGGGGCTCAGTGGCAGAGTACTTGCCCAGTACATTCATGACCTGAGGTTCCATCCAGCATAGCAAAAAGAAAAAGAACTCTAGTGTTTGGATTGGAAGGCTATATTAGTTGTGTGTTACATTTATTCATTCTTCTGTAGCTGGAGATTTCTCCAGTCCCGCTGGGGCCAGCAGCCACTCAGACCCAAGAAAACACACAGAGACGTATATTACTTATAAACTGTATGGCTGTTTCTTTTTAAGGGGTGGGGGACTTGAGACAGGATTTTTTTGTGTAACAGCCCTGGCTGTCCTGGAACTCTCTGTAGACCAGGCTGGCCTCAAACTCAGATACTGCCTGCCTCTGCCTCTCAAATGCTGGGACTAAAGTCATGTGTCACCACACCTAGTTCATTCTTAAAAAACAAAACAAAACATGATCTCTCTATGCTGCCAGGCTGAGCATAAACTCATGATCCCCCTGTCTCAGCCCTTTATATGTAGGGATTACAGGTATGCACCACCACACCTGGCTGTTTTAGTCTTCATATTTTTGTACTTATTAAATATGATAAAACCAAGCTTAAAAATAAACAGCATACATTAACCTCTAGTTTGCAGTTTTCCTCTGAGGTTAGGTTCTTGTTGGATGACAAATTGCCCAAAGTTAGTGCTACATTGATTTATCATCTTGTAACTGCGGTCCCGTGATGGAGCAATTAGGTTTACAAACCTGCTGCACACATTTATGTATTTTAATTTAAAATGTATTTAATTTTTTTATGTATAAATTGTTTTGCCTGCATGTATGTCTGTGCACCATGAGCATGCCTGGTACCCACATAGGACAGAATAGGGTGGATTGCTGTGGAATAATCTTTTTCTACACTATGAATATGTATTACTCTCATTTGCTAATGAAAAGCTGATTAGCCAATAGCTGGGCAGGAAGAGATTGAGCTTGAGAGCCAAACTAGAATTTTGGGAAGAGGAAGGGTGGAGTCAGAGAGTCGGACAAACACAGAGAAGCAAGATGAGAATGCCGTACAGAGAAAAGGTTCCAAGCCATGTGGCTAAACATAGATAAGCGTTATGGGTTAATTTAAGTGTCAGAGTTAGCTAGTAACAAGTCTGAGCTATCAACCAGGCATTTATATTCACATTCAGCCTCTGAGTCGGTTACTTGGGACTGGGCAGTCAGGACAGGAAACATCCCGTTACAGTGGATCCTTGAACCGGAGTTACAGGTGGTTGTGAGCCACCATGTAGGTGCTGGAAATTAGATCCCAATCTTCTGGAAAATTATCCAATGCTCTTAACCAATCAACCATGTTCCCAGCCCCCAACGTCTCTGTATTTCAGAATAAATTAAGAAACAAATTGAAAAAGGATAATGAACTTATTTACAGTTTGGCCAAACAATAGACAAAGACTCCTGGTCTCCCCTGCCTTTCTTACAATTTTAAAGACTAAACAAAAACTAGACACATACTCACACTAACTCAGCTGTGAGGTCTGCCTCAGGATTGTGTGGACTCTCCTCTCCCCTGTCTGGCCCAGGAGCTTTAACTCTTACCAGCATGGGTTTCCTGGAGAAATTTTATTCTTTGGGGTCAACTGTTTCAATAGTTTAAAAGTTGAAGGAGAGGTAACAAATGCCTCTCTTTAGAATGCAGTTTTCATGGCCAGGGGTCAACATCGGTCCCTTCATCCTCAAAGCTGGCCACATAGCATTTTCAGATCTGTCTGGTCTGTTTCCATCATCACATGTCTGAATCTGACCCTCCCGCCTTCCTCTCATAAGAACCCTTTTGATGACATCAAGTTTGACCACAAAATCCAGCACAACCTCCTCATATCTCAGAATCCATAACTAGTCACATTTAAATCCTCCTTTGTGTGTAGCACGATGTAATCTGCAGGTCTGAGGGTTAGGACCGCGGACATCTCCGAGTTATTTTTCTGCTTGCTACAGATGCCGAAGTACATCTGTAGCTTAGTGCTGTGACTCTTATAGCTCGGGGGGAAAGTCCTGTACAGCTTAGCTCTGAATCGGGTCTCCACCCTGGGGAGACCAGGATGGTCATAGACCAGCCAAAGGGTGAATGCTGGTGGTGGAGGCTCACAGCTGGAAACCCCCATCTGGAGACCCGCTTCAGAACCATGAAAGGAAGTGACTAAACAGGACAGCTGAGACCTTCCTCACAGCAGCCAGGCTCGGTCGTGAGTATAAATCTAGCCCTGGCCCTCTCCCGTGTAAAGCCCCTTCATAACTCCCCCAGGCTTTAGAAAAGGGAACACAGAAAGTCCTGAAGTGGTCCTAGAAGAAGGGTTTTTTGACCTCAGCCCTGATGACACTCTGGGGCAGCTCATTCTTTATGGCCAAGGGCTGTCCTGTGCATTGCCGGGAATTTCACAGCTTCCTTAGTGACCCTCCTTCACCCCACACATCACTATGACAATCTGCCAAACAGCCCTAGAGGACAGAAGTGTACTCAACTAAGATCCTCTGTTCTGGGAGAGCTTTCAGGACTTGGTTTGACCACTGTCCCATCCTGTGCCCTCTTCTTCAGCTACCTGAGGGGTGAATGATGAGGCATGGCTCAGCAGAACACACTGCCCCTCCACCTCAAGGTTTCTGCATAATTTCTTCCTCTCCACCTCTTGTCACCCAGAATTGGTTTCCTTGTGTGTGAGTGAATGTTTCCTGCTTACCCCTTGCAGCCTGACTGACCCTCCATACACCCCTCTTCGTAACTGCCTGCCTCACAGGCTGCCACCTCTTAGGAGCAGGACTGTGGCTCTTGGTCCTCCCATAGTCTCTAGTGATGCACGATGGGTAGACACTGTTGCCCAATCTACTGCTACACTATCTCAGACAACCAAGACAGGAATCAGGGTATGAAGCACGGCAAACAAGTCTTTAAGGAAGGAGATGATTAAGCGTCTACTCGAATCTTGATAATGTTGGTTGGTCCTATTACAGCTAACAGGTAACAGTATGATCTGAAGAAGCCTTCTTCTGAGAGTGGTGAGCACAGGGTTCTTGTATACCAGGAATCTTTCCCCGCAAGACTCCTGTCAAATTATGCCCTCCCATGGAACAGTCAACACCATGAGCTTGGTACCTACCAATGGTTCTCTGGGACAAGAAGCAGCTCAGCAGGGAGAAGCCTGTCCCTGGCTGCCCAGGCATAGCAGAGCAATCACAGACCTCCCAGTCAGAGATGATGTCCAGATCCTGGGAAGTCCCCTGCTGCCTACTCATCCTGGGCCGGTGAAATGCAACACAAAGACCTTGTGTCACAGAAACTAGTGGCAGCCTCAGCAATGCTCCTGGGGTGACCCCAGTAAAAACAAAACAAACAAACAAACCCCAACTCTAAAATGAGTTCTGGACGACACCGAAACAGAGCCCACCCCTGGGCGGGGTTGCCAGAATTTCCCAGGACATGAAGTCAGTTCTCCTGCTTCCCATGTCCCATGTGGGGGTTCATCAGGCTCCACCCCGTTCCTCACAGGTCCTCAAATATAAAACCCTGCATCCCACTAAGGTATCAGTCCCTGAGTAGAGTTTCCTAACTTTGGTCAAGATGCTGCCAAATATATAATTGTATTATTATTCACTTAATGTTCCTATAGATATGTATATGTGTATTTATCTTCATCTGTAACAAAAACAACTCTGATTACATAACTAACATGTTCATTGTAAAAAATAAAAATGTTAAGCAACTCAAAAAATGATAAGAAAAAAATCAACATTCCTACATCTCTTTACCCAAATACACACATAATGTGACTTTTGCATATAAGGCAAATGAGTTAAAAAGGAAATATTCTGCTGGCATCATTGATAGTAAACTGTCCTGACTTGCCAGAATAGAAGGTAATCCCCTCATACAAGCACAATAGTTACACACCAGAGTTCTCCAAGGCTTCAGAACCTGAGGTGAGAGTCTTTGGGCGTTGAAGGGGGTGACGAGCAGTATTAAGGAGGAAGAGCACTTTACAGTTTTTATTTTCTCCCAGATGCATCTGCAAGGCCCGGTCAGTTGCAAGAATTAAATGGCTAATTTTTTCTATATTATTCAATTTCATGTCTGTAAGAGGCTTAAACTTTCCGAGTGGCCCTAAGCACCTCTCACATTCTGTGAAGAAAGAAGGGGACAGAACCCACAAGTACCAGGCCCTGAGGGCTCCCTCATGACAGCAGAGTGCTCCAGCCACTTGCTTGCCCATCAGGGAGCCTTTCAGTACTGGGAAGCCTCTCCCAGCACCGCTAGGGCCCCAGGTCCCGTCTCTGGAGGCATCTCTCTGGCCTCTCAAGATGAATGCACTCTTTCTTCTAGAGTCAGAGCTGAAAGGAGATCCCAGCACCCTCTTCTTTCACAAAGACTGTGACGGAAACCCACATTCCTGGGCAGAAGACCAAAAGTTGCCTGTGTGTTGGGGGTTATCTGGGGCAAAAGAGAACCTTCCCATCATGGGTGGAGCTCGAGAAGAGGACAGCTCCAACAGGGTGGGATAGACTTTAAATTTAGGAAGATACCCATGCTCAGTTGGCCATGAACTTGTACCCTTGTTTGACAGCTGGTGCTTTGCCTGCCCCACCCTAATCCTGGCCCTGGGCAGCAGAACAAAGCCATGAACTGTTTAACACATGGTCCTGGGACAACTAGGTATCCATCTGGGAAAAGCGCACGCGCACACACACACACACACGCGCGCGCGCACACACACACACACACACACACACACACACACACACCTCACTGTGGATCAAAGACTGAAAAGGAAAAGGAAAATATTAAAGCTTCTAGAAAATATAGAATAATGGCTTTCTGTTTGTCTGTTCTTGAGACAGTGTTTCATGTATTCCAGCCTGGCCTCAAACCTGCTGTGTAGTTGGGAATGACTTTCAACTCGTAATCCTCCTGCCTCCTCTTCCTGGATGCTGAGATTATAGGTGTTACCACCATGCTCAGTCTGGAAAGACTTTTCTTTAAAAGACTCTGTCTTAGTTAGGGTCTCTATTGCTGTGAAGAGACACCATGACCACAGCTACTCTCATTTAATTACATTTTCACCAAGTTTCTGTTTTCAGTGGTTTTCCTTCACTGTCCAAGCTTAGCTGTCCTGGAACTCCCTCTCTAGATCAGGCTGGCCTTGAACTCAGAGATCTGTCTGCTTTTGCCTCTGTTAAAGGCATGCACCACCACATCCAGTGCCAAGCTTTTCTTTAATTCCTTTTCACAAGTTGGAAACTTAGCTGGGTAGGGTCTTGCTCTGTGGTCACCACTCCCTTTAATCCATTTAGCATCAGGCTTTTCTTTAGTCTACTTATCTCCTTGAACACAGGGTGTAGCTCCATTACACTTCTAGGTGCCCCTTTTCCCTTCAAACTATACATTTTGTATTTTTCCTTTCTCAGCTTGTTCCTTTTCATTATAGATCTGCAAAGACTGACCACTAATAACAATATGACAGTCAATACTAGACTGTTTTGAAATCTCCCTTGCCAATGCTGTTAGGACAAAAACTCTTCAGTTTAGCCTCAGGCAGATTTTTTTGATAAGGGCAGAAAACGACCTCATTCTTCATCAAAATATTGATGATCTCTAGGTCATTTATTAATGTTCTTCCCCGCTGAAACCTCTTGAGCTGGGCCATCATATGGCAATGTACATTGCTCTCAGCACCACTGTCTTCCCTGCTCCTGCTAGTGTGGCCCATTAAGCCCAACTTAGGTGCTTTCCTAATCCAAAGTCCACATTCCACCAAGAAACATGGTCAGGTCTGTCACAATAATACCCTAATCCTGGTACTGACTTCTGTCTTAGTTAATGTTTCTATTGCTGTGAGCAGACACCACGACCACTTCAACTCTTACACAGGAAAACACTTCTCTGGGGCTGCTTACACTCAGAGGTTTAGGCAGGCAGCAGAAGGAGAGACACTGGGCCTGACTTGAGCATTTGAGATGTCAACCCACCCCAGTGACACACCTCCTCCAACAAGGCCACACCTCCTAATGGTGCCACTCCCTTTGAGCCTATTCGGGCCATTTTCATTCAAACCACCACAGACACCAAAACAGACCATATGTAAAATGTTGACAAGCTGTGTCCCAGTTACCTAAGATTACCAAGGTTAAAAGACAAAAACTGGGAAAATATGTTTGTGTTGTGTAGACTGTCAAGAGGTGGGTCTCTAAAACCCACAGGGATAAAACGAACTTTCAAAAATAAAGAGGAGGGGGCTGGGGAAATATCCAGTCAGTAGAGGGACTGTCGTACAAGTATGAGGACCTGAATTCAGTACCCAGAACTTTTGTAAAAATGCCAGCCATGAGGAGTGCTGGGGAGGCAGAGACTGGAGGGTCCCTTGGGCCAGTCTAGCCTGATTGATGAGATCCAGGCTAAAGAGAGACCTTGTCTCGAAGAAAATGGACAATGCTCCTGAAGATGACATTTCAGGCTGTCCATTGGCCTGAACAGAGCGGCTCACACCCGTAGTCCCAGCACTTGGGAGGCAGAGGGAGATTCCAGAAAATTCAAGGCCAGCTTGAGCTACATATTGAGAGCCTGTAAGAACAAACAAAAACGCAGAAACAATAGCAAGAATGAACAGGAAACTCACAGGCGGGGAGAAAAAAAACTACAGAAAGATGTCTAATTACTGGCCTATTACACTGCATGACATAGAGATTCCCACCTGCATGATGGGCAAAACTGTAAAAGTCTGACAGAGCCACATGGAACCCTGAAGGAACAACTCTCCCAGCTGCAGCCTGTGTTAAGTGAGAGTCCGGGAAGACAGTCAGGGGCTGCCCGCTCAGGCAAGGCAGGGCAGCCAACCTGGTCCTTCTCAGTCCTTTACAGGCATTGCCCTTCCAGATGATCTTCTAAGGTCCAGCTCTGAACACGCCTTTCTGCCTTTTAAGAAAATGTACATGAATGTGTAGATGTCTGCTCGTCTGTGTACCACACGTGTGCAGGTGCCGGCGGAGGCCAAAAGAGGGCGTTAGATCTAGAACTGTGGTTCCAGCAGTTATGGGTTGCCTGGTGTGAATGTGGGGAACAGAACCTGGGCCCTCTGCAAGAGCAACAGATACTAACTGCTGAGTTTGTCTGCAATCCCTCCCTGTCTTAGAGGCCGTCCACAGATCCCTGTTCCCCACAGAGCTAACTATCTTAGCCTTTCGTGACGTAAGCACAAGGCATCCTGTATGCCCCCGCTCTGTATTCTCACTGCCTTTCCTGTAAAATTAACAGTTCAGGCTAAAATATCTCTTTAAGTCCTACCCACACGGGACATTAAATGGGGAGCGTGGCTGAGGGATAACCGAATGGGATCTCTTTATGATACAGAAGAGCAGGAGGAGGCCCTGAGGGGCTGGTGGTTCTACTCAAGGCCACACCAGGAGAGAGGACACAGCCGCCAGTGTCCCGACCCCTCCTCGCGGCTCCTGCCCCCACACATTTCTTCCTGGATGAAATATCAGAAGCCTAACTACAGGGATGTGGGGAGTCCAACCCACCGGCTCCCTTCACATCACCCTAATTGACACAGCCCAGGAATGACAGACACCACTTGTCAGGAAACAAAAGTACCCCAGGATGCTGGAGCCAGCGAGCACTGTCTGTGCTGGAGGTCTGCTGGTCCCAGCACACCATAGAGCCCTTGTGTTCACAGGTCTGCAGGGAGCAAGAGCTGTTTCTGTAATTGGGTTAGTCCTGTGGGGTTGCCCCATGTGTCAAAAGAAATTAGACAGAAAGGCACCACCACATGGACCACAGCTCAGGTGCAGGCTGGAGCCAAAAAGGAAGAAATGGTCATTAATGGCTCAGAATGCCTGTCTGTGCCCCTGACTGCCGAACGCACTCACACTCCAGGCACAAAGGTCCCCTGTGAGCTGCAGGTTGGAGGTGGGAGTCTGGGTGCAGTGCAGGGAAGGTCCCAGAAGCTTGCTGGGGTCTGCCCTCACCTTGTTCAGGTCTCAGTTCCCAACAGAGGAATGATCCTAAGCTCACATTAAACAAACAAACAAAAAAAAAAAAAAAGTGACAGGTCACAAGGCAGACAAGAGAAAAACGGGAAAAGGTTTTGAACAGAAGCCCTTCAGTTTCATTTTGCACCGGACCCCACTAAGCAGAAAGCAGGCTGTCCCTGAGCCCAGCAGTTCTGAACTAATGGGCGAGCTGGGAGCATTGTTCCCACAGGTGCCTATTAAAGCAGAACTGCTCTGGCTGAGGCCAGCATTCTTAGCTTATTCCCAGCCTCAGCAAGCCCAACACTCACCTCTAAACATTACACATTATAAAGGCAAATCCGCAGAGCCCAGATCCAGAATTGGAGGCAGGTGGGGAGGTGCTCTAACATGCCCTGTGTCCCATGTGTCCCAACACTGCCATCTGCGGCCCACACTCCAAGAGCTACTACCCCCCAAGAGGATACAGAGGCCTGGGCTGAGGTGCATCACACAGTGGCACTCTCTCCTCACTCCTTGACTGGCTAAGCCACCTTGATGGTTCCACTCACTGCAGACACCATCATGCCCAGGTCTCCACACTCCACTAGCACCTCTCAAAGCACCACAGTGTCCTTGGGGAGTTTGAGGAAGGATGGGGGGGGGGTGTTAGATAATGCTCTGAAAGTTTCCATAATTGTTCGCCGAGCAAACAAGCATCCTGAGAACTCAGAGCTCCATCTGCTCCTCTCCCCTATGGGAAGCAAGTACCATCGCTGAGCCTGCTTCCTTAACAGTTTCCACCTCCCGGTAAGTAGCAGGCATTCCCCTGGCCCAAATCTTTGCCCAGTCTGTGGTACAAGTGCCACTACATCCTGATTTTAACCAGAGACAACCCTTCTCTCTCAGTGTCCCAAATGCTAGCATTATGGACTTGAGCCACCACATCTGGCCAAGTTCCTATTCTTTGAGTCTCATTTTTCTCATCTGTAAAATCAGGATGCAGTGGCACTTTACCACAGATTGGGAAGAGGTTTGGGGCAGGGGAATGCCTGCTACTTACTGAAGTGGAAACTTAAGGAAGCAGGCTCAGCTGGTGAAGTTGATCTGGTTACTTGCCTCCCACAGGGTAGAGGAATCAGAGCCCTGAGTTCATAATGCTTGTTTGCTCAGTGAACAATTATGGAACCCGTCAGATGTGTGAGGTCACCCCCCAGCCCAGCTCCCAAGGGCAGTGCTGCTCTCACTGCCAGAGTCTGAGAGTGTGAGGGTGGGCAGCGCTGGCAAGAAAGCTGGGGGAGGGGACCCGCCGAGATGAGCAGGCGGTCTTTTGGGGTTCAGGATGAAGAACAGGTGAGAAGAGATGGGCAGTCCAGTCACAGGGGACAAGGTTTTAGTCCTAGTCTTTCAGCAATTCCATCACGTTAGCTATCCACTGCTGTGTGGCACCGTACTGTAAATTTAAGGCTCACACTTATCTCGGTTTCTGTGATCAGGAGTCTGGGCAGGGTCTGTAGGTCTTTAGGTGCTCTCCAGGGCTACAATCTCATCTGAAGGCTCAACGGGGAAATTATCTACTTCCCAGCTCATATAGCTGTTAGACTTTCTGCTAATGGGGAGAGCGTGAGGGTCTTTGCTGCCTTCAGTCAGTTGTAACACGGGCCTCTCCAGCCCGGCAACTTGTTTTCCCAGCCCAGACAGGAAGGGTCTGCCGGCCAGAGACAAATCACTGTTTTGTATGTCCTAATCATAGAAATGGTATTCCATTCCCTTTGCCTGCTTTCATTGGTTACACACAACCTATGGGCTGTATACACACACAAGGGAAGACAATTTTTTTCTTTTTTCCGAGACAGTTTCTTTGTGTGTAGTCCTGGCTGTCCTGGAACTCACTCTGTAGGCCAGGCTGGCCTCGAACTCACAGAGATCCGCCTGCCTCTGCCTCCCAAGTGCTGGGATTAAAAGCATGCACCACCACCGCCTAGCCAAGGGAAGACAATTTCCAAGGACATAACCATCAGTGTCACTGGGGGTCCTCTGAGAAGCTGCTGGCCACTGTCAGTTCATCAGCTTCAGTCACAGCTTTGGAATGTGTGGCATGCCCTGTAGTGCCGGGGCAGGCCTGCTTCTGTGCAGTACCCTGCTTCTGTGCAGTACCTCCTCGGCTGCCATCTAACACGGGGAGGACCTGTGGGCAGCCGCACATGCTGTCTCATGGTCCCTATACAACCCAGCACAGGCTTATCCAGTGCGGGCCATTAGCAGTTTGTGTGGTAGCCATCAAATGAGCTGCCCCACTGTGGGTTCACCCCTCCCCACAGCTGCTCTCAGGGGGAGGCCCGGCTTCCTCGAAACAAGGTCAGAGCATCCACAGAAAAGGAGGATGGGGCCGCATGCCAGTAAGATGAAGACTTCCAAAGTTCCCAAGGTCCTACCTCTACATGAAGGACATTGCACAGATCCAGAAGAAAACCTGCCGTGTTCCTGGCCAGGCTCGCTGAAGCCGTTACCAAATACGCTCGTCTAGAACTCTCCACCTGGGGCCGGGACCCCCTTGGCCCACTGTCACGTCATTAGCCAGACATTGGACGAAGGCTCTGGCAATTGGAAAAGGTCTTTGAGGCGCCGCCCACCCCGAAGGGCCTTCTAGACGTAACCTTCAAGGTTTTTAACAACAGGGAGGATGCAGCAAAAAGAGAAGAAGAAAGAGACCACAGGGCCAAATACCAGCTTTCGCCCTCAGTCCTCCATAACCACCCACCCCTGGTCCCCTACCCACTAAGTAAAACAGTAACCAGGGGACTAAGGCCTCTAGGACCTGCTGCAGATGCAACCATCCAGGACTGTAGCTAGAGTTTTCCTGCCTGGCCCACAGTCAGGACAAATCTCTCTCACCCGCCAGTCCCACAGGCGCTCAGACCCGATCAAGTAAACACAGAGACTTATATTGCTTACAAACTGTATGGCCGTGGCAGGCTTCTTGCTAACTGTTCTTACAGCTTAAATTAATCCATTTCTATTAATCTACACCTTGCCACATGGCTCGTGGCTTACCGGCATCTTCACATGCGGCTTGTCACGGTGGCGGCTGGCAGTGTCTCCCTCACCCAGCTTCCTGTTCTCTCCATTCTCCTCTCTGTTAGTCCCGCCTATACTTCCTGCCTGGCCACTGACCAATCAGTGATAATCAGCAACACATTTGACATACAGACCATCCCACAGCACAGGACAGTGGGCTAAAGGCTGCCCTAGTCACAGGCCCCTGGCACAGGCCTGTCCCACTTTCAGTCAGTGGTGACACTGTCCTCAGGGACACCTTGGCACCCTCTGAGGACTCCCAACTCCTAACCCATCCCACTGTAGTTATTGAAACGCAGGAGCCCAGGTTCACAAACCCCAGGTGTAAATCCCAATTCATCCACTCTAGGTGTCAAGGATGTTGGCTGGGCATGCAGTCTCCTTCATCCTGAACACAGGGGCATCATTTTCTCTCCTCAGCTCCTAGAAGGAACCAACCACCAAATGGGGAGATCTTGGGAATTCCTTCTAATTCCAGAATACCCCATTCTTGCCTTGCCAGTTCAGAAGCCTAATTTTCCCTTGCTCCATTTTAGCTATGTCTGAGTGACCCATGCTCCTAGATAGGAGCCTCTTAGGCAAACTCAAAGTCTCCATTACCATCGCCCACATGATGTCATTACAATGTTATATCTTCAGTTAAACCCTGGTGAGCCTTCCCTTCCCTCCATTCCCCCATCCAGCCCTATCCCTATAAATGCCACACCCCCTCCTCTGGCTGATGCCTTCTCTGAATCTATCCTCCTCCTCCTCCTCCTCCTCCTCCTCCTCCTCCTCCTCCTCCTCCTCCTCCGGCTGATGCCTTTTCTGAGTCTATCATCCTCCTCCTTCAGGCCTTTGCACTGGACCTTGTGTTCTTAATCGTCCTGTTTGCTTTTTACACAGCAGCCTCAACTCCATAATCTGGGTGACCACTCAAGACCAAGTAAAAACTACGTTCCTACTCCAAAAGCTTAGCCTTGCCTGTGCCCCTCTAAGCCCTGAGGACATCTCCTGAGCTTCCTCACTGCTCCCCACCACACACACACACACACACACACACACACACACACACACACAGAGAGAGAGAGAGAGAGAGAGAGAGAGAGAGAGAGAGAGAGAGAGAGCGCAAAAAGTAGCTATAGACAAGAACCGCCCCCCACATCTGTCCTCTGCGTTTGCAATGAAGGGTTAATGACCTAAAGCAAAGAGCCTCAGATGAGTCAACAACTCTTGACAAGGAAGTCAACATACTGACTGTGTTAGCCAGGGTTCTAGTGTAGCAGAACTTAGAGAACGAATCTCTCTACGTATAGAAAGGGAAAGTATTAAGTATTAGAGAGACTCACAGGCTGTGGTCCAGCTAGTCCGACAATGGCTGCCTATGAACAGAAGGTCCAGGAATCCAGGAGCTGTTCAGTCCATGAGGCTGCATGTCTCAGATGGTCTTCAGTACATTATATGCTGGAATCCTGAAGAAGCAGGCTCTGATGCCAGCGAAGGAATGGACTTGCCAACGAGGCTAGAGCAAGCAGGCAAAGAACAAAGGCTTCCTTCTTCCACATCCTTGTACAGGCTTCCAGCAGGAGGTGTGGCCAGATTAGAGGTGGGTTTTCCTAGCTCAATAGATCTGGATTGGATTAAAGGTGTGTATTCTCACCTCAGAGGATTAGAAGTAGATTTTCCCACTTCAAATTAAGCAGAAATTCCTTATAGATGCACCCTCCATTTTGGGGTTTTAGTTAATTCCAGACATAGTCAAGTTGACAACCAAGAACAGCCATCACACTGAGGAACATCAGTGAGCAGTTACTGCCCTGAGACTGCAGGAAATAAATCTGCAGATGACACTTTCTACCCCCCAAATTCCCTTTTCTGCCCTACAAACCTCTCAAACCCACTGTGTCTTTTCAGAGTCTCATTTCTGGGAGAGAGCACTGCCCTTCATTGTTCTAATAAAAGACAATCTGCTCTGGGGTCAGTCTTCTGTTTCACTTTTCCATCACCTCAGCCAATCCTGATCTAACGAAAATAACTTAAAAAAAAAAAAAACTAGATTCATAGGGTCAGAGGGAGAGAGATGAGAAAAACACAGTGAAATATGCTGTAGTACATGCCTGTAATCCTGTCATTTGGGAGTTACAGGCAGGAGGATAGACGGAAGTTCAAGGCCAGCCTATACTCCACAGTGAGCTCCTAATCCAGTCTCAACAAAACCAAACCAAACAAGCATACAAACAGCCACAGTTTCTTCCTCAGCCAGCACCAGAGCCCTGGCAGAAGTGATTTATAGACAAGGCAATACAACAGCTCCTGGATCTCTTCCAGGTTCCAGGGTGGTGGCTCAGCACGCACACCTGTCTGCACTTAGCGCGCCTTGGAGGTGGTGCCACAGACTTACACAGGTGCTTCAGTGGAAACATGGCTGAACTTTAGATGACCGACACTGGACTCCGTGTAAGGCATTTGCCAGGATGGGCGAAGCCCTGGCTTCAATGCCCAGTACCTCCAAACAAACAAACAAAACAACAACATGGACTACCGCTACAAGACCCACAACTACACCCTAAAACTCTGACTGCCCCCACCTCGATCCCAGACTGACTAATGAGAACCTCGAGAGTGGGCACAGGGACTTTTTTTTAAAGCTCTTTAAGGTGACTCCAAGGTTGTAAATTACTATTATAAAATTAGCTTTTAAGCCAGGCACAGGAGCACCTGCTGCTCAAATCCCAGCACTTAGGAGGCTGAGGCAGGGGCCTCCCAAGCTTCACGACTGTCTGAAAGAACCTTTCAAAAGCAAGCAAAAGAAAAAGAGGAACTCCAACACAACACTCCCATCACTGCAGTAGAAAGTTAGGAGGAATGGCGGCCCAGTTTCCCAGTGTGGAAGACTTTCTCAGGACACAGAACTTTCACACTGCAGGCAGGCAAGTCCCAGGGAAATTTGGGTGACCGGCTTACTCCACAGAAAAAAATGACAGACTCTTTACAAAAAAGTAGCTGTGAGAGGTGATATGATTGACGTACATTGCATACCAGCATGAAAATTTCAAAGAATCCAAAAACTAACTTAAAAAAAGATTAAGGGAGTTGCCATTAATTATTGAATTAATTTTTTTTTTTTTTTTTTTTTTTTGGTTTTTCGAGACAGGGTTTCTCTGTGTAGCTTTGCGCCTTTCCTGGAACTCACTTGGTAGCCCAGGCTGACCTCGAACTCACAGAGATCCGCCTGGCTCTGCCTCCCGAGTGCTGGGATTAAAGGCGTGCGCCACCACCGCCCGGCTATTGAATTAATATTAAGGCTGTAGAAAGAGGAGGTATAGCGTTAGTATGCCTGTTTAGCATGCAGGAGGCCAGGGGTTCAGTTCCAGTGGTTGAGGTCCATGCAGGATATTTCCAGATTCATGGCCTCCTATGAATAAAGGCTCATGTGGATTTCCAGAAAAGGCAGAACAACATTATTCAGAGAGGCAGTAGTACACATTATGGAGGGTAGTACTCCCAAGACAGCAGTGGCCGCAGGGGTGGAGGCAGCCAAGGGCTGCAGGCCACACAGCCGGGGCTCTTCATGCAATCTAAAGGAAGGGGAGTCTGGGTACTAAAGGCACAGCTCTCTGTTTTGACGGACAGATTAGGTCATGTATTCACTTCCACCGTGCCTGTCCCTTCCCACAATGCATCTGATTTTACTTATATGCATGCCCAATTATGCTTAAGCATAAGGTGAACCTCCCCAAAAGGTTACGAGAAGACAGGTTTGCTTACTGGGCATGCGTCTGAACCAGTTCAGGCTGGATCAGCTCTTCTATTCTTCATACGTGGCTACGTTGGAAATACCATGAAAAGAAACTGTCTTGACCTGATTGTTCCTTGGAGTGGAGAAACTATCCTAATTGTCAAAGACAGGAGTACATGTAGCCTGATCAGTCAGGCAGTGGAGAGTTCAGAGGTGGCTGGGGACATGGAGGTGTATAGGGGTACATGTCCACGGCACACGTGGGTGAAAAAATTAAGCTAACCAGGGCGCCGTTAAGAGGCAGGGAGTGTGTGCAAACCCGAAAAACCAAAAGCAGATGAGGTGCCGAGCTAAACTGCCTTCTGTGCTTGCCTGCCTCGACTGCTCCCCGAGAGACCCCCCCAATTCGTTAGAGGAGCCTATGACTGCTTCCATACGGGGCCGGACGCAGCGCTGGGCAGGGCAGGAATGGCCCTCCTCGTCTGTCCCTGATCCTGTTATGGCTGCTGGGTCCCCAGCGAAGCACATACACAAAATTGTTTCGGTTGTTGGTTCTGGGCTGAACAGATGCGTCCCCCGGCGTGGTCATATGCATGTCCTTTGTTGTTTCTAGTGGCATTAGTTGTTGTGGGGGAGGGGGCATCTGTAAGTCAGCCAACTGGATTTTGGAAGAAATAAACTGTTTCTTGAGAAGGAGAGGGTCAAGGGTAAGTAAGATAATCAGAGAAAGGAGGGGCACTGTAAGGGAAGGGGGCAGGGAGCACCCAGCTGTGCCAGCCTGGGGTTAGGACTGCTGCCTGGGTTTCATTTGCATCTGCTCCTTATAGGTTATTGTTGATATTTTGTTGTATCTTTTTGATTTATTAACATAAAAGGGCCATTCTTCCTGGAGGTACAAGCAAGTTCCTTCTTGACCCACAGAGAGTAGTCTACAGCTCTCAGACCATCCCTGCTAGGGAGCTTAGTTACTCTTGAACTCGGCCTACACTTTGCAATTTCTTTTCCAGTTCTGGCAGATAAACTGTTGTTAGACGTAGACTGAGTCCCAGCTACTAGGCCATCGGCCCCAAGCAAGCCTGTCTGTGATTGCCAGAGGAATGTGTGAGCATGGAAGCTTTACGTGATGGGAGGCGCTTCCACAGACCTTAGGACTATCTGCCGTTATGCCGCCCAGAGCGCAAGTGTCTCTCTGACAATGGGGAAGTGTCAAGAAGGCCAGTTGCCCATGAATCCAACAGAGACCTTTTGAATCCAGCAGCTTGGCTGGAAGGTGTGAAGGGCAGAGTGTGGTCATCTGAGGTCTGTATGCAGTCAATGCTTTTCAGGCCAGTTAGCGACTGAGGTAGCTCAGGGTACATTGCTCCAGGCTTGGCCCTGTACAGTCAGCCTTCCCTGTGCTGCCAGACTGGCACCAACCAACAGGGAGATCCTGGGTTATTTGGGCTGGGTTTGAGTGGCTAGCCTTTGAAGGTATAAAGTACCTCTTTTAAAATCCCTTGGGAGGGAGCCAAGAACACTTGTTATTATATATAAATAAGTATCAATTATTTGAATTGATCTAGAGGCAGGGCTCCCTCAGGAAAATCTGAGATGAACTGTCCATAACGTAAGTCAGGAGAGAGAGGGGATGGAGAGGGCAGGAGGAGTAACAGGAGCAGAGGATAAGGAAGAAAGAAAGGTCTGGAGAGGATGTAGGGTCGTTCCTGCCGGATGATTGGATGGTTAACCAGCTCCGAGCTTCCACAAGGAAGGTGGACCTAGTGTAACTGTGGGGCAGCCTTCCACCCTGTGTGGGCCTGAGCCATCTCACCAAGTAGCAAAAAGGCAATTTAAGAGTTGAGTCCCAGCTGGGCACTGGTGGCACCTGCCTTTAATCCCAGCACTCGGGAGGCAGAGGCAGGCAGATCTCTGTGAGTTCGAGGCCAGCCTGATCTACAGAGTGAATTCCAGGAAAGGTGCAAAGCTACACAGAGAAACCCTGTCTCAAAGAAAAAAAAAAATAGAGTTGAGTCTCAGCTTAGCTGTGTGAGTAAAGGCCAGGCTGGAGGGGAGGTGCGCCGTTCTGAGTTAATTCAGGAAAGGACCGGGCATCTGAGTTTCCCAAGCTCCTCCTCCTGGTTGGTTGCCGCTGACTGCTTCTGTTGGGGTTCAGTCCTGCATCAGTGACAGCTGCACACAAGCCCTTCACGGGTGAAAGGCATAACCAGCAGGGCTTGGAGAAGTTCGAGACAGACGTGGTTCAGTGACTCAAAGACTAAGCACCAGGCTCCACAGACAGCTGTTTCCACCAGAGGACTGAGCAGGAAGCCCAGGACCATGACTGCGGGCGGCCGGGCGGGGGCCTGGTCAGGCCAACACAAGCAGATGTTCCCCTTCCCTTCGTTCAGGCTGTGTTTGGAAGCGCACTCATCTACAGTTAGTTCACGTGAGTGCCCTTTCACCTGCACGTCCTGGAGTCAGGGGGATAGGTGGGATTTGCTAAAAGAAATTATCTCTCTGAAAAGATGGATCTGGCTGTACACTCCCAACGACCTTTACTGCCATTGGAGTCATCCAGATGACAGTGTAGGGGCCCTTCCATTTTGGAGTAAGTTGGTCTGATAAGGAGCCTTTCTACAAAGGTATTAGGACCTGTTCCGCAGGTTTGATCTTGAGATTAACAGGGCTGTATTCTGGAGTAGAGAAAGACAAATTCCCTAATTGCCCTTTGAAATGCCCCAAACAGTAAGATATTTTAGTATCTGTCCTGTCTCCGGGTCTGCTATCAGGTCTCCCCATGACATAGTCTCCCATAAAGCCTTTCAAAGGGGTCATTTTAATTTTTGTTCTCGGGGTATTTCATATCCCTGTAGGGGAGATGAGGGGTATGGTTGGCAATTTCTCTGAAATGTCTTGGCAGAGTTTGGCTGAGACATCCTTCAAGGTTTGATTGGCTCTTTCTACTTTTTCAGGGAACTGAGGCCTCCAGGCAGAATGTAAATGAGATCTAATATCTAATACCTTAGTCACTCCTTGGGTTATTTGTGAAGTAAAGGGATTCATTTTCATTTTGTAGTGACTGAGGAGACTAAAGTCGAGAGATTATTTCTTTTAATAAATCCGCGTTACTTCTGTAGCTTTCTCAGTTCTGAGGGGAACGCCTCCACCCACCCCCAAGGCGTCTATTAGCTCTACCAGAGGCTTCCATCCTGAGCAGACTGGCATGTGGGTGACATCTGACTGTCAGTCCTCTCCTGGGCAAGCGCCTTGCCCCTGAGCAGAGTTAAACAATGGAAGTTTGGGTCCTGGGCTGTTGACCATACACACTGCACAGGCCTGACGCAGAATTTACAATGTGCCCGTCCTTCTCCTTTAAAAAGCCCCTAAGAGCCACTGCGGCACCCATCCCAAGTGAAAGCCTTTGTAGCCTTCCACTGCCCTTCCATTCCTTGGCGATACCAACTTTTCGTCACGAATCCATCAATCACCTTCACTCTATGTGTCTAGGAACATTAATTGCATCTATTTTGACCTTCCACTCCAGGAACAACTGTGGACTTACAGGATGGTTTAACCTCAAATGTGTTTATAATCAAATAAGACAAATTCTGTAAGAAGATGAATTTGCTTACCCATAATGCCCAGTTACCCAGGGTTCCTCAGAAGTGATGATGGCATCCTCCAGTGGGGACAATGAGGAGCCAGGCCTGAACAGTCATCTGTCCTGTCCATTGCCACCACAGTCTCTGGTTTCCCTTGCCTCCCCTTCAAAACCTGGGCAGCCAGCTCTCCAGTGTACCATTTCCCAGCATCCCTCAACCCAGCCATGGTGACAACCAGTGTTAACTGTCACAGACTTGTGTCTTGGTTCTGATTTTATTTTTATTTTGTTGTATGGGTATCTTGCCTGCATGTATTCCTGAGGACCACGTGTGTGCCCGATTTCCAAGGAGGCCAGGAGAGGGTGTCAGATCCCCTGGAACTGGAATTGCAGACAATTGTGAACCACCTTGTGGGCACCAAGAATCAAACTCTGGTCCTCTGGAAGAGCAGCCGGTGTTCTTAACCTCTGAGCATCTCTACAGCCACAAATCAGCAAGGGGCTGATTGCATCCACATGTGTACATCAGCCCTAGAAGCTGAAAATCACAACTCAGGTGATACTGGGGCATGAGGACCAACCCAGGAAGTAAGGGAGTCAGGGCATTGAGATCTGGGAATCTGAGAAACCAAGGCCATTCTTTGAAATCATTAGGCCTGGCCTGAAGATTCAGGTTCTTTTGAATCTCTGTGCATTGAAATACTTTCAGAATAGCCTCCCAGTAACGAAGTTGCTCTCTGCAGAACAAGAGAGTTAACTTCAGGCTGAAGAGGCCCAAACCGAGGCAGGGAGGCACCTTACAGGGACTTTTAGGGGCTACACGACAGCACCAGGTGCTGGGCCTGTCATTTAATAAGCGGCCAGGTAGGTATGGGCCCCTGTAGTAGGGCTCCCATGCTCTTGGGATGGGGAGTCCTCATGCAGTTCCCTAGACAAAGCAAGAACAACATGCATTCCATCTAACCCTGCTGTTCTCAGAACTTTGCAATTAGCAAGACACAGTCACTCCTTAAACAAAGCCGGAGGAGTTTAACATCTGCCTTACTCACCTCCAAAAACCCAAGCCCTTCTCTTCCAGATCCCCAGCCTCAGTAAACCGGGCCTCCTCCTTTGCCCCCAAAAGGGCCCAGAATGTGTGTTCATTTCCCATAATGCCCTGGAGCACATGAAGGGAACGTTTGTGGGTCTTAACACTGAGCTCAGGACCCCCAAAGTATAGCATTTGGCAAAGCTAAAGGAAAGCGTGTGCCATTCCTACCAACCACGCCGCGAAGGAGCATCCGTGCTTCTCTCTTTGAGAGCGAGCGGACTGACATTGCCCGTCTCCATCCCCATCTCGAAACCCCACTCACGACCTACAGCAGAGCAGAAGGAAGCAGCAGCTACAGCTGGCAGGACCTCCCTTACCAGACACCTGCTACTTGGGCTCATGCAAATTCGCAAGGGATTTGTTTCAGTTTGTTGTTTCCAGACGTGCTCGTGTAGCCCGGGCTGACCTTGCCTCTGAGTGCTGGGACTACAGGTGTCGCCACACCCAACAAAGAGAATTTCTTTACAAGCACTTCTCTGTGGGAAACATTCATTTCTCCCAATAATCACCGCCCCCCAAAAATGTCGATAAGCCCTTAGTCTGCCCTCACCTACCACAAATGGGCGCACAGGTTTGTGAATAATTTGGGCTTAGCAGGCAGTTGCACTGCCTGTGGCATTCTACAAGCCCAGGCTGTAATACCAATTTGCATGCTAATTTATATATAGCTTTTTTTCCTTTTCAACATTTGTTAGTTTATCCCTGGAGCGTTCAGTGTGTGTGCGTGTGTGTGGGGGGGGTGTTCTTTCCATCCTCATTCTGGGGCCTTCAGCAAGCTCTCAGGGAGTGACTGTTGACCTTTACCAACTGCTGAACACCGGAGCCCAGGCTAGAGGCTCCGGTCAGCAGCACCTGGTGTACACAGACACTGGGCAGCGCCCGACTTCCGTCAACCAGGGAGGTGCAACCCGGGACGCTAAGGAATTATACTCCAGTAGAAAGCAGACAAAACTCAGTAAGCAAACAAGGAGGCAAGTCAAGATGAGAAAGAACCAGAGGGGCTGGTCCCACCAACTCTCCGAGGATTCTGGGAGCCTAAAACCAGCTGCTCACCACTTATCGGGGTGGGAGGAGGCACAAACAACCAAAATTAGATCAGGGCTGGGATGTGGCGTTTGCATTTAATCCCAGCATTTGGGAGGCAGAAGCAGGCAGATCTCTGAGTTTATAGCCAGCCTGGTCTCTGCTTCCAAGCCAGCTAGAGCTGTGAGACTGTCCAAAAACACCACCACCACCACCACCACCACCACCACCACCACCACCTACACACACACTCACACATACACACACACACTCACACGTATACATACATACACACATACATATACACCATACACACACATGCACGCACACACACACACACATCAGTTTATTGATAACAATAATGTAGAGACTCATAACTGGTTAAAGAATAAGTGAAGGAGTGTGCAGCTCTAGGTGGAAACTCAGTATCAAGGCCCAGCCAGAGACTTGGCAAACACCACAGTAGAGCAGATGTAAAGAAGCAAGAGCGAAGCATGGGAGGAGCCTCTCTTGAGGAGATGCTTACTCCCTCATGACCTCACTGCAGCCATGGTGACCCGCACAAGACCTGCACACGAGCAAGCCAATCAGCATTCCAGCACCGATGGGGGAGGGGCTCATGATGCTCCACCCTCAGCTGTGGAGCAATTAGCAACTGACCGTTGCTTTTTTTCCTGGCGGGAGGGCTGGTGGGCTGTGTGACCCGGGTGGGAGGGCCGGTGGGCTGTGTGACCCGGGTGGGAGGGCTGGTGGGCTGTGTGACCCGGGTGGGAGGGCTGACCCGGGTGGGAGGGCTGACCCGGGTGGGAGGGCTGACCCGGGTGGGAGGGCTGACCCGGGTGGGAGGGCTGACCCGGGTGGGAGGGCCGGTGGGCTGACCAGGCTCCATTGGACGGCCCCACCCCCACAGGCATGCTGGCTGCGTTCCTTGGACTCAGGGAACTATAAAAAAATAAGAAGAAGCCATAAAGATGGAAGTGGACACTTTAAGGGGTCTGGCTTGGAGCAGAGGGGAGACCGGGAAGAAAGTCTGAAAAGGGTGAGATGGCTCATCAGCTAAGAGTGCACGCCGCTCCTGCAGAGGGTTTGAGTTCGCTTCCCAGCACCTCCACCTGTAACTCCAGCCCAGAAACCGAGGCAGGCATGCGCACATACCTACACAGATACAATGCATAATTAAATACATGTATACAATGTATATTTAATTATACAATGTATAATTATAAACAAATCTTTTAAAAAATAAAAGGCACTTAGTATGTGAGTTTTAAAAATATTAAAATTTAAAAGTCATTCAGCTTTATTCAAGTAACCAGTTTTAAAGTTCGGGTTTATTAATTAAATTGTGTATTTTGCTGTGTAGTGTCAATAATTTTGAACAAAACAACGTTATTATGCACACTCCTTGATCATTAGTGACGGGTACACACTGAATTGGAATCAATTTAGATAAGACAGTGGAGATCAGGTAACAATACCCTCCAGGGGGACAGTATTCTGAAGCCATGTATTCAAACTTCTATTTATCTTTTTTTTTAAGACTTATTTACCTGGGGGCTGGAGAGATGGCTTAGCAATTAAGAACACCTGCTGTTGGACTGGGCAGTGGTGGCACACTCCTTTAGTCCCAGCACTCGAGAGGCAGAGGCAGGCAGATCTCTGAGTTCAAGGCCAGCCTGGTCTGCAGATGAGTTCCAGGACAGCCAGGGCTACACAGAGAAACCCTGTCTCGGAAAAACAAACAAGAAAACACTTGGCTGCTCCTGCAGAGGACCTGGGTTTGATTTCCAGAATGAACATGGCAGCTCACAACCATCTGTAACTCCAAATCCAGGGGATCCAACACCCTTTTCTGATCTCTGTGGTCACTAGGTACACACGTGGTGCACAGATACACCCACAAGCAAAACAGGCCTACACATAAAACAGGAGTAAATATGTATCTGGGCACCATGTGTGTACCTAGTGCCCACTGAGACCAGAAGCTGGTGGTCTCAATGTCAGATCCCTTGGAGCTAGAGTTACAGATGATTGTGAGCTGATACTTGGGTGCTGAGAATCGAACTCAGGTCCTCTGGAGAGCAGCCAGTGTTCTTAACCATTAGCCCTGTCTCCACCCCAGGCTTACAAATCTATATCTAGAAAGGCTGAAAGCCTGCAAGCTTCTATTGAGCAGGTCCCCTGCAGAATCTGCGAGCGGAGAGCCTCACAAATAGTTTTGGAATGAAGTCTTAATTACTGATGGAAACTGATAAGAGCATACTCCTGTTAATCACCGGATGCAATCCTGCCCTGCCATGTGCTTTCTGAATCAAGCTCTGACTGCAGCCCCAGAGGATAAACACACTCCTGAGCCAGCACTGGGAGGGGAAGGGGTAGCCATCATCCACTCTGAGCCCAGGACGGAGGAGAACAGGGTGGAGGCATTCAGGGAAACCTGTCAGACTGTAAAGGGCCGCTGGCATTGTCAGGGTGGGTATGGGTGTCTCCTAGTACACCCCAGCCCTTGGGCACTAGGAAAGAGCCCCAGAGAGATCTCTGTCCTCACAGCGCCCCAGAGTCACGCCTGAGGCCAAGCATTGGCTGCACACTGGGGCCTGCAGGCTTTTGCTAGCTCATTAACCTGAGGAGGTGCCGGCTGTTGGAACTGCTTCTAGAAAGGCAGACAAGGACTTTCTGTTTGCATTCCCCATGCACAGAGTCCTTTTCACCTACAGAAACAACCAAGGCCTGAACGCCGTCGGGGATGCAGCCTGGCAGCTGCCTCTTCACTCTGTGGTGTTTGTACTGTAGGACAGAGAGGCACAGGCATCATCCCGTGAGTGAGGTGAGGAAGGCCCAGGCCAGAGAAGGGGGGTGATTTCATCCAGGTATACAGCCCTGAGCAGAACAGGATTCTTCGTTTCTGGTTTAAATAGTTTCCCCTTGCATGACTTAAGAGTACCCAGGCTGTGCTCACATCTTAAAGGGACCGTGCAGCCCCGTTTCAATCTCCCCTTTGTAAGAGCCTTGTCCTGGAAAAATCACAGGCCAAGGACTGGGTGAGCTTGCCGATGAGATTATAAAAATGTTACATGAAGGCGATTAAATTCTGCCTTTCCCAGCATCCCCACTCACAGCTATCAAATACAGCTCTACATAACAGTAGGAAACTCCTGTTTAGTTTGGGGTGTTGGCTACGTTTTATATTGCAAAAATTTATAACCAAAGTGAAGGAGCCTAAAAAGACCAAATCAGGTATCTACATACAAAGTACATATCCAGGCTATTTCTAACAGCAAACATTTAGAAATAACTGTCCACTTCAAAAGGGCTGATGGGCAATTTGTAATATAGTGTTTACAACTGGAAAAAAAGTAAGCAATACTAGAGCTTCCTTTGTAGTTTTAAATTGAAGAATTGTTTGGAAAGTTAGTGATCTATAAATAGAATATAGTGAATTAATGATCTCTCTCTCTCTCTCTCTCTCTCTCTCTCTCTCTCTCTCTCTCTCTTTCTCTCTTCCTCCCTCCCTCCCACCCCTATGCTGATTCCTAGTCACCAAATTCCCCTTGCTGTAGGCAATCAATGTGACCTAGTTTTCCTGTAACATTTTTTAAGCTATCTTATGCACACATGAGCCGTTCATACACAGTCTCTTCCTCCCCTAAAAACTAACAGTCCCAGCACTCAGGTGGATCTCCAGGAGTCTGAGGCCAGCCTGGTCTACAGAGTGAATTCTAGGCCAGCCAGGGGTACAAGAGACCCTGCTGAGAGAGAGAGACAGAGATTGGAAACCATTGCTCAGTACTTTACTTTTTCACTTAACATAGTTACGTTCACTGAGCATCTAGTATGTGCCAGGCCCTGTTGGCTGTTGGAACTAGCAGAGATCAAAATCTCTCCCTGTCCTGGAGTTGTGTATTTCTGTGGGAATAAACTAAAGCGTAAACACGGGGACGTGTGGTGGATGCTATGGAGAAAGGCAGGCCGAGTACTGAGGGTTCTTTCTGCTTTCTCCAGTGTGGAAAGGGACCACACTCCTGCGTGGATGCCCCCAAATACGAAGGTTTGTCCAGTTGAAGACAGTTAAGAGGCAGCAGATGGGAGCGCTCGCTGCCTTCCCTCTATTGACCTAAAGGAAGAACACAGTTCACAAAAACAGATATTCTGCTCCTCCCTCCAGGCAGAGGAAAAAGACAGCTTTGGTTCCTGCTGGCCTGGAGATGGCACCAGAGGAATCTCCACCATCCCGCTCTGCTAGCCCGCCTCTCTCTGTCTGCTTTTTATTTGCTTTCTCAAGCAGCTTGCCCTGGAGGCCCAAAATCCTTTCTTTGTCTTTGTAACTAATCTAGAGGAACTGTTCTTTGGTGAAGATGTGTACAGGATGAAGTTCAAAGCCACCTGTCCAAACTTCCCATCCTGTGGGTGTCTCCCATGTGCATATGAAATACATATTAACACATGTTAATAAACTTCTGGATTTTGTTTTTCTCCTGCTAATCTATTGTTAGGAAACTCCGTTCCACCTAAGATTCTATGAGAGTTAAAGAGAACATTATTTTCTTCCCCAACAATGGTGAGAGAAAGACCTGGCAAGGCCTGAAGTGCTGAAGTGTGCTATACACAGAACCGAGTGTAATATTGAATCGGAGGGAGCATCCCACATGAACATGCTAGCACTTGATATGACCAAAGCAGGTGCCGTGGCTCCAACCCAGGGAACAGTTCCCAGGGGTGTGCTGTAGAGTGCGAATATGAGTTGTTTTTCTTGCTGCTGTGGTTTGTCAAGAGGCAACTTAAGGATGGAGATACAGTCCATCACAGCGACAAGGTGTGGCGGCAGGAGGATGCGGCAGCTGCTTACTCACACGTAAGTGGACCAGGCAGCAGAGAGAAGTGAATGTGGCATTGCGTTGGCTTTCTCCCTTTGCCCTTTTCATTCAGCCAGGGACCACCACGCCCACCCTCCCCCCAGCATGATGCTGCCCACATCCGTGGCAGGTGCTCCCCTTCAGTTAATCCTTCCAGGACACACCTAAGGCAGACCAAAAGTGTGCCTCACAGGCATTTCTTAATCCAGCCAAGGTGACAATCAAAAGTAACCACCACAAGGTGAACCCTTGTCAACTTGACACTGAAACACATCCCTTTAGACAATCGTTCCACCCTTCCTTAGAGTCTCATGTTTATCTAATAATGCAAAATATAATCAGCCCAATTTCAAAAGTCCCTGTAGTCTTCTAGGCCTAGCACTGTTCAAAAGTCCCTGCTGAGACTCAAGCAATCTCCTAATTGTACCTCCCCCAATAATCCATAAATGAGCAACACCGAAACCCACCAAGTTACACACTTCCAACACACAACAGCATAGAGTAACATTACTACTCAAAACGGAGGTCAGAAGGATAGTAAAGATCAGACAGCAGCAAGACAAGAACTCAGCAGCAAACTCCAAGCCCTGCGGCTCCACGTCCAGCATCTGGAGCTTACAATGGCATCATCTGTGCTCCAAGAGCCATGGGTACAACTAGCCCTCAGCTCTGTTGCATGTAGCACACATGGCCTCTCTAGGGCAGGCTCAGCTTGGTGCCCGCAGCTTCCCTCAGCAAACACCTTGTTTCTAGAAGTGTATTCAACAAAACAGGTGAACTGTGCCAGCCCAAACCACAACACACATCATACATATCAAAACCAAGCACATAACATCCAGACCTAGGCAGACACTCATCTGTTTTCTGCTTGCATAGATTTGCCTATCCTGATACCACGTGAAGGTAGTATCCAGCGTACAATCTTGTGTGCCTGGTTCTTTCATGTGACATGTTTTCAAGGTATATCCACACTGTAGCATGACTCAGTACCTCATTCCCATTTAGAGCTAACTTGCTTTCCACTGTGCATTACATTTTAGTTATTCTATCTGGACTTTTGGTTATTTCCACCCATCAATAATATCCAATTATTAGTTTTGGTTTTTAAAAATAACTTTATTACATTTACTTATGGACTTTGTGTAGGGTGTGGGGTGTGGGGCACGAGTGTCATGCATGAGGAAGTAGAGGACAACTTGGAGGACTTGGCTCTTTCTTCCTACCATGTGCATCCTCAAAACAGAGTTCATTGAGTTCAAGGCCAGCCTGGGATACATGAGACCCTGTCTCAATTTTTATTTATTGTTAAAAGCAGAGAAAGGAACTTACTCAGGAACCTAAAAGTCATTACATGTTGACTCTAACTTACAATTGGTCCTTTTGTTGGTGTCTTAGGGTTTCTATTGCTATGAAGAGACACCATGACCATAGCAACTCTTGTAAAGGAAAGCATTTAACTGGGGGGCTGGAGGAGAGGGGCAGAGGGGCAGAGGCTTGCAGTTAAGAGGTTTAGTTCATTGTCATCATGGAGGTGCACAGGCAGACATGGTGCTGGAGGAACCCAGAATTCTACATGGGGATCAGCAGGCAGCAGGAAGAGACAGTGAGCCACTGGGCCCAACTTGAGCATCTGAAACTGCAAAGCCCCCTCCCACTGACACACCTACTCCAACAAGGCCACACCTACTCCAACAAGGCCACACCTACTCCAACAAGGCCACACCTACTCCAACAAGACCACCCTACTCCAACAAGGCCACACCTACTCCAACAAGGCCACACCTACTCCAACAAGGCCACACCTACTCCAACAAGACCACACCTACTCCAACAAGGCCACACCTACTCCAACAAGGCCACACCTACTCCAACAAGGCCACACCTACTCCAACAAGGCCACACCTACTCCAACAAGGCCACACCTACTCCAACAAGGCCACACCTACTCCAACAAGGCCACACCTACTCCAACAAGGCCACACCTACTCCAACAAGGCCACACCTACTCCAACAAGGCCACACCTCCTAGTGGTGCCATTGCCCATGAGCCTATGGGGGCCATTTTCATTCAAAACACCACAGTGAGATTGCTTGATAGCCCTCTAACTGGGGCAAGGTGGTATCTCAAAGTAGTTTTAGCTTGTATTTCCCCATGACTAGGTAGGTATGCTGAACCTTTTTGGAAACTTACTTGCAATTCATGTTACAAGAAACTTTTAAATTTGTCATGTCAATCAAATAAAATATTTAACCAGATATGAAGAACCTAAAATAAGTTTACCAAAAGACCACAAGTTATTACCAAAAACATAACTATGCTTTAAATTTTAAAAGTGAATGAGGAACCCTGCCTAAGGAGAAACTGGCTAATGGGACATCTACCTAAACTGTCTCTGGGAAGTCCAGGAGCAGTTTGTCTTGATGGTTTCTGACTAACTTCTGTTCAGTGTCATCTCTAGGGCCCATTTCTGTGAGAGGCTTTTCTGATGACCAGAGCAAGAGGTATACAGGCAATGTGTGCAGAGTCACTCTTTCTTAGAAAATCCCCAACACGGCATATGCAGGGTGGTTCAAGGTACAGGTGACCACTCCCTTACTGTGCTTTCCAGTGGGCTGTTAGAGTTCCTTCCCACCCAGGAGGAGGGTATGTTCTTCTGAGGAGGCTCCCTGTAAAACTGCTTCATAACATGAGTAAGTCGCCCTGTCTGAAGACACTTGTGGCCCACAGGTACCCAGGATGGGCTAGAGGGGACATCTGTCTCTTTTCTTGAGTCTGAGGACCCTCCAGTAGGAAAATCACTACATCTACCAAATCTCTTAGCCTCTCTCAAGCTGCTCCCCAAATCTGCCACGCCTTTTCACAAATAACCGAACAGTTCCAGAAACAGGTAAGAAATCTTATTTATCCCAGAGGATAGACAGAGGAGCCCAGGGCAAAAGACACCTTCTAATGACCAGTTCTAGGCTTAGGGCAGCGCTGTGAGGGGGCGTAGTGTGCCAGCTGCCATCATAGCCTCCCTCATGAAAGGAGGATTTCCAGGGGCCAGGGGCCCACCTCTTTCCTCATTTGAGCATGGTCAAATCTGTCACAGCACCAGTGGGTGTGTTTTTATCACTTTAATGAGATCATAATTAGCCCAAGGTCCAGTGACCTATGAATGTATGAACATGGCATCTGGACCAGACCAAGCCCTCTAATGAGAGTGGGTGATAACTTGATGGCAGAGGTTGTGAGCATCTGGCTTTAACAAACAAGTGACATCTGATGACAGGACAACAGGCAGCCAGTGACTTCTGGGTTTAAGCTATTGACAAAGCCAACGATCTCAAACACAGACTAATAAACTAGCCAACAAAATAATGCATTAAACAGCCCTGATTATTCTGCTTCTAAATCAGATACCAGAGACTGGAATCATTTACAGTTTAGTGACTTCACGTATCTCTCTACCCTCCCCACCCCACCCCACCGTCTGGATAGGTAGAGGGCTTGCATCTCTCCTTGAACTAGAGAGCCACAGCTGCCCTTGCAGGCTTGCTGGCCTAGAGACCAGACACTTTGTTCCCAGAGCAGGCGTATTTCTTTTTCTCAAAAAGGAAATTGGCACAGGTGGCCCACAGCACTGAGGCAGGCAGGGAGGCCGACTTCCGGCCTCACAGCAGTACAGGTGGTCCCACCTAGGGACCAGAACCACAGGCAGCCAGAGAACTCAAAGTCCTACTTGGGTTGCCAGAAACTGTCATTGAGTGAGGACTTTGTGCCAGACACACATAAACAGCCAGTGCCATGAGACTGAGGTTTTTGTCAACAGAAATGTTGATTGTGTGGCTGACTAAAGAGGCAAGACCTGTAAGCACAGATCTCCTCACGACTGGTTGGTAGTGGGGGGGTATGTTGCTAGTTGATAATATGGTGTGCCTCTTCATAGATCCCACATTTCCTGGGTTGAGGGTGGGGGTTATATTCTGCCCAAGTGATGGTAAACTTGTGACATCATTGTCAGGGTGTTGCTAAAATTCCTTATCCACCTCCCTAAGATCCCAACATCAAACAAAGGTATTTGTTTTGTTCACCAAAGTTCACCCTGGGCAGTCATGAGCTGTTGGACTTACTTACAGAGCACTAGTGAGGTGCTTCTCCCCTGCCCAATGGGCTGTGCTGGAAAGTCGTTACCCAGCAGGGGGATGGCGTCCCCACAATCACATAAATAGAGCCCTCCCCCAGTCTCCCGGGTCTATATACTCTAGCCCCTCCCCAAAGCCATGTGTAATTAGGGTAGAATTGCATACAACAGGGGATATGGAGGGGCTAAATACTCAGCTGAGGTCCTGTGACCCTCCTGACCCTCCTTCTATGAGAGGATGTCAACAGTCAACGGGGTCAGCTAGAATGAATGATCTTTTGCAAGCAGGCATAGCTGAACTCCACAGATGGCAGTTGTTAGGCTCACATCGTCCTGTACAGCACCCTGACCCCCTCCCCCAGTTCTTACATTCATTCCATCCCCCTTTCCCACTAGGATCCCTGAGCCTTGGAGGGGTGACATAGATATCTGTCTATTTGTTCCCACCCCAGCAAGAGGTACCGAGTCCTCATGCCCTCTTGTTCATCCCTCTGTCTCTAGAACACGACTGTCAGCAAGTCTCAGTGGTATCCCCTCTACTACCAAACACAAAGGAAAGGGGAGAAAATAGAAAAACAGGAAAATATCCAAACAGACCCTGACTGTAAGCTTAACTTACAGGTGTAAACACAGGTGCTTGGAAGGCACCTTGGCATCCAATCCATCCAACAAGACAGTTGTAGCAGCTTCTCCACCGGGGCTATCACTCCCCCAACAGAAGCTGGCCTGGCCTGCAGTCCCAGACGTGTGTCTTCCCCTCCCCACAGAGCGGGCCTGAAACCCAGCTGGAAAGGTGGTGGTGCACAGACTAGCCGGGCCACTGTTATGCCAGCAGGCACATCCTGCTGGGCATGTCAATGGCACAGCACCAAGAGGTCCATCGTTAAGCAGGTCTGTGGCAACAGTTCTCCCCAGGGTCCACAGAGCATCTTCTGGCACTATGAACACCAGTCAATGGGACAGTCTCCAGCTTAACCCCAGCTTGATTTCTCCCTTTCCTCAAGCTCACAGCCCATGGTGTCTTTAGCAGTTAGGGTCTTAGTATCCAATTTTAACATGGAATCCACATCAGAAGCAACAGCCCCTGTTGTTTGGGAGCCTCTGAGACATGGCAAACCTCAGGTTCCTGCTCTACCTTGCTATATATCTTCTTCCATGTCCGTTGTCCCACAGTGCCTCTCCCATCACCTGACAACTTTCCTTATTCCATTGGGCCAGCCACAAGGTCAGGACTTTGAATACCACCCCACTGTCGGTAACAATTGTCATGAGCCAAGGCTCTGTGCTATTATTATCCATTCAGCTCTTAACTCTGCCCACTGTCTACAGTCTCCTCCTCTTTCCAGCTGCACAGTGTCCTTGTTCATTCGTATTGACACCATTACCCATTCTTTTTACTCTTTCTTTCTTTCTTTTTTGACACAGGGTTTCTGTGTAGCCCTGGCTGTGCTGGAATTATTCTGTAGACCAGGCTGGCCTTGAACTCAGAGATCCATCTGCCCCTGCCTCCCAAGTGCTGGGATGGAACACTTGCACCACCACTCCTGGCTCCATTACCTGGTGGCCCTGCTGGCACCATCCATGTACCCTTGTATGTGGTCCCAGCAGGAATCCGGGGCATCCCTTCTTGCACTTAGTGTCTTAGTTACTGTTCTCTTGCTGTGAAGAGGCATTTTGACTGAGGCTGCTTACAGAAGAAAGCATCTAATGCCAAGGGGCCTTCCAAGCATTTAATTGGGGGTTTGCTTACAGTTTCAGAGGGTTAGTCCAGGATTATCACGGTGAGCAGCACAGTGACAAGCAAGCAAGCATGACACCGGGGAGTGGCTGAGAGCTCACATTCTGGCCTGCAGGATGGTTGATAGAGATATCTGTAGCTAGAGTGCTTTCCTGCCTGGCCCACAGTCAGGGCAAATCTCTCTCACCTGCCAGCCCCACAGCCGCTCAAACCCGACCAAGTAAACACAGAAACTTATATTGGTTACAAACTGTATGGCCGTGGCAGGCTTCTTGCTAACTGTTCTTACAGTTTAAATTAATCCATTTCCATTAATCTATACCTTGCCACATGGCTCGTGGCTTACCGGCATCTTCACATGCTGTTTCTCATTGTGGCGGCTGGCAGTGTCTCTCTGACTCAGCCTTCCACTTCCCAGCTTTATTCTCCTCCTTGCCCCGCCTATACTTCCTGCCTAGCCAACGGCCAATCAGTGTTTTATTGATTAATCAGCAACACATTTGCCATACATCCCACAGCAGATATCTGTAGAAGGCCTAGTGTGGACTATTGAAACCTCCAAGCCCACTCCAGTGACACACCCCCTCCGACAAGGCCACACCTTCTAATCCTTCCTAAACAGTCCACCAACTGGGAAGCAAACCTTCATGTCTATGAGCGTGGGGGGGCGTTATTCTCATTCAAACCACCACAGCCAGGTTTGGCTGAAGGATCAGTTACAGGAGGTGAAAGGAGAGGCTCTGTGGCCTGGAACGACATTGTTCTAGGACTTCTGCATGGCCCTGGGGACAGAGCTTGCTGACACCATCCCCCCCCCCCGCCCCCGCCCCGCTGTAAATACACATGCCACTTTTGTAGCATTTGGGTTTGTACCACCCCAGAATGAGGGTTGGCCCCCTCCCTTTGTGGGGCACACGGTTTGATGGAAACTGGTGTGGGGACAGTAATGGACCCCATCTGTTGCGGTCTTTTCTATAAAGCCAGCAGCTCTGCTAGGACTGTGTACAAGCTTCCACACCCTTCCATGACCTGGACCAAAGCCCAATCATGACTGTCTCCAGTTGTCATTGTCCTTGGCCCCAACCCTCATCCTCAGGTTTTCTTATGGCTTCCAGTAGCCAGGGACCCTGGGGTACTGGAGCACACAGCTGTCTAGCTTGTTCTATGAGTATCTTGGCTTACTCAAAGGCCTCTTGTGCCTTTCCATCTGAGCTGGCCGGTTTTATGTCAACTTGACATAAGCTAGAGTCATTGCAGAGCGGGAGCCTCAGTAGAGAAAATGCCTCCATAAGATTGGGCTGCAGGCAGGCCTGTAGGGCATTTTCTTAATTAGTGGTTGATGTGAGAAGGCCCAGCCCATTATAGGTGTTGCCATCCCTGGGCTGGTGGTCCTGGGTTCTATAAGAAATCAGACTGAGCAAGCCATGAGGAGCAAGTCAGTAAGCAGCACCCCTCCACGGCCTCTGCATCAGCTCCTGCCTCCAGGTGCCTGCCCTGTTTTATCCTGCCTCACTTCCTTCGATAATCCCTGGATGGTGTCTGTCAGCCAAGTGGATATCTGCTGAGACAAATATAGACTAGGGGCAGAAGTTAAAATGTAGGAACTTAAGGGAAAATCTCACATTTGGAACTTTCAGGCCCATAGTCTAGTAATTGGGGAAGGGGAGGAGCCTCAAGCCCAGGGAGAGACCCCATTTTTAGGAAGGTGGGTGGGGAAACTTAGGCTGTACTTACCTGGAGTCTGGCCTATGACAGGTGGATCCAAGTCTTATGACTTCTTTGACTCACTGAAGCTTACATAAATTTTTAGTTTAAAAAAAGAGGTAAAATATCTAGATATATTAGCGTTAATCTGATTGAAATCTACACTGTAAAATGGCTGGAGTAGACTCATATCTGTGAGTCTCATCAAAAACTGTAGCTTTGGGTTAAAAGCATGGACGTTTTTTCCTCTGTCCAGAGAGCTGGATTATGTTTTTAGCCCAATGAGAAATATCTTTAATTATGACTGAATGGTAAGTAGTCAGTGCTCTACCAGCTTATCAGAACTCTACTGATCTATGTTAAAACTCTGAACCTTTGAAATATTTGTGTGTAATAATAGCACAGAAGGGGAGAAATCTAAAACATTGTTTAATTTTCATATACTTAAAATCATTTGTATACATTTACAACTTACATTTATATATATATTAAATAATTTTCTGAGACTCTCAGAACTTAAGCTTTTATATCATCAGACCTTTATATATCTTAGAACATTTTCTTAGACCCTCAGAACTTGTATGGACTTTAAACCTTCTCTCCCATCTAATCATTTACCAGAAGCATAAGTAATTATTACTGAGCCCAGCAATTGCAAAGCATGTGCCTTTAGTGGAAAGTTACAGCTGAAACCTGTTTGTCCTTTAATATGGGGCCTGTTAGCAAGGCAAACCTGTCTGCCTTTTCTTAACAAGAGACCTAGTAGCTTTAGATGAACTAATAAGGTGACTGCAGGCTTGGGGTAAGGAGCTGGTTGCCTGCAGCTGCCAAGCTGACAAAGCTACAGTTAATCTAGCCATCAATAACATCAGAGATCTGAGAAGGATAAATTATAGTAGGAAGTATAATCTAAATGGCCCATGTATCAATTAAAATGACAGAGACCAGTCCATTACCCAGAGGGTTATCCCAGGCGCCTGTGGTCTCTGTGGCATTGGGGGCAGTGGTACCAGCAAGGCATTAGTCTTCAGCTGCCAGGCCCAGAAGATGAGAGGCTTTCCTGTGGAGGAACAGGGGAGACTGACCTTACTCTGTCTAGGCAAAATGGGGCAATCAGCTCTCCAGTGTCCTGCTTGTCCACAGTTTGGTTGGGTCCTGGCAGCTGGTGCGGCATTTTTACCCAGTGGTTAGCATTTTTACCCAGGTGGAGTCATTGTTATGCCTCATTATCTTCTTGGAGACCTTGGGGGATCACTTCTACTAGGAGCTGGGGCCTCTCGGTCACAGTAAGCTTAAACATCTTGAATGCCATATTCAGCAAATCTCAGAGGAACATTATCTATTAAGTATATCTGAGCTAAACAACCCTTGCTTCTTTTTAGTTACTTGTTTAGGCTATACCCTAAAAACATGTACAGGAGGAGGCTAAACAAATCTTTTTCCTGTACTTAGCTACATTAGTACTTAGCATGACTACAAGTATAGTTCTGAACATATTAAAGATTAATCATCTTTAACTGTTTTGAAGGCTCTTCTCATGAATGCAGTCCATAGAGATTGGCAACTTTATTTTCCTGGTCCATAGTGTATCATTATAGAATACAACAGTTTTTATGACTCAGTTTACCAAAATAGCTATAGCTTAAAAATGTTAGCAAAAACAAGGAGGTTATACATACATTCTTAAATCAGTCTTTGTTAGCCCAAATAGACTTTAGGTAAGGACCTTCAGGTCACTGTTTTGCTTCGTCATAGTATAGGAATACCTGTGTCTCTGGTGTTTAGAGTGTGCTGCTCATAGGTGTGGCCCTAATTTTTAGCCTTTTATCAGGATCACATATTGATAATTATAATAAAATATTTTTATTTATTTTTCAATTATTTATAAAATGCCCCATAGCCTTAAAAACTTAAATATTTTAAAAGCTGTTTCTTTAGAAAAAAATCCTTTTTTTAAATTTAATTTTTCTGTAAAACTCCAAAATTTCCTTTTAAAGACACTTAAAATCTTTTAACTGTGTGTTCCTGCAATATCAAAATAAAGTAACTTTTTATTTTAAGAGTGAAGACACAGGCCACAACCATAATTTGCAGAAGGCAAAACCAAGTTCCAACAGTACAAACAATTCAATGGCTCTACAACCAATACCATCTGGGTGACTCTTACAGTATAAAGTCTGGCTGCCAGCAAGGTACATTCTTGTATATGGATGCATGAAGGTGCAGCTTTAATACCTCATTAAACAAGCATTGTATTTGAATCCTATCCTTTACCAATTTTCCTTTCAACACAGGACAGGAATTATCATACAAAAGTTCATTCCAATTTAAAAGTATCTTTGGAGACCTATTGTCTCCTTTGACTGTCCTATACCACATGGCTGCCCTCAACCATGATGGCAGTGAAGCCACATAACATCCATCTTCTCCAACCCTAGCAAAGATGTCTGCCAGACACATGGCTGCCCAAAGACGGTGGTGAAGTCACATGACATCCACCCTCTCCAACCCTGGCAAAGACGGCTGCCAGACAGGTGGCTGCCTAGATGGTAGCAAGCCATGTGTTGCTTATATCCCAAAGTAGAATCATGCCACATGGTTCCTTTAAGATTACCTATGCAGAGACTTTTAACTGTCAACCCCATGTTATGAGTTTTAAACTAACTGTTTCTTATAGATAGCACACAGTTTTAACCATACCCAATACACTTCCTTTAGCTGTTCTGCTTTTGTTTTTCTCCCTGTCAGTTTTTTACTTCAGACATAGAGACTTTAAAAGTATGCCTGGGTCTTAAAAAGGGTGAATCATAACCCAGTTTCAGAGCTGGCTTTTTAATACAGTAGAATAACATAAAACAACTTTAATATTATCCATACCCAAATGACATTTGAATCCCTATTACCTTACGTCCAGCGGCCAGAAAGCCCAGAGATAAACCCTGAGCCTGGGTGACTGGTGCCAGGAGAAACTGTTGTACCTGTTTCTCGAAACCCCCAGAGACCACCAAGGAGCCGGTTTCTGATGCAAGCACATAAGGGTCCTTTTATTCGGGTTCAACCTGAGCCACCACACGGCAGATGGAAGGAAATGTGGCAGCGGCCACGAGCCCAGGTGTAGAAAGTTTTTATAGGAAAAAACCGTAAGCTGGGAATTACATGCTTGGGATTGGGTAGAAGGGATATGGGACAAGGTGAATTTTTGAAACTGTTGATCTAGACTTTCGGCGTGAAACCACATTTGAAACCATTGGGTTAGACTTTTGGCGGGGAACTGCAACTTGCTGAGGTAGGATTATCTGGGCTGCTCAGCAGGATTATCTAGATATCTTCAAGGGCCATAAACTGCAGACAGAATGTCTGCAGGAGCATTCTGCCCTGTAGCTGTTCAAGTTGTCATGGCACATTCCTGAGGTCCTTCCTGGAACTGAGTACAGCAGGTAGTCTAAGATGGTGGCCCTACCCTAAGATGGGGTCTGTATTGCCTTCACAAAACAGCACATCAAGCTTACACACTCAAGACCAGAAACAAACATGCATGGCCACCGTGCATTCATACATCACAAAACAGACAAAACTTTCCTTACCTCCTCCAATGCTGTGATGTCAAGGGAGAGCTGCCCTGGTAGCTGCCGTAGAAGGGGTTACAGGAAGTGATGCTGCAGCTGAAGCCCCAGCCACACATGCACATTGGTGCTGCAGCTGCACCAGCACAGCGGGCCGCCTGCAGGCTTCTACAAGGGGCTGGGGGCTTTCCTTCAAAGCTGCCCAATGGCCCAAGCATTGCATTCTGTACCCGACACACAGTACAATCGAATCCCACACCCCAAAAGCTCCGCTGTTTCAGGAAGGACCTCTCCAAGAGTGGTTCCAGATTACCAGTCTTGTCTTTCGGTTCATCTCCCTCAGTCGCCCCAAGTCACAACTCACAAAGACAGACCAGACACAAGACAAGACACAGAGCAAAAATAAAAATGACAAAATAAAAATAAAAAGAGACAGCGACAATACCAATTGGTATCACACAGAGGTTTCGCCAGTCTGACCAGGAGAATTTGACAGAGGCTGTTTTAGTTATCTCCTTGTACAACCCCTGGACTGCCTGATGTCCCTACACTGAGCCTCTCCAAACTCTAGGTCTGGTCTTCAGTGTCCTGGGTTTGTTATGGCTTTGTTGTACAGGTGTTGGAAGCCTGATGACAGGTGCCAAAGCACCAAGTCTCGGTGAGGTTTTGGGGTTTTATTTTTTGCTGGTTTTTTTCTTAACATAGCCCCAGGTGTCACCAGGGTGTCCTCAGAGTTCCAAGGCAGGTATCTCTGGCTGAACTCCCAACTAACCAGAATAACCAGTGGGCCATGGGACATCTCCTTTTGCCCTGAGCAAGGGTGCACAGACCTCATCAGATCCTCCCCATTCCCAGATAGGACACCCCATCACCAGAATCCAGAACCCAGGCAGAAAGTGTCATAGGAAGTTAGCTTTAAAAAGGTTTCCATGATTTACCAAAAAGAAGCCTCCCTAAAAAATGCTTGCTATCTCTGTTTTTGAGCATGGCTGTTCACTTCGGGGGCGGGGCAGGCAGAGCTGGAGTGAAGAGTCTAGCTCCAGAATTTTGGGGTGGAATGGCCTTTCTTATCTCACTGGGGCCTCCAAATGTTAATCCTGAGATTTGCAAAAGAAAAACCAGTTCCACAATTTTGAGCCAAATTTGAAACAAGCTTTAATTGAATACTGACCAGGATGGACTTTGGCCAGAACCATGAGCTGGAATTCCAAGCTGAGTGGCCCTGAGACATGTATCTAAAGACAAACCCATATGACCACTGTATTTTCCCATGTGGCTTAGCTGTTATTTTCCAAAAACTACAACTCCCAACATCCCAGGAAGTTACCTGGTCCTTGGGCAGGTGGGGCTCACAGGTTAACTTTTGAGTCTTACAGGTCCTCTCCCTATTTTGGTCCCCTAGCAACAGAAAAAGGCAGGCCACCACCTCTGTTTCCCCTTTTCATTCATCCAATTTATCGGCTAAATAGGAGTCCAACATGGAGAAGCCAGCCTCGTATCCCTTTTTCACACTTTACACCTCCCTTGCACCTACAGTCTCCCTCTGAACTGCCACCTTGGCTTTGGCTAGACCACTTCTCACCCTTAGCAGTGACCAGGCTGCCTCTGCAGCTGCTGGCTGGCACTCCCGCCCCTGATGTACTAATCGTAGGACTTGTACTATTCTCTAGACATTAGGCTGTTTTCAAAGCCTCTCTCTACTCTCAGGTAGGCCCCATTCATCATTTGTCTGTGCCACTTCATACCACCTAGATGACTGCCATCCTGGGACCCCCCCCCCAAAAAAAAAAAACCCTCTAATCCCTGCAAGGAACTTCACTTCAGTTGTCTGTCTCATTCCTCTCATCGAGGACATTATTGCTCTTCCCAAACCCGTCCTTGGTTTTGTCTAGTCCTTCCCTGGGGAGGGTATGTGAACGCCATCTTCCTCCACCTGTCTAAAGTGCCAACAACAAACCAAAGTACAGTACCCCTGAAGTTCCCCCTTGGGCTGAGCTCCAGAGCACAGGGGAGAAGTTTCTTACATCCGTGTGGGTATCACCCCCTCCCCAAGGCAGGGCTTCACTCTAGTCTTTACCAGAGGAGTGATGACTTTCCCACAGCTACGTAAATAGAGTCCCTGCCCTTAGGCCTCTTTTCCCCAAGGCCACACTCAGTGAGGGCAGAACTGCACACAGCAGGTGACATGGGATGCCTGGATACTCGGCTAAGTGTGCTGTGACCCATCCCCATCTGATGTGGGATGTCCCTCTGTACACTGTGAACATGTGTTGCTTTTATTGGTTGATGAATAAAGCTGCTTTGGCCTATGGCAGAGCAGAATATAGCTAGGTGGGAAAGCCAAACTGAATACAGAGAAAAAGAAGGGTGGAGTCAAGGCAGACACCATCCAGCCACCCAAGGAGCAAGATGCCAGCAGACCAGTAATGCCACAGCAACATGGCAATACACAGATTAATAGGAATGGAATGGGTTGAGTTAAGATGTAAGAGTATCAAACACCCCCCCCCCCCGCAGGTGCCTGCCCTGAGGAGATTCCTCCCAGAGTCCTGGGGAAGACTCTATAAGCAGCAGGGATACTAATCTGAGGGATATCAAATTAATCTACTTACATGAAACTCTTTAGTTCAGTCACCTTATTATCCTAAGACAAAATTCTATCTACACAGCTGTAGCTAGAGCTTTCCTGTCTGGCCCAGGGTCAGGGCAAATCTCTCTCACCTGCCAGTCCCACAGCCGCTCAGACCTGACCAAGTAAACACAGAGACTTATATTGGTTACAAACTGTATGGCCATGGCAGGCTTCTTGCTAACTGTTCTTACAGCTTAAATTAATTCATTTCCATTAATCTATACCTTGCCACATGGCTCGTGGCTTACCGGCATCTTCACATGCTGTTTGTCATCGTGGCGGCTGGCAGTGTCTCTCTGACTCAGCCTTACACTTCCAAGCTTTATTCTTCCCCTCCCCCCTTGTCCCGCCTATACTTCCTGCCTAGCCAATGGCCAATCTGTTTTATTTATTGACCAATCAGAGCAACACATTTGCCATACAGACCATCCCACAGCACACAGCTTCAATTCTGTTCTCGTACTTAGCTCCTCTCTGCCCTTCTCCTCCTGTCCTCTCATAGTTCTAAGTTCTTTCCATCCCGTTCTCATCTCCATCTTCTTCCTGTGACCCCTGTCAACACACATACCCTCAGCAAAGCAATGCCCTGCCACTTTCTGGTCGGGTGGAGTGAGTCTGCTCTGGGGCTAGGAAACCTGCGTCATAGCTTGAATGCACCTGCTAAGAAAAAAGCCCTTTTGTTCTGAGCTAATTGTTGGAGGGGAACTCTGGGGGTGCCACTTGGCCTGAGGAAGAAAGGAGGGTCTGAGCTTAATTTGCACAAGAAACAAAGCTATGTACTTAACATCTGCCTGGCCTCCGTGGTGTCTCCTTATGGATATTTACCTTAATTTCAGGAGACTAGCAGGTGATCTGGAATGCTTATTCTGTCTGCTGTTTGTCTTTGGATGTTTGAGAGGTAACTCAGATAAAATATACTGTTATAAGTTCTTTATATATGTATATTTTAAAGCTAATATCACCAAGACTCCTTGAGGCTTGGCTTTTTCCTCTGGAAGAGCCCTGCTTCTTCCAGGTATTAGCTTTTACTATAATCAGCTGAATTCCTGCTTCATATTTCTATGGCACATAGCATAAGAGCTAGCTAGCAAGAATCCTGAGCCATAGGCCATACAGTTTGTAATTACTATAAGCCTCTGAGTGATTATTTTATAAGCGGCTGTGAGAGCTCAGATGGGAGAGATTTGTCCAGACTGTGGGGTAAGCCAGGACCAAGAAACTTCCCCCTACACCCCTCTGTGAGGGGATGCTGGCAGTCCTGCAGAACACAGGATGTTATTGTTTGAATATCTCATGTCCTCCACAGGCTCACATATTTTAAACAGTTTGTCGCTGGCTAGTGGTGCCATTTTGGATATGTGGCCTCACTGGCAGATGCAAGACCAGAGAGACATGGCCAAGAGTATCACAGCTCAACCCTGTTCTGGCCTGAACTTTCTGGTTCTTGGTCTGAATAGTTGTGAGTCCAGCTGTAGACAGGAGCATCTGCTGCTGTCATGATCACCGACATGCCTTTCCTACTGTGAACCTGCGGGCCTGGGCAATCTTCCCAGGCTAAGTCTCTCCTGTCAAGTATTTTGTTCTGACGAGAGACATAACAACACTGTAGGCACCTGTTTCCTTACTCCTGTGTCTTCAAAAGCTAGTTCCAAACCATGACAGAATACCTGACAAAGGGGGGCAGACAGACAGGAAAAAGGGCCATGCCGAGTAATGAAGGTGGCAAACTTCCAAGATTGCCAGCTCCTTCCTCATCCTCCTCACATGAGACAAAAAGCCTGGCAGCTTAAAACAAAGGCCTTGTGGGTTTCTTTCTCCTGCCAGTATGCCCCCTTCTGAGCCTGGATCAGATATGTGTCTTAGTTAGGGTTTCTATTGCTGTGATGAGACACCATGACTATGACAACTCTTATAAAGAAAAACATTTAATTGGGGTGGCTTACAGTTCAGAGGTTTAGTCCATTATCATCATGGTGGAACATGGTGGTGTGCAGACAGACGTGGAGCTGGAGAAGGAGCTGAGAGTCCTACAACTTGATTTGAAGGCAGCAGAAGGAGTCTGAGACACTGGGTGTAACTTGAGCACCAAAGACCTCAAAGCCCGCCCCCACAGTGACACACTTCCTCCAACAAGGCCACACCTACCCTAACAAAGCCACACCTCCTAATAGTGCCACTCCCTCTGGGGGCCATGTTCTTTCAAACCATCACAACATGTTATACAGTAACTGTGGGCCAATCAACCATCCTATTGCTCTTCAAACTGACTGACCCTATATTAGGAGACGGAAAACTCTTCAGGAAAATGTGAGAAGAGACTGAATTATTGGCTTCCCCTCTTCTCTGCAGAGGGTGTGTTTCCTCATCCCTGATAAATGCCCTTCTTCAATTGCTGGTTCTGTCTGTTCCCCTTTTCAGGGTTTGAGATTTCACCACTGCTGCCTGTTACTGCCTTTTAATTCTTTAATTTGCAAGAAACAAACCTGATCAAGAGACCTCTGGGCTGAATCAACATTGAACTGGCATGCAAAGAACACAGGCTGAGACCAGAAGCAGGCCGGCCCCAAGTAAGGTCCCCCTCTAGCCAAGCTCCAAGGCCTTCAAATGTGCCAGACGCTTCGGGCCAATGTCCAAAACATGAGCCTATGGCACGATTTCAGGTCAGTCCATCCCTGGGAGAGACTGTCTCTCTTTGTCTTCATGTCAAAATAGTCTTTAATCCTTAGGCACATGAGATGACCCAGCAAGTACAAGCAAGCCTGCCTTAGACCCCTGGAGCCCACAGTGGAAGGACAGACTCCCACAAGTTATCCTCTGACCTCCACCTGTACGCTGTGACATCACCCCCATGCCCCCTACACACACTAATAGATAAAATTTAATTTTAAAATTCCTTAATCCAAAGTGGAATGATTTGGGACAGCATGTTCTGTTTCTTTTCATTTGTATACTCTACCCTGCTTTTCCTCTTCCTGCCTAGTTAAATAGTAAGAGAGAGTTATAACTGCTCTACCAATCTTTCTATTAGATTATGAGTAGAGAATGATGTCTCTATTCCTTTTGTAATTTGTTTTTTGTAACCTAATTACTAAAGAGCCAATTAGTTTTGAAAGTATCATATAAATACATGAAAATTATTAAAATAATTTCCTGGTTTTCAGAATATAAATCAGAATATGTATTAAGCAACCCCTTAAAATTATGTTACTTGAGTTAACCTATGTTGCTGGTCTAAAAGAAATGTAATATAACCTTGTTTACTGATGGTCTTCTATTTCTAGTTTTTGTTATTAACATGTTATTATATAGTTACTAATAAAATTTTATAAGATTGCCTGTTGCTGTTGTTATTGTTTTAATCTCACAGCCTTGTTATTAAAGAATCTCTGTTTCAGTATTTACTTTTTGGTCAATATTTACCCAAATCTAGTGTTAAGAACATAGTCTCTGCTAAACTCAGTAAAACATAATAGAATCTCATTGTCCTAGTTAGGGTTACTATTGCTGTGACAAAACACCATGACCAAAGCCACTTGGGGAGAAAGGGGTGTATTTGGCTTATGCTTGGTCATCACTAGTCATCATCGAGGGAAGTCAAACAGGACAGGAACCAGGAGTCAGGAGCAGAGGTCCTAGAGGGGAGCTGATGCAGAGGCCATGGAGAGGAGCTGATGCAGAGGCCATGGAGGGGAGCTGATACAGAGGTCATGGAGGGAGCTGATGCAGAGGTCATGGAGGGAGCTGATGCAGAGGTCACAGGGAGGGGAGCTGATACAGAGATCATGGAGGGAGCTGATACAGAGGCCATGGAGGGGAGCTGATACAGAGATCATGGAGGGAGCTGATACAGAGGCCATGGAGGGAGCTGATGCAGAGGTCATGGAGGGGAGCTGATGCAGAGGCCATGGAGGGGAGCTGATACAGAGGTCATGGAGGGAGCTGATACAGAGATCATGGAGGGAGCTGATACAGAGGCCATGGAGGGGAGCTGATACAGAGATCATGGAGGGAGCTGATACAGAGGCCATGGAGGGAGCTGATGCAGAGGTCATGGAGGGAGCTGATACAGAGGCCATGGAGGGGAGCTGATACAGAGATCATGGAGGGAGCTGATGCAGAGGTCATGGAGGGAGCTGATGCAGAGGTCATGGAGGGAGCTGATGCAGAGGTCATGGAGGGAGCTGATGCAGAGGTCATGGAGGGAGCTGATGCAGAGGCCATGGAGGGAGCTGATGCAGAGGTCATGGAGGGAGCTGATGCAGAGGCCATGGAGGGAGCTGCTTCCTGGCTTGCTCATCATGGATTGCTCAGCCTGCTTTCTTATAGAGTCCAAGACCACCCCTATGAAATACAATCCCCAAGGCAAAGGTGTTATGAGGCGGGACCTTTGGAAGGTGATGTCACTGAGTTTGTTAGAATCAAAGCCTGAGCCCTGGTGTTCTAACAAGCCAGGCTGGTCCACTCATCCTCAATAGACTAGTAAAGTGGAAAGAGAGGTTTATTCAATGTAACCACAGTAGAAAGAGGAACTAGAGGTTCAGGGACGCTGTATTAGTTACTTTTCTCGTTGCTGTGACAATACCCTGACAAAATGAACTTAAGGGGAAAAGGTTTATTTTGCTTCACAGTTCAGGGTACAACCCATGATGGTGGAGCTAGAGGCAGCGAGTCGGGATGCATCCACAGTGAGGAGGCAGAGAGAGATGAGTTTAGCAGTGTTCTCTTACTGCTTTTTATTCAGTCCAGGACTCCAGTCCACCGAATGGTGATGTCCACAGTTGAGTGGGTCTTCTCACCTCAGTTAACACAGTCAAGATAATCCCTCACTGGCATGCCACTGTCTCCTGCCTGATTCCACATCTTATGACGTTTACAATCAATATGTAACCATTACACCCTCCACGTCCATCTTCAGGGTATTGGAGGTTTAAATAGAGAGCAAGAGGTACACATAACTAGGCAGTCCTGTCGAGGGGTGGTCCTGCCTCTCCCTGACCCTTCCTTTAGCTCCAGTCTCTCCTGTAATGTGGCCTGACAAGTCAGAACTGTGTGGACCCTCTTCCTGAGAGACAAGCTCCCCCTGTGGCTTGTGCCAGGACCTCAGCCTTTTCCTTCTCAGGATTTGGGGGTCCACTGTTCCAGCAGTCTGATAGTCAGAGGGAGGACTGTAAGAACCTGGCTTTAGGTAGTTCACTCTCACCAGGACAGTTGTGGTGATCACAGAGCCGTGGTGAGTGAGATTAGTGTTCTAATGAAAGGTGTCTCATCAAGGAGCTTGGCCCTTCCAACACGTGGGAAAACAGCAGGGAGGATCATCCACAAACCAGGAAGCAGTCTCCCGCCACACACTGGTTCTGCCCCAACCTTGATCTTATACTGTCCAGCCTCCATAACTGTAAGAAGTATACTTCTGTTGATCATAAGCCACTCAGTTTATGATGCGTTGCTTTTTTTCAGCCTGAACAAAATAAGACAACATAAGCCAAGCCTCTTCTACCTTCAGCCCAGGGCAGGGCCCACCTTCCCAGCTAGAGGCGGCATCCAACACCCAGGCCAACACCATGAAGACTAAAGCAGCGCATGGGACGTCTGGTCTTGCGCACAGGTGCATCATGTAGCTGCTAATGATCTACCCAGCTCCGACAGCCCTCCTAGAAGATGCACCGTGGACCTTGCAAACAAGACTGACTGGGAGAGAAGAGACATGATAAAGACAGGCGTGTCCTCCCCTTTGGCCACGCGGGCCCCAAAGCAAATAAGATTTCCCCAGGAGTCTCATGCTAAAGAAGGAAGAGGCTGAGGTGTGGGGCCATGCAGAGGAGGAACCTGCCTCTCTCTCAGTTTGCTAAAATTTCTCCCTGGGGTGACCTGTAAGCCGTGTCTACCTCTTCTCCTAAGGTCCCAACCACAAAGCAATGTTTACTCTAGAGACCCAATGAGTTTACTGGGCTTCTTTACAGAACACAGGTGTGGGTGCACCTCCCACAATAGGCTGAAGCTGAGAAGCCTAAGCCAGCAGGGATGAGGCCCCCACAGCCACACAGGGGTCCCCTCCCTAGAATCCCCCAGCCGATATACTCTTGCCCTCCCCAGGGCCACATGCAATAAAGGCAGACTTTCAAGCAACGGGTAGAGAATGGCTGGACACTCAGGTGAGGGTCCCCTGCCCTCCCCACCCTTCTGAGAGGAGGTGTAAACAGTCAACAAGCCCAGCTGGGATGATTTGGCAAAGAATTGAAGTTGAACTCCCCCAAGATGTTGGCTGCTTGGCTGAGAGGACAGTCGCTCATAACACTCGGGAAGAAATTTTACAGTTCCAACTTATCAGACCACCTTGCAAGAGAGACTGAAGCCAAGACAATGATGGGTCAGTGATGAATGGAACCACTTGTTGGCCAGGACTGCTCAGTGATGCGTACTTCTTGCCCTCTGTTTAAATCTGAATCTTTGTTAGCCCCTGAACATGAGACTGTGGGATCACTGGACCCCCTTCTTGGGTCTTCTTCCCAGGGTGGCCGCCATGAATAAATCCCCTTCTCTGAGTTTCACTTTTACTGGTGTCTTTAGTTGACTTTTTGGAGACAAGTAGTGTGGGAGCCCACAGGGGCTCCCCAGTAAGGCCTTACTCAAAGTCAGAAAGTCTGGCTTGCTTTACCCAGCAGGGCTGCATAATGGGATGATTTGGCCAAAGGTGTGGCTAACAGGTGTTTTGAAGGGTCTACACTTGGCTGTACATTGCGCTTTGATCTTGAAAGGGGGAGGTCTTTTGCCTCTCCCCTTGCTAGTGTATAAAAAGTCCTTTGGAATAAACCTCCAGGCGACTGGGTATTGACCCAGGGCCCTCCGGAAGCTATCCTGTGTCTTTATCTTTCTCTCTGTCTCTGTCTATATTTCTACTATTTCCTCATTCCTCTCTCCTCCCCCCAAGAGCCCTTCAACAGGTTGGAGCTGGACTCCGGCAAGGTCCCACAAAGTGGTCAATCCTAGCTTACTAGTTCTGTCTGAGATAACAATATAACCTAAAAATTATGGTAACACAAAGACTTTTCCGCCTCCACCAAGCCACGTGTGCTGGAAAAGAGTGGAGACAACCATTCAACATAGAATTCAACATGCTAAGAATGTATGAGCACAATAATCCAGAAGACACAAGAAGAGCTCACTTCATCTTGATTAACCTAGCCTGTAGCATAGAGGTTGTTGACAGGGTGGGGCTAGGGGCCAGGTTCTGGTCAAAGTGCCCCGTGTTTCAATTCAGGGGTCTGCATCCAATCTCCTTCTTCCCTTCCTGTCTACGCGGTGTACCCATCCGCTCTGCCTTTGGCACTTTGTTTTCCCAGAGAGCAAGGTACAGAATGGTGTCCTTCTACTCTTCCAGGTTTTTTACCCCGGCTACAAATTAAATGAACACAAAACAGACTGACAAGGGAAACCGTGTATTTCATTATGCTTATATGCACAGGAGTCCCGCAAAATATGGGACTCACAGAAGGGCTGCCTGAAATTTACACAGCCTCCCAAGCCAAACCGAGGCAATGACCCAAACTAAGGGAAGAGAGGAGGAATTCTGTCACGTATAAAGGTGGTCTTGTTATCACTGGCAATAAAAGGTATCTCCAGCAGCTCTCACAATGGGTGATTGTCTGGGCTGGTGTCAAGTTCAGGTCACCTCTCCTGTTGTCCTAGTTAATCCTCCTTGGTGGTTAAGAGTCCCCAGAGAGGATTCACAGCAGTGTTCCTGTGGTGGCTCCCTCTCTAGGCTGATAAGAGCAGCTTGCACAAAGCCCCTGCCTGCATCCTGTCTCCTAAGTGCCCCAGTTCAAGGGAATCAGCACACCAGACTGGCATATTTGGGGATGGCATTTCCTAAAGTCCTTCACCCTTCTGTAGAGAGGCAGTCCGTATTTCCATTTGGGGATTGCATAAGGATTAAGCAGGATAATGAATGCTTTCAAACCTGCTTTGCAGGCATTAAGGCATTACACAAATACTCATCTTAGGCCCATAAGAAAGAGACAAGGTGTACTGCACAGGGCAGTGTTTTCGGAGTGCAGCTCACGAGCTGGCGGCAGCAGCCATGAGGGGGTGAGGAATATCAGTGGGCACAGGGAAGGAAAAAGAAAAAAGGCAAAACCAAGGCCTGTACTGTTCTCAGCTGGGTCCCTAGTCCTAAGAAAAATAACAACAACAACAAAATAACCCAGAAGTTTCGAGATTAAAAAAAGAAGAAGAAATTAAATCAGGCATGGTGGTATACACTTGTGGCCCCAGTCCTGGAGGATGCAGAGATGGGTGGAGACGGATCCTCGGGGCTCACCGGCCAGCCAGCCCAGCCCATTTGAGTTTCAGGCCAGTGAGAGGCTGTATAGCAAAGCAAATAGCAGAAGTGGAGGACACCTGAGGAAAAACACCTGAGGCTGACTTCTGGATCACTGACACACCCACATACACACACACACACACACACACCCAGACACACACACACACACACACACACACACACATACACACACACACACACACACACACACACACACACATTTACCTTTTTTGGAGGGGGGTGGTTTATTTATTTATTTATTTATTTATTTATTTATTTATTTATATTGTTATTATTGTTTTGAAATAGTCTATGTAGCCCTGGCTGTCCTGGAACTCACTGTGTAGACCAGGCTGGCCTCAAACTCACAAAGATCTACCTACCTCTGTCTCCCCAGTGCTGGGATCTCTCTCTCTCTCTCTCTCTCTCTCTCTCTCTCTCTCTCTCTCTCTCTCTCTCTCTCTCTCACACACACACACACACACACACACACACACACACACACACACACACTTTTTTTTTTTTTTTTTACATTTTCAAGCCTATTATTACCCAGGCTGTCCTGGACCTTCTAAGCGCAAGCCTTCTCTTGCTTTTGCCTCCAGGGTAGACGTGACTATCCAGGCAGTGATCACTACACACACTCAAGCCTAATGTGGTGGTTTAGGTCTACAATTCCTGCTCTCAGGATGCTGAGATACAAAGAACCCAAGCTCAAGGCCAGCCTGAGCTCTATGGAAAGACGATCTCAAATTTTAGTTCTTTCTCAATTTTCCTTAGTAGATCATGGTAAAAGTTAATAATGAGGAAGAAAGAAGATGCAGAGTACATGGGAAACATTAGAAAAGAACGGAGAGGCTGGGACTTCAGCTTCCACAGCACCTCCAGGGAAACAAGGATCTCGGGTGTTAAAGAGACAGGTTGTGAAGGAGACCCAGGGACTCACAGTGAACAAGGCAAGGTTTGCTGCGCAGACTCAAATGTCCACTCACGGGAGCTTTTTGTTTTGGGGGGTCTGGGGGAGTCTGTTTGTGTGGTTGTGTTGGGGGGTGTTTGGTATGTAATATGCTTGTGACATGTTCAAGTGAGTGTGCAAGTGTAAATATCTGTGCATGCACATATAGAGGCTAGAGCAGAACATTGGGGTTTCTTCCTCTGGCAATCTCTCCCTTATTGCCTTGAGAATAGGGTCCTCCACTAAAGCGGAGGATCATCATTTTTGGTGGGCTGGCTGGCAGCGAGTTCTCAGGACTCATCTGTCTCCACCCCAGATCCCCACCCCACCCAACCTGCTTCGGTAATGCTGGCATTAAAGGCACACAGGGTTATGTTTGACCTTTTGTTTTGTTTGTTTGTTTGTTTGTTTGTTTGTTTGTTTGTTTGTTGGCCTTAAACTCAAGGAGATCTGCTCACCTCTGTCTCCAAGTGCTAGAATTAAGGCGTGTGACACTACTCCCCAGCTTTTTATGTGTGTGCTAGAGATTCACAATCAGGTGTTCACCCTTGCACAACAAGTACTCTTCACTGAACCATCCCTTAGCCCGAGGCCACCCTTTGCTTCCTGACTTTAACAGTACCGAGACTGGCTTATTTATAATCAAGAGAAGTCTGGTTGGCTTTTGACCCCGGAGGCTGAAAGTCCACAGAAGTCCTAGGTGAAAGGCCACAACCACTCAGGATACTCCTTCTGTGTCATGGCATAGCAAAGATACCACATGGCAATAGTGTCAGGGGAAGAGAGAGAGCAGCCCAGAGGACTGAATCAGAAGTCCCATGGCCTTTCATAACCCATATTCATCCATTCCATCATCAGGGGATTAAGTTTCCAACAAATGCTTTCTGCAAGACACATTCAAACCATAGCAATGGGGGTGGACATGCACCAGGATTCCTTGGTAAAATCTGAGAAAGGCTGAAACTTCTGATCTCAGAGCAGGCTATTTTCTTTGAATATTTAAGTGAACAGGGGCTGAAGAGATGCCTAAGTATTCAAGAGCACTGGCTGCTCTTCCAGAGGAACCAGGTTCAATTCCCAGCACCCACACGGCAGCTCACAACGGTACTTAACTCCAGGTCCTGGAGATCAAATACCTTCTTCTGGCCTCCATGGGCACTAAACACACATGATACACAGACATGCATGCAGGAAAACATTCATACAAATAAAATGATAAAATAAATTTTAAAAGAGAAAATTAGGAAGGTACAAACCCTATAACTTTAAATTTTTTAATTTAGTTCATTTTCTTGGAAACGAGTCTCTCTTTTATATAGCCCTGGCTGTTCTGCAGCTTGCTATATGGATCAGGGTGGCCTTAACCTCACAGGGATCTGACTTTTGTTGTTGTTTGTTGTGTGTGATATGTACATGTGAATGCAGGCAGGCATGCCATGGTAAACATGTAGAGGTCAGATGACAACTTTTGGGAGTCCACTCTTGCCTGGCACCATGAATTTCAGGGTGGAACTCCAGTCCCCAGGCTTTCACAAGCACTTTTACTCACTGAGCTACCTCACTGGCCCTGACCTGTAGCTTTAAGCATGTTTACGCAAGACTCATCTAGCTATGATCCTCGTTGCCGCTGGTCACAGCTATCATGCCATTGCCTTCAAGTCCATAACCAGCAGAACAATAGCCCCTGACCCCAAATGCCTAAGTCCTAACTGAGAACCCGTGAATGCGTTACAATACAGCAAGGGGAATTAAGGTTGCCTGAGAATTAAGACTGCTAATCAACTGACCTTAAAATAGGAGATTATCCTGGATTATCCTGTAATCACCAGAGTCCTTAAGTGCAGAACAGAAAGGGGAGGGGTGTCCAGGGGATGAGGTGTAAAGTGGACTAGATCAGCCAAGGTTTGTGGTATCCATAAGCTGAACACTCATGAGCCTCCTGAAGGACACGGTCCTGCCGGCACCTTGGTTTCAGCCCTGTGAGATTCTGACCCCCCAATATTACTAGATGTTGTCTCACCACCTGCATGGCTCTAGTGATTGACCTGACTGGAGCATTGAGCAAATGAAGAAAAGACAGACACACAGAGGCACAGATACAGAAAGCTGGGATTGTGTGGACTGGTTCCCTGGTGGAGGAACTCGAACCCCAGCCCCTCTCTGCTGTGCGATGTCTTTCTGTACGCTGTGAATAGGTGTTGCTCTGATTGGTTGATAAATAAAGCTGCACTGGCCTATGGCAGGGCAGGATAAGGTTAGGCAGTACATTCAAACTGAAGATGGGACAAAGAAGGATGGAGCTGGGGAGACGGCAGCCCACCGCCGAAGGAGCAACAAGATGCCATGGCAACATATAGGTTAATAGAAATGGGTTGAGTTAAGTTATAAGAGCTAGCTAACAAGAAGCCTGACCCATAGGCCATACAGTTTGCAAATAATATAAGCCTCTGTGTGTTTACTTGTGACCAAGCGGCTGCAGGACGCGGGTGGGAGAGATTCGTCCCAACTGCAGGGGGCAGGGCAGGACTGGAGAAACTTTTGGCTACACCTCCCCACTCAGAGTGTTTATTTACATACAATTGAATGGTAAGGCAGGGTTATTGCATACAGCTGAATCAAAGAGGCAGCTGTATGTAGCTGAAAAAGCCCTTTGGTTTGCCCAGAGCAGAAAGCAGGGATGAGACTTGGCCAAGCTGAGAAAGCTAAGAAAGGCCTGAGTGAAGCAAGGTGTGGACATGGAAAACACTGGGCACAGCTTCCTCAGACTTCCTGTCTTGAAAGGGAGCTACCCAAGAGTATGACACAGCTGCCTTTGAATTCCTGCCTCGACTCAGCGATCACACTTCCCGGCTAAGGCTATTTCATGCTCCACTGGATTTAATTTAGACATAGATTCATAGGAAACATCATTGACTAATACTAGCATCTAGGTAGTCTCCGCTTATGATACTGATCCTCCCTAGAGCCAGCAGTGGGCATGCACCCTTGCATGAGGCAGGCACATGTTCTAAACGTGGCAGAAGGACATGCTACAACTAAGCCCTAGAGGCACTCTGTGCATTCATATTTGTCTGTTGTGAAATATTATTTTAGCAAGGCAAGGATGTGTTACATTTGTTTATGCTGTGGAATATTTAACTGTGTGAAGGTGTGTTACATTTGTTTTACCTTGCTGCCTTTGTTAATGATGTAAAGATGTGTTACATTTGTTTCACCTTGCTGCCTAAGGCACCTGATTGATCTAGGAAAATGCTGAACAGTCAATAGCTAGGCAGGAGAGGAACAGGCGGGGCTGGTGGGCAGAGAGAATAAATAGGAGGAGCAATCTAGGCTTGAGAAGAATGAGAGGAGAGAACAAGGAAGAAAGAGAGGGACATGCCTGGGACCAGAAGCCAGGCAGCCACCAGACAGCCACGAGAAGCAGTGAAAGTAGGAAAGAAAGAAAGAAAGAAAGAAAGAAAGAAAGAAAGAGAGAGAGAGAGAGAGAGAGAAAGAAAGAAAGAAAGAAAGAAAGAAAGAAAGAAAGAAAGAAAGAAAGAAAGGAAGGAAGGAAGGTAAGGAGCCCCGAGGCAAAATGTAGACAAAGAGAAACAGGTTAAGTTATAAGAGCTAGCCAGAAACGAGCCCAAGCTAAGGCTGAGCATTCAAAACCAATAAGAAGTCTCTGTGTCATGATTTGGGAACTGGTTGGTGGCCTAAAAGAAAGTCTGGTACATTTGTCCAGCTACAAAATACCTTGTGCACTATGTGACTCTGCAGTGAACATGACCTATGAATGAGAAGGAAATTTTAGTTTTAAGGTCATGAGATTATTTTTCCTTCAGGATGACCCAGCCTTTCCTGCGTTATAGGACACAAGTAAAAGATGCAGATCTGTCCCTGTGGTTGTTAACTTGACTACATCTGGAACTAACTAAAATCCAAAATTAGATGGCACACCATTGGGAGATTTTTGCTTTATTTAAAGTAGGAAGAACCACTTCTAATCCAGATCTTTGAGGTAGGAAGACATAGCTTTAATCTGGGCCCCACCTTCTGCTGGAAGCATACATAAGGACATGGAAGAAGGAAGCTTCTGCTCTCTGCCTGCTTGCCCTCACCTTGCTAGCAAGTCCATTCCTTCACTGGCATCAGAGCCTAGTTCTTCAGGATTCCAGTGTACACTGAAGGCCAGCTGAGACATCTGGCCTTGTAGACTAAATTTCTGGATTCTTTTAATTTTAATTCATAGTCAGCTGGACCATAGTCTGTAAGTCATTCTAGTAAATCCACTTTATATATATATATATATATATATATATATATATATATATATATATATATATATATATATATATTCATTCTGTAAGTTCTGTTACTCTAGAGAACCCTGACTAATACCATCCCTTACTGGGCTCTCCTGTGTACTGAGTATTGTCTCAGCAGGTGACTGCTCACCAGGATTTAGTGATCTGCCTCAGGGATGGTCAAGGGACAAAATGAAAAAGACACTTGGTATCCATTAGGTAGGTATCCGCTAATGAGGCATCCTTAACTTTGAAGGAGACTCACCTGTTTCATTCTACAATTATGGCCTCAAAGGAGAGGTCTAGGTCGGTGTACCAGTCATTTTATCTAATTGCTTTCTCATAGACTCAAAGTAGCCCCCCCCACATACACACAAAGTATTACATTTTTTGAGGGGGGTGCATGTGGAGGTCAGAGGACAATCACAGTTCTCCCCTTTCACCAGGTGGATCCCAGGGATTGAACTCACGCTGTCAGGCTTGGTGGCAGGCACCTCACCCATTGAGTTAACTTGCCCTGCTGGGTAAAGCAAGCTCAGATTCTCTGACGTTGAGTAAGGTCTTACTAGGAAGCCTCTGTGGGCCTCCATATAAAAGGATATTTTAGAAGTAATATTTGAGAACTAAGTAAACCAAATCACCAATCACAAGAAGCCAAATGGTCCGTAGAAAGAAAACATAGCTTTGATGGGATAGACAGACAGACCTCCTGCATTCATATCTCAATATACCCACTTGCTCTCTTGGGAGTGGTGACTCATATCTGAAATACCAGCACTTGGGAGGTTAGGGCAGGAGATCTCTGTGAGTTCGAGGTCAGTCTGAGCTACATCAGGATTTCCAGGTCATTATGGACTACAGAGTAAGACTTTGTCTCATAATTAAAAAATAAATAAACAAAGAATAAAACATACACCCTTTTTGCCGGTGTAATTTTGGATGCAACTACAAGCTGTTAGAACCTCAATTGTCTTACTTTTAATGCTACCTTACAAAGCTGTCCACCTCTCTCCCACGGCCTTGTCACCAGCATTCACATCCCTTTCTTAATTCCTTCCTCCATTACATTGGCTGCAGATAGTAACCAATGGAACGCAGCAGATGTAAGTCACAGTGTCTTGGGATGTGAGGACACATACTGCTGGGGCTGTGTCATCTGGATGCTGGGCTGGCCTCCCCTGTTCCAGTTTCCACCACCTGAGACATGATGTACAGCGTAGCTGTTGCAGTGCTGAGGACTGAGCTCAGAGCCTCGCCCACTGACCAATCTGAGAAACTCGAATATCATAATTACATGGTTGTGTAAGGACAGGGGGAAATGTGTGCAAAATATTTACGTGGTACCTTTGCACCTGTGAGTTATAATAAAAACAGAATGTCTATGTAAATGTGCCCAAACTGAGTAATTATTTTTATTTATTGATTTAGTGTGCATGTACACACGTGCAGTGTCACCTACACGTGCAGGTGACAAAGGACGACTTGTGGATTTGGTTCCTTCCTTCCATAACGGGGGGGGGGGGTCCTAAGCATCTGACACACGCCATCAGGCTTGGCAGCAAGTGCCTCTACCCTCTGGGCACCCCACTAGTCCTGGAGGAGTTTTATAATGGAAAATTATTTTATTGGAATTTATATAATTTTTATAATGGAAAGAATACTGCCCTTCACAGTGAGGTCACTCTTGTAGAGTATGCAGGTGCAGCAGGGCTAGAAGCAGGCCTAGCTCAGCAAAAGCAGGCCCTCAAGGTCACAGCAGGGCAGGGAGCTGTGGGACAAGACAGAGGTCACAGAGGCTTTAGCTTGTTATATTTCCAGCTGATCGATAAAGGGAAGAGAAAATGAAAGCAAGAAGAGTGGGACAAGATTTACTTTGCTGTGCTCTCTGCAAAATGTGGCTGCTTATGCTTCAGTTTGGTTCTCTGGATTAAAAAAAAAATACCAACCTTATATGCTAATTGCATTTTGTGCTTCTGTGTAATAGGAAAGCAGGAATGAGAAATAAGGTGAAGGTAGATTCTGAAACGGCTCAAGTTCACCAGTGTCCACCAGCCTCCCAAGGGCTGTGTCAAGATAAGGTTTGAGCCCTCAAATGTCAAGGACACTGTTCACTCAGAAGCTCACCGTTAAAATTCTGACTTTTTCAGAGCTCTAAGCTGGAGGTGTTGGCCGAGCTACAGAAGGCCCCCTCAGTGGGAGGCTGCCGGGACACAGGTTCTTTGTGCCATCACTCAACAGCGCCACAATTTAAGTAACGTGGAGAAGTGACGAGAAAGGGTGGGAGAGGAGAGAAGGGCCACAGATTTGTAGCCCAGCCTGGGAGGAGACGAGTAATCGGAGGTGGGCCAGAACCGCCCCTTCTAACACCTCTAGGCTCTAGACCCTCCCTCTGAGGTTTGGACCAATATCCCCCTGATAGGTTCTGTGTTAGCGCCCGCCAGGGCAGAGGTCACTAGGGGGACTAAGGACTCTGGACCTTCCATTTGCTCTCTGCGGCTGCCCTGAGGTGAGCAGTTCCTGGCCCATTCCCGCTGTGACCGCTGCCGCCTTAGCACAGGCCATAGCATCGGACCAACTGACCACAGACTGAAGCAACAACCTGTGAGTGACAGCAGGCCCCTCGGCCGCTGAGACAGGTCAGCCATGGCTGGGCAAACCTGAGGAGCCTGAGTCTGATCCTAGAGCCCACAGGGGAAGAACTGACTCCTGGAAGTTGTCCTCTGACCTCCAAAAGCACACACACACACACACACACACACACACACACACACACACACTAAAAATTTCAAAGTAAGCCTTTTCTCTTCATATGTTAATCATGTTAGATATTTTATTATAGTGACAGGAAGCTGACTGGCATATCACCTTTCTCATGCTCTCAAGCACCCTTTCCTTGAATTCAGAGTTTTTAAAGCTCTCCTCAGCTACAGCATTTAAAAGGCTGAGGCAGGAGAATCATCATGAGTTTAAGGCTAGCCTGGACCACGTAGTTCGAGACTGGACTAAGCTACATAGCAAGATTCTGTCTCAAAAGAAAAAAAAAAAAAGCAAAAAACAGCAACAACGAAATCCTTCTTCTCAGAACAAAATTAATGAGGAAACTCCCCCCCATGGGGGGGTCTGTAGAGACAAAAGAACAAAAACACAAGCGGAATGCCCACGTTTTAACAACTATGCCGTGGCTACTTGAAGCTTGACCCTTAGTGACAGACGATATCTTGGCACGAACATCTGGAAGCCTGGCTCCTAACCCTGCAGTGTAAAACTCACTACTTGACAACATAGTGAGCACCCACCTGTCTCTCCAGATGTGGACACCTCCACACATCTGCCCACCCTGAAACGGCCCACACAATGAGACCAAATAACGTTTCCCTCAACTGCTGTCAAAGGCTTTGGTCCTTGTCAGCCACTCGTCCCTCTCTGGGAATCTGCCCACAGTCCCCCCTGCAGTCTGTCTGCTTCGGACAAAGAGAATGCAGCTCTGTTATGGGAAAATGAGGAAGCTCCTCCTGAGAATTCACCCTGTGCCGTGCATTTCACTAAATTTCCCTTTGTCTTTACCCCTGGAGTAGTTCGGGTTTTTTATTTGTTTGTTTATTTTTGTTTTTGCTGTGAACTTAGAGAAGGAAGGGTTTTTTTTGGGCTGACAGTTCCAGAGTTATGCATCCATCACCGTCAAGGTGCGGGGCACGGCAGCAGGCAGGCACAGCGGCAGCAGGCAGGCGCGGCAGCAGGCACAGTGGTAGGCAGGCGCGGCAGCAGGCAGGCACAGCGGCAGGCAGGCGCCGCAGCAGGCACAGCCGAGAACTCACCTCAAGCCACACCCTCCACGGCACCGCCCTTGCCCTCTTTGCACATCAGATGATAGCCACAGTTTAAAGAATTCCCCGAGACTCAGAAGGATTTTAAAGCCGGGACAACGCTCCAGACTATGGGAGCTACTGTTCATCTTGATGTGGAGGGCAGTGAGCGGGCTGCAGAATGTTTTCAGGGAGGTGTTTCTGGTGTCAGTGAAATGGTAGGGCCTGTCCACTGCAGGAAGGACAGGCCTCCTTACCTTCTCTATTCAGAGGGCGCCTGGTTAGGTTACCGTTATCAAGCCTGTTCACAAAAGGTTGTGTTTCTTAACTTTCAGCATGTTAAAAAAAAGAAAAAGAAAAAGAAAACCACTTTTTTTTTTTCTGGTCTGCTAGATCTGGGTCTACCATCAGAGCATTTGAGATCCAGGTGTATAAAGAGACTTATCACTCACATTTACTTAGTCTTTTCTGTCTTAAGATTTTTCTAGCTAGTGCCATAGTGCATGCCTTTAATCCCAGCCCTTACAGGGCAAGGGCAGGCAGATCTCTGTGAGGTCAAGGCCAGCCTGGTCTACATAACGAGCTGTAGGCCTGCCAAGGCTACATAGTGAGACATTGTCTCAAAACAAAAAAATAAGGATTTCTCTCACTTCATGTGTTGCTCGGGTGGAGGCCCTTCCTGTACAGTGTGTGCCGCACTTCCAGAACCATATCATATTCGCACACAATCCCTCTCTCACCTGACCCGGCTGGGTGAGGGACAGGGTTCAGCAGCCTCTGCAAAGGCTGTGACTGTCTAATGCACCTGCATAATTGATCTGTTCTTTTTGTCTGGAAGCTTGTACAAATTTCTCTTTAGCTTGACAGCTGAGGATTTTTATAGGGTACTCCTAGATATGTGCCTTTCTGCTTGTCTGGCCTGGAACTCAGTGAGTCAGTTTCAGATGCAAATTCTTCTTAACCTTAGAGCCGTTTTCTTTGACCGTTTCCTGAGTTTCTACCCTTCCCCAACCACTCTTTTCCCTTCGAACTCCTGCTCTCTCCAGGTGCTCAGACCTGTTCTCTAGGTCTTACATCAGGACACAATGGCATGAGAATTAAAAAGTAAAAATTGGGGGACTGGAGAGATGGCCCAGTGGTTAAGAGCACCTGCTGCCCTTCCAGAGGACCAGGGTTAGGTTCCCAGCATCCACGTGGTGTCCCACAGCTGTCTGTCACTCCAGTTTCAGGAAATCCTATGTCCTCTTTCAGCCTCAAAAGGCCAGATGTGCCATATACATAGACAGATAGATACATGTAGGTAAAACACTCATATACATAAAATAAAAAACAAGTAGGAAAAGTGGAACCAGCTGTGGTAAAACACCTGCAATCCCAGCACTTGGGGGTGCTGAAGCAGAGGATCACAAGTTCATCATGAGCCCGGATGACACAGCCAGACCCTGTCTCACAACAAACAACAAAAATGATTTGGTTTGAGAGTTTGGAGTTGTGGCTGAGGTTTCTGAACCTGCCTCCTAAGCCCATCCCAGTGGCACACTTCCTCCAATAAGGCCACACCTACTGCAACATGGCCACACCCACTCCATCAAGGCCACACCTACTCCATCAAGGATACACCTCCAATCCCTCAAGTGTCGCCACTCCCTGATGACCAAACATTCAAATCTATGAGCCTATGGGAGCTATTTTTATTTAAACCACCACAGCACCCAAGGATAACTTTCTGATGTCACAGACCCAGTGCCACCCAGTTTATGAAGAGCTATGGACTGAACCCAGGGCTTTAAGCATACTAGGCAAGCTGTCTACCAACTGAGCTACACCCTTGGCTCTCGGATTGTGTGACTTCCAACCCCCGAAGTTCAGTGCTTATAAAAGCAAAGCTTTATTTCTGAGGCACATCTCAGGTTGTTCATGAGTTGACTTTGGTTCTGTCCTGCATTTTCCTCATACGGGACTTGAGGACTAGTTCTTGTAATTGGTGACAATGTTAAAGTTCACATCGTAACCATTATGTTTAAGGCTGGGGATGTGGTTTGTGGTGGAATGCTTGCCAAGCAAGGACAGCTTTTATCCCAGAACCACACTTCCTTTTTTCTTTCTGGAACCAAAACCATGATATCTAATTTTAAAAACTTAGATTAGTTCAAAGAACTTGTATTAGGGTTCTCTAGAGGGACAGATCGAGTAGAATATTATAAAAAGCCTTATTTGATTGGCTTACATAATATAGGTGGGATAGTCCTACAAGGACTGTGTGCATGCTAGAGAGATAAAGAACCCATAGCTGGTCAGTCCAAGAAGCCGAACACTGTTGGAGAATATTATTTTAAGGTGTGTTACATTCATTTATGCTGTAGAACATTTGTTTAATGATGCAAAGATGTGTTGCATTCTTTTATGTTACATTTGTTTAACTCTGTGAAGCTGTGTTACTTTACCTGTCTAAAATACCTGATGATCTAATAAAGAGCTGAACAGTCAATAGTGGGACAGAGAAAGGACGGGGCAGAGCTGGCAGGCAGAGAGAATAAATAGAAGGAGAAGAACATAAGAGAGGAGATTGAGGAGCAAGAGAAGAAGGAGGAAGACACCAGGGACCAGCCACTCAGCCACCCAGCCACCCAGCCAGACATGGAGTAAGAAGTAAAGAAAAGACATACAGAAATAGAAAAAGGTAAAAGCCCAGAAGTAGACAAAAAGGTAGACAGGATAATTTAAGTTAAGAAAAGCTGGCTAGAAACAAGCCAAGCTAAGGCTGGGCATTAATAAATAAGAATAAGCCTCTGTGTGGATTTATTTGGGAGCTGGGTGATAGGCCCCCAAAGAGTCAAAAGAGTAAAAAACAATCAACAACAGAACACCTTGGAGTCCCACTACAACACTGGTGGCTTGGAAGTTCCCCGGGGAGTTGGTGGTGCGAGCCTGAAAGGGTGGAGTTGAACATCTGTTGACCATTGCAACAGTGATGGGCTCACTTTCTGGGCAGAAATGTGTCCCTCCACCCCACTCCCAGTCCACTGGACAATGCCACAATGCCACCCACATTCATAGTAGGCCTCTCCCCGCAAGTTATCCCACAAACACACTCAGAGGTACATTCTTACCGACCCTTGGTAGCTTTTAATCCAGTCAAGTTGACAATCAAAATCAAGTGTCCCAGAGCTCATGTACAAAGGAGAAGCATGGATTAGCAATCTGGGCAATTGGTGGAAGAAAAATCTTAAACTACAGCACAGAATTACAAGGAGATGAAGGAATACAGTAGCCTTGCTGAAGTCAACTTTCATTGGAGCCGGGCATGGTAGCACATAGCTGACATCTCAACACTTAGAAAATGGAGCAAGGGTTCAAGATCATTGATGACTACATAGTAAGTTCAAGGCTAGCCTGGGCTTCATAAAATTCTGTCTCAAAAACAAAATACCCCCAAACTCCCAAATCAAAACCCCTTACGCATACATTTTTGTCCTAGTTCGCTCTCCATCGTGACCATGACCAAAGCAACACAGAGGACAAAGGGTTTGTTTTAGCTTACAGTTGTAGTTTGTCATGAAGGGAAGTCGGGGCAGGAGCCCGGAAGCTGGAACTGAAGCAGAGACCATGAGGGATGCTGCCTACTGGCTTGCTCTGTTTGCTTTCTAATACACCCCAGTACCATCCTGCCCAGGGTATTTAATCAAGGAAATGCCCCCAGGCTTATCTACAGGTAAAAATGATGAAGGCATTTTCTCAATCGAGGTTCCCTCTTCCCAGACAACTCCAGCTTGTGTCAAGCTGGGGGAAAAAACCCCTACCCAACACACATATTTCAGTACACTTAATTCCTGATAGAGCCTATGATGATTCAGCTATAATTATTCTCCAACTCAGCTCAAGAAACAGGCCGGGCCTAGAGAGGTCCAAGAGCTTGGCCTAAGGTCACACAACTGGAGCAGAACTGCTCTTCAGCCCCAGGTGACCTGTGTGGTCTGTGTGGTTGTTCATATTGTGTTGTTTGTTGTGAGACAGGGTCTGGCTGTGTCATCCGGGCTCCTGGTGAGTTTGTGATCTCTCTGCGTCAATCTCTCGAGTGCTGGGATTACAAGGGTGTCGTACCACTGCGTTAATGCCCGTGCCTTTGGTCCACGACAGAAGACCTGGATGATATCTTCACAGAGCTCACCAGGACCCCCAAAGATGTGAAAATGCAGGGATGTTCACGTTCCTTACATAGACGGGCATGGTAGAGTGTCTCTTCATGCACTAAGGCCCTGGGTGCTGACGTGGGGAAAGGAAGTTTTAACTGGACATGGTGGTGCATACTGGTAACCGACGTTCTCAGCAGACTGAGGCAGGGAGATCTTGATGACACTGGGCAGATCAGGGTTCAGTGGGAATCATCTGAGACTGACAGTTTCTTATGTCCCAGAAGAGGATTTGGACAGAAATACGTAGACTAACAGAAACATGTGGAGAATAACAGAAACACGGGCAGTTTGTCAGGAAACAGAGACACACTTCCGAAGGAGGAAACCGGCCGGAGTAAACAGCAGATGCTGTGTGAGCTGTGGCTTTTCCGTTACATCTGGGGGCTTGGGGAGGCCTTCCCACCGTGCAGCTTTTCTGCATACACGCTCTGTCTGTTATGTGTCGTTCATGTCTCATTACCATCTTAAATCACTACCCGGGGTGTGGGTATTTTACAACGAGTTACAGGTCATTTCCCAACACTGTTGAGCGTCAATGGGCCACAGTGGCTCCAGGCAGTTCTAGGGGTGTGTGTGTGTGTGTGTGTGTGTGTGTGTGTGTGTGTGGCAGTAGGAAGTGTCTAACCTTCCTGTTTGTTTTTCTCACTTGATAATTTTCAGCCTTTGTATAAAATCTTCCAAACCTAATTCTCTGTCCTTCTCTCCTGAGATCCAGCCAGGCTGGGTGACGTAGTGAAATCCTGTCCCCCAAAAATCCAAAGAACAGAAACAACAAAATTAATCATAAGTCATAACATTATGCATAATCTATAGAATCCTCTCACATGCTTTGAATTGTGTCCAATAATTATTTCTAACACAATATGCATGTACTGTAAAGTTTCTACACTGCATAATTAAGAAATAAGAATAAAGTCTTGGAGGGATTGCTCAGTAGTTAAGAGCACTTGTTGTTCTTGCAGAGGACCCGGGTTCAATTCCCAGCACCCCCGTGGTGGCTCACAATCATCCAAATCTTCATTCTCAGGATGCACATGATACACAGACAGACATGCAAACAAAATACTCACACACATAAAATAAAATAAATAAATCTAAGAAAAAAAAGAATAAAGTCATACATGTTCAGTTCAGACACTGAATTTTAAAAAACGTTTTGGGTCCACAGTTAGAATCCATGGATATTAATACACAAGCATGAAGGATTAATTATCTATGATTTTGAAACAAATACATTATCCTGAAAGGGAAAACATCTCCACAGCCCCCAAAGAAATGTGTGAAAGACGAGCTGTCGCTGGCTAGATGGCCAGGCTCTGTTAGAAGTTAGGCCCAAGGAAGCCCTTCTGAAATACCCTCCACCACCCACAAGCAAGAGTGCTGCCTCTCCCTGGCCTGGTCCTCCAGGAGCCCTCTGCCAGCAAGGACCCTGCTGCCCCTTCTCAGGCTCTTGGGTCTCACCACATGGCAGTCCCCAGAGCTGCAGGGCAAGGCTGTGTCTGTAGCCCGGATGCAGCCCAGCCCCTGTGTGAGTGAGTGCGGAGCTCCCTCCCATCTCCTTAACCTAGAGGCAGGCTGGGTAGCACTGGCAGGGCCAGGGGCCACAGCCACCCCAGTGACTGCCCTTAGGGTCCCTCTGTTCCAAGAAAAGGTGTAGCAGCGGCCAGCATAAAAACACTTCCCAAAACTCTAATTAGTTCCACGTGAACTTACTTCGTAGGGTTCTCCCCACATCAGTCACAGGGTGGGGTGGCAGGAAGGAAGAAGCCCCCTCCTGTCCCCAAGTACTGTGATTACAGGGGCAGCCTGCACCTGTAACCCAAACCACACGTGAAATGTCACCAGAGGCTGGTGGTTAAAAGGCAAAGAACACAGAGAGATTATTTTAATTTCCAATCTGGGGTCCAAATATGAGCTTTGAGAGTGACTCAGTTCCCCTGCTGGTACTCGAATCCACTCCAAACCTGAGGTGCTTGTCGAGATGAATATTGATGGTGCTTCCCAGGTTGCCAATGCTTTAAATATATATTTAAAGTCCTCCAACGAAACAACACAAGACCCTGTGGCAACTGCACTTGTTGCATTTATTTTACAAATGAAGAAACTGAGGCTCACGGGTCTCTGTGGCTTGTGTGAGAACGCCTGGGAGATTGTACCTCCCTGTGCAGACCTCTCCCCCAAGCCGCTGGTCTCCCACTAACCTTGTGGTTCGCCAGGGCAGTTATAGGAAGGTGAGCCTTTCCACCAGGGAACAGCCACCGCTCCAAAGCAGATGGGAGATACAGGAACTGGACCCGTGGGCCTCACCAGCTGATGAGAAAGTAGTGTTCTGAAAGGAAATGTCTGTGGAGTGGCCTCACTGCCACCGGATCCAAAGAGCAGGACCAAAGGGGCTGGGCCCCTAAAACAGCACAGTGCTCTTGGTGTAAGAAATGCTTTCAAGTTCAGGGGTCTTTTTAATCAAGTAATGATGGCTTACAGCAAAAGGGACTCTGGAAAACACAGTCAGTTGTCTATCACTGTAACCAATGTTTGAGACCACCAACTAATAACAGGAACTTTAGACTCCAGCATTCCACGTCACTTGTGGTGGAGATGCTGGGTGAACAGCTGGGGAGCGAGCGCATGGTGTGGTAGAACTGCTCGTCTCAAGCTAGAGAACACATGGGACATCAAGAAGGACTGGAGTCCCACTGGCTCCTTTAAGGGCATTTGTCCCCAAAGATGTGAAGACACCCTCATCCGCCTCCTGTTTCCACCACCTGTTTGTTGGGTGTGGTGGTGCTGCATGCCTGCCTCCCAGGAGGATTGCAACCTCAAAGACAATGGGCTACGAAGTGAGGAAGTGAGACTGTCCCTCGGATGGTTTCTACTGTCTCCAGATAGAAGCTTGCTGGTGACTAAGCCTCTACCATGGAAACCTTCGGGATATATTTAAGCAAACTATAGCCGCATTCAACTAAAAGGTAGCAAGAAGAATACCACCACCCATAAAATCAGCCATCCATCATGCCCTAGTAGGGAGTCTGCCACCAACAGAACATTCTTGATGGCACAGCAGGATGCTGTACTCCCCTGGCAGCAGGACGCGATTCTAAAGAGAGACACTTGTGTCCTTCCCTTTGGTTATCGGCTACTGGGTCAATGGACCCCAAGGAATGGGATGTCCCCTAAGGCTCTTGGAGCTTGTCGCCTGGAAGGATTTCACATAGTTCTGACACCCTATTGGACCACCTTGCTGGAGACCAGGATCAGAGACAAAGATGGGTCAAGGACGGGCAGGAACCCACCTGGACCAGTACTGCTTAGTAACGCGAATCTCTTTCCCCCTCACCTAAACCTTCCGTCAGGACTCCAGAAGATAGGCTGGGGGAAGGGCGGGGCGTGATCACTGATGTCTTTATTTGTTCCTCTTTCTAGTGCAACTACATGAACCAAATGGCCTTTCTCTGATTTTCACTCTGTCTCTTAACTGGTGTATTGAGGACAAGTGCCCAGTCCTAGTTTGTTAAGGCTGCCAAGGTCCATGCTCCAACCCTGACAGCTCCTACCACTACCTCTGCTGTGGGTGTGCTATGTCAGAAACGTAGGCAGGTAAGTGTGCCTTTCTACTACGTCAGAATTCTGCTGGATAACCGTAAACTCAGTATGGTGGGTTTCAGAGGCAACAGCTTCCCCGCCATTCCCACTTTCCTTGACAGACCTGGCCCAGGCAAATACACGTTCTTTTATTCTGATGTTAACTACTAATGTTTACTCTCACATCACACCTCACATTGTGTGTGTGCACACACGCATGCGTGCAGGCATGTGCTACAGAATAGCTACAGAAGGGTTAAAAGGCACAGAATGCCAAAGCTGGCAAACAGACATCAGTCTCTGTGGGATCAGAGTGTGAGCCCTGTGGAGAATGTGCAGTGGACCCCAGCTGCCGGCTGTAGTGTCGGGCTGAAGGTCAGAGCCGAGCTGCAGGAGCAAGGTGCAGCAGATGGACAGTGGGTCCAGACAGACGATGGGAAGATGGACGGGTAGCATTCCTAGTAGATGGAACGGGTCTCATCAACAGCAGGGAAGGGACAGCTGAAGCCTTTAGGACACTCAGGAGCTGTTTGCTGTCAACACTTGATGGATATACCAAGTGGTCAGATGACAGGTCTGTGTGAGTCACATCTAAGTGCTATGTGTCCGTCTCTTCCAGGTGAGGGGGTTGCACCTTTTCCTTCGTCAAATGTATCCGATAAGTTCTTGGGCCTAGTGTTCCTGATATGATTTTAATATGGCCAAGCGGCCTACAGCCCTCCTTACCCTGAAAAATGTGTAAGATGGCAATCTTTCTACCGAGGAATAAGTAAGTCATTTACCAGTCAGTACTGCATGGGTGATACCAAATAGATGGTGCCATTCACATGTCCACCCAGGGACAGTGTCATCCTCCAGCCTCAAAATGGAATCACAGGATTCTTGTAAAATGGAGTCTCTCAGGGCAAGGCACAGCCTAAAACCCACTGTTTTCCATGGTGTGGGGTGACTTGAAGCAGGGCACAGTCTGGTCGCAGGAGACTCAGTAGCCTCTCCCTTCCCTTCTGTCTTGTGGAAGGGTGCTTGCACACATGGAGGTCAGGGGAGAACTTTCCCGAGTCAGGTCCTGCCCACCACCTTGCAGGATCTCTCTTGTGTCATCCAGTGCCACACACTCCAGGCCAGCCGGTCTGCGAGCTTCTAGGCCACTGTCCCTTTTCTGCCGTCCGTTTCTGCCTCCCACTGAAGTGACGGTTTAACCCTTCATCGCAGGGAGGGCGTTTCCAAACTCAACTTCCCGCAGCCATTCCCACAGCACCAGACTCCAGGGGGAGTGCAGAGGGGCAAAGCTAAGTGCTGAGAGACACGTGTCCTAAAGGACTGCGTTCAGGTACTCTCCGTCAGTCACAAAGATACCACCAAGTGGCCCCATGGCTGGGGACTCTGCCAGGATCATACAAGGAGTTCATGCCACTGAGGAGCCCTGGGGCCCATGCTTCACTAACTTCATGTCCTGAGAAACTAAGACATACAATATAGAGTGATCTCTGTGGTCAGAAATCTCGGCCCAGTGAGGAGGCGCTATAAAGAAGGGGTCAGCCCAGGGTCTGCTGTCTCATCTGAAACCCTCGGGAGGAAGGAGTACCTTAGCTTCCTGGTATGGTTGCTGGCAGGATCCAATTCTTTGAGGACTATTAGATTGAAGTTAACTACAAACAAACAAAACAAACAAACAAAAAAACCAAAACAAAAAACCAGCAGTGTCCTGTGGTATCTCTTTCCCTGTCTTTTTCTTTCTGTCTCGGGGTGTGTGTGTGTGTGTGTGTGTGTGTGTGTGTGTGTGTGTGTGTACAGCGCTCTTGTTCTCTCAGGCAGCCGACCGTGAAGGAGACGCTCTCCTTCCGTGTCCTTTACCTCCATGGTCACTGTGGCCAGCAACTGCTCTGCTCTCTCAGGGCAGGAGTATAGTTGTGCATAGCATGACCGCATTGTGCATGCTCTGTCAGAATGAGTCTTGACGGACTTTCCAGATAAGATGGCATTAAGCCACTGGGCGGGGGCTGGGAGGGTTAAAGGTCCAGTCCCTGAGAGCAGAGCTCTGTCTGCTTGAATTCTTCCACCAACCACAGGGTTTTCTTTGGACTGTACCCTGGAGATAACAGCGAGGAAGACATAGGGGCTGCCACACACACACACACACACACACACACACACACACACACACACATACACACACACACACGCTCCACCAGGGCTCCTGACAATTCTCAAGCACAGAATCTTTAAACTGAATCTTCACAATTAGACAACACACTCATGCGTGAATGCACACACAAATAGATTTCTTCTAAGGGGACATACCTTGAAGAACTTTGATTCTGGGAAAGCACAGACATCTGTGAGAATTATTAGATGAAGCAATCTAGCTCAGACATTTCCTGCTTGACGTTGCAGTGTTGGTGACCCTAGAGGGTGGTCTCCCAAGAGCACAGAAGATTCCCAGCCTTGAATTAATGCAAAACAGAAAACCACCTGTGGGGACCCAAACTACTCAAGGTCAGAGAATCTGAGCTTGCTTTACCCAGCAGGGCTGCATAATGGGATGATTTGGCCATGGGTGTCATTACCCGGTGTTTTGAAGGGTCTACACTTGGCTGTACATTGTGCTTTGATTTTGAAAGGGGGAGGTCTTTTGCCTCTCCCCTGGGTAGTGTTTAAAAGGCCCATTTGAATAAATCTCAGGGTGACTGAGTATTGACCAGGGCCTCCCAAAGCTATCCTGTGTCTCTGTCTTTCTATCATTTCCTCGTCCCTCTCTCTTCCCTCCAAGAACCCTTCGACAGGTCGGAGCTGGACTCCGACAGACTCCCACAACTACCTCGAAATGGCAGCTTAAAAATATTTTTCTCTCTGCAGGGCATGGTGGTATATGCCTTTAATTCCAGCACTGAGGAGGCAGAGACAGGCAGATCTCTATGAGTTCAAGGCCAGCCTGATCTATACAGCCAGTTCCAGCCAGGACTACATAGTAAGACTCTGTCATATATATATATATATATATATATATATATATATATATATATATATATATATATATATATATATATATATATTTCCCCCTCAAGTCTGGCATGATGGCTCATGCCTGCAATTCCACTACTCAGAAAGCTGAGACAGGAGGATTGCTGAAGAGTTCAAGGCTAGTTTGGAGTTTAGAGTAAGATATATGTCTTAGCTTTCTTTTTTTCCCTCCAACAACAACAACAACCCAAAACCCCCCTATGGCACCTACCACTTTGTAGGTAAACTCTACCAGTGGTCTTGAGAGGAGACAGCTCCTCTTCACACTTAGCAAGTGTTTGGCAGCAGAAGCCTGTGCCCCTGAGCACCTGCTCCAGGCTCCCTTGTCTTTGGGCTGCAGACACATGCCTCAGAATGACCCATCAGACCTTTGTGAGAGGTGGGTGTTCACGTTCAGTCAGCCCAAGAGGCCAAGGCAGGACTCACCCATGCTCTAGGGATGGGCTGTCCAGAGCCTGAGAGCTATAAAAGAACAAGGAGGACAATGTAGGCCATGGGCCCAAGTGACGTTCCGTGAGTTATTTATTAATGGCAATCAGAACTTTAACCATCAGAGCCAAACTAGTTGCTAAGAACAGGAGGCCTGCCATGTGTGCTCCTACAGGACACCTGGTAAGTGTAAAGTATTACTCGTGAGTGCTTAACCTGAGTCACCTGCTCTAGTTGACATGAGCGATAGAGAAACAAGGTGAACTGCAAGGGAGGGGGGGGTGAGAGAAAGGAGGGGGTGGACAACTGCCTATGCTGGAACTGTGGCACTTACTGTTAGCTGGGAGCCCTGGAGTGACTAAGATTCTGCAGCTTAGATCCGACCTTGCTGGATAATGACAGATGAAGAAAACGAAACATTATTGCACAGTATAGACCAAAAAAGGCATTTTAGCATAGTCTTTTCTGCTTTGTATAGATCTCCTGACTTAGCTGTGACTTTAATTTTTATTTGTGTGTGTGTGTGTGTGTGTGTGTGTGTGTGTGTGTGTGTTTGCTTGTCTGAATGTGCACCTGTGTGTTCAGGTGCCCTCTGAGTTCAGAAGGGGGTGCTGGATCCCCTGGAACTGGGGTTACAGGCCATTGTGAGCTGCCCCGCATGGGTGCTGGGAACCAAACCTGGGTCCTCTGCAAGAGTAACATGTTCTCTTTCACCTCAACTGTCTCTCTAGCCCCCCACCCCAACCCTCCCGTGCCTTATAGGCACTAAACAGGCCTTTTCTTGAGTGGTTATATTTGTCATCACTACCCCTAGTGAAAACGGCAAATTAGGCCGTATCTGTGGCATTAGAGTAGGCAAGCATCAGAAGGAACCCAGTTTGGGTCAGCAGCTCTGTTCTCCAGTGTATTTAATTCACCTGGTTACAGTCTGGTGAGACTGGGCCCCCCCTTGTTTGCAGGCTACGTTATATCTGCCACACTCTCCATGCATTGCTTAATGAACTCACCATCAGAAATGGGTTTGAGGGCTGGAGAAATGGCTTAATGATTAGGAGCACTGACTGTTCTTCCAGAGGACCTGGGTTCAACTCCCAGCACCCACATGGTAGCTTACAACTGAATGAAAAAATAAATAAAAAAGGAAGGCCATGCTGCTCCTAGGTATGGTGGAGGAGAAAGTTTACTGTAGATAAAGGGAGAGCATAGCCTGAGGCAGAGACATCAGCAGAGTCCAGAGTGAACATGACCATGAGCTGGTCATGCAAGGAGACGGGGAGGGGAAGGGAAGAGCCAGACCAAGAGACCAGGAAAGCAGAGGGGAGACAAAGAGGCCAGGTAATCAAAATGTCTGGATTATATAGGGAAGGGCAGCCCGGCCCCTGGGCTGTAGAAGTTTAAGGTAGGGGGTGGTGTATGTCAGCCACACCCTGTAACAGGTAGGGACTGAGGGATGCTGGGAGAAATAACCTGGTGGCCAGGTCCATTTTGATATGTTAAATAGGCATTTGTTCCAGGTTTGAGACTTAACAACCATCTGTAACAAATGTGGTGTACATACATATCCATCCATCCATCCATCCATCCATACAAACAAATAAATAAATAAAGTTTAAAAAGAAACGGTTTTGATTTTTTATATTAAAGTTGCTGCCAATTGACTAGCTTTCCCAATGGAATTCTGGGGTATAACTTTTTTTAAAAAGTGTTTTTCAGTTGTGCTGTTTTGTCCAACAACATAAGCACTGGTGCACACTGGGTTTGGCTGTGTGGTTTTGCACAGACTGAGTTTTCAACTATAGTCTGCACAAAGTCCCTACAAATAAAGTGTTCAACTCAGGAAGAACAAAAAATGGTAATCTGCCTACCTCTCTCTCTCCCTCTCTCTCTCTCCCTCTCCCTCTCTCTCTCTCCCTCCCTCTCCCTCTCTCTCTGTGTCTTTGAGACAGGGTTTCTCTGTGTAGCCCTGGCTGTCCTCGAACTCACAGAGATCCACCTGCCTCTGCCTCCCACGTGCTGGATTAAAGGCGTGCGCCACCGCCGGCCATTTTGCCACTTTTCACTGCAATCTTCAATCAGGGCACACAGGTCTTTCGTTTTCATAAACCACAGAAGGCACACTGGAATTAAAAAATAGTACTAGCTTCGGGACCATTTTTACTTTATCATGAAAAGTAATTAATTGTCAGGAAGACAGAAAGCAGGTTTGGGCCCTTCCACACCCCAGCCACCAACACATCAGGAAGGGGCCGGAGGAAAGCATTGTGGGGGGGTGAGGCAGGGGAGTGGAAGCATTCTTAACAATCAGGAATGTACACCTGCCTGCTAAACAACGTCAGATGCCTATTGTCTGCAATGGGTTGTTTTTACATAAATTAATTAATCTGTCATTGTATTGACGAGCACTCCATTTATTCACCAAGCCACACAGGTAAATGTCAGTTCAGCTGGCTATGCTTGGAAGATAATAGAACACTGAACACCATACAACTAGAGTGTACATATGGTTATTTTTCATCACACTGAGACATGGCACTGTCATCTAGTTCACGTTTGAGAATTTCACAACTGAGTTATCAAAAAAAATAAGTAAATAAACTTCTTTATAGTGTTTTAAATAAATTTAGAATTTGTGTTAGGCCATATTCATAGCTGTTCTAGGCACATGTGGCCTGTGAGCTGCAGTGTGTTGGGGACCAAATGCATTAAATGCATTTCTAACTCATGATTATTTCCATTTACAAGGAGTTTATTAAACTCCATTTTTAATTGAGCAGCACCTGTACTTTTTAAACATTGTTTGTTGTTGCTGTAATGTATCAAGATCATTGGCCAGAGCTGGGCATGAGGGACAGCGTGACCAGGAGTTCAAGGCCAAGCTTGGCTAATATCGAATGTGATGCCAGCCTGGGCTACTTGAGACCTGAGCACAAAGAAGAAAGATTAGCGGCTGGAGCACACAGACAGGGCCACACTGGGACTACGATTACAGCTCTCACTCATCCGATTCCACCATTAGCCAGCCGTGGGGGCTGGCTCAGGGTCTCCTCTCCCTTCCTCCCATCTCGGACCAGTCACTGTAACCAAGTTTTTAAAATATTACCTCATTAAAAGGCCAAAAAACAAACAATAACTCAGGTCTGCTCTTCTCCTGCCCAGAGAATGATCTATGGTATAATACTTGTGGTTCTGAATGAGTGAGTTTATTGAGACTACAACAAGCAAAAGTAGATTAAACAGTAAGCAGCCGGCACACAGAGGCAGCAGCGGGTCCCTGGATATCCAGCGGAGGTGGCCGGAACGGCCTGACGGACAGCAAACGCAGCAACCGCACTAACAGCAGCACCCACCCCACCAACAGGCTTACAAACACCCAGAAGTGACTGTGGAGGAAGCCGAGGCTGTGAGCTGGGGTTCCCGACTGAGCTCTCTCCATGGATGAGCTCCCAGAGACTGAACTTCCAGAGTCCTGTTCCCGCTGCAGGCGTTTTTATACCAACGGACACAAATTAGTGACCTCTGGTAAACGTGATTAACCTTCCAGCGCTTCTCAAGAAAGCTGTTCTCACATGGGCTGTCTTGGTGCCCTCCTCTTTGGGTGTCAGCCAATCCTGAACAAAAGGGCCTTGGTGGACACTTTGAGACAAACATGCTTTGGTCTACAGTGGGAGAGAAGCAACCCTTCTTGCAGAGCCAGTACCTCATGAGCTCAATCAGCATGTGACAGTTTGCCAATGTAATGTACTTTATACCAGCCCTCAGAGAGAGCGAGCCAAACATCTCGGCAAGAGACATTCTCCTCCTTGCAAAGTCAGGGGAAAGAAAATCAGAATTATGATAAGGTTCTAGGAAAAAGCCATTAACTCTGTCAGAAGGTTTCAGAACAATTGACAGAAAAGACAAATCTGTTGGGATTCCATCTTGCAGAGTTTTGATTGTGATAGGGCATTCTGGGAGAGAAGTCTTTGTAAGGATGGGGCAGCTTATTAAAGAGCCAGTATAGGCCAGTCTTTGTAGCTCATGCCTTTAATCCCAGCACTCAGAGGAGGACCTCTCTGAGTCCAAGGCCAGCCTGGTCTACATAGCAAGTTCCAGGACAGCCAGGACTACCTAGAGAGACCCTATCTAAGAAAGCAAAAACAAAAAGCCTGTATGTAATGGGGAAACAGAGCTGTTGGGTGCCTGCTCTAGGCCTGAAAGCCAGGGCTGCTGGAAGTATTAAGGAAGTTGGACAATGTTTCCCATGGACGCTGTCTGCCGATCTCTTGACATTTTACATGTTTAATCTCAGTCTTAGAACCTGGTTAGCATTCTTCTGTGAGTCACAAAACAGCTTCCTTCCTGTTGATGTGGAAGGAAAATACTTGTCTCATGGTGGTGACACATCTGGTTATTGGAGGCCTTGCTGGCGGATACTAGTGGATTTGACCTTCCTGTCCTTATTTGAGTCCTAATTCGAAAGAGGAGAAAGGAAGTCTAAACCACAAAGCCCGGGCATCACCTTCTGTTTTCTCCAGGTTGAACAGCAAGTTCTAAACAAAACGCTTCCTTGTGAGAACTATGTATGCCAAGCTGTATGTTTTAAACTCAAAAGTCATTTTTGGAGTCAGGCCTAGTGGCCCACATTTACGGTCCTGCCACTTGGGAGGTAGAGTCACGTGGATCCAGAATTCAATGTTATCCTGAACTACAAAATGACTTGGAAGTCAGACTGACTCAAACAAAAAAATAATTTTATTACTAGCCATAATCTGATAAAATCCTGTTTGACCAATGATTTTATGTGAAATAGAAATCCTCAACTCTGCAAAGGGCAGATTGGGAATCAAACTGCCTGGGGCTAGAATCTTGATTTATTTATTTATTTATTTTTATTTATTTCTGGGGCTGGAATCTTGGTGCACTGTTTAGTAACTGTGAGCCCCAGAGCTCATGTGGCTTTTCTGAGATGCCAGTTTCTCTCTCTCTCTCTCTCTCTCTTTTTTTTTTATAAATTTATTTATTATGTACACAGTGTTCTGCCTGAATGTTTGCCTGCAGGGGCCAGAAGAGGGCACCAGATCTCATTACGGATGGCTGTGAGCCACCATATGGGTGCTGGGAACCGAACTCAGGACCTCTGGAAGAGCAGCCAGTGCTCTTAACTGCTGAGCAATCTCTCCAGCCCCCAGTTTATGTTCATTCATGTTCATTCTCTCCCACCCCACCAAGGTCTCGCTATGTAGCCCTGGCTGGCCTGAAACTTGCTATGTAGACCAGACTGGGCTCAAAATCACAGAGATCCTCCTGCCTCTACACCCCAAAGGCTGGGATTAAAGTCACATGCCACCATGCCCCACCCAGTTTTCTCTTTGATGAAACAGCTGTAGCTGAGATCTTCAGTGCTGGGGATTGAACTGAGGGCCTCAAACTCGCCAAGCCAGTGCTCTACCTTTGAGCTACATCCAGCAGCTCAGCTCTGGAATTGTGGGATAATGATGCATTCAAAACAAAACAAAATCAAGCTGGGGGGGGGTGTAGATCTGTGATTCCAGCATTCAGAAGGATTTAGAGTTTCAGACCACAAAACTAATAAAACCCAAACCAAAAATATGTAAATCTGACTGTGAAAGATTAAATGTGCCCTATTTATTTGAAACTGGGACATTTTCAATGAACGGCACTTGTGACCAGTGGCCTTCTTCCCACCCTCTCCTTGCCTGTCTCACTCTGTATCCTTCTTATGGAGATATGAAATAGTATCTTACCACTGATGGCATCTTACCCTAGATGAATTATGACAGATTCTGTACTGAGCTTTTCCTAGATGGGGAAGAAAGAGTAAAGGACACACCAGAAGTGAAAAATACTTTCCAAATGTCTTGTTCTTGCCTCAAATTCTCCTCCCTTTGTGACCATGGCCCTTTACTCTCCTCTTACCAGCCCTTGCCAACCCCTCCTTCGCCCACCTCCCACCTTCCTTTCCTTACTCCTCTCTCCCTCCCCTCCCCCAATCCCTCTCCATATCTTTCCTTTGATTTCATTCTTTCTGCCTGTCTCTGTGTTACTGTCTATCTCTTTACTTCTCTGTCTTGATCTCAGTGGCAACTCTTTTTTTTTTTTTTTTTTTTTTGGTTTTTCGAGACAGGGTTTCTGTGTGTAGCTTTGCGCCTTTCCTGGAACTCACTTGGTAGCCCAGGCTGGCCTCGAACTCACAGAGATCCGCCTGGCTCTGCCTCCCGAGTGCTGGGATTAAAGGCGTGCGCCACCACCGCCCGGCTCAGTGGCAACTCTTAATGACTTCTTCAAGCTGGACATGGAACATTCCTATAACATCAGGAGGCAGGGGCAGGTAGATCCCGGGCTCCAAAAAGCCTGTGCTAAGTAGAGAGCAAGATCTGGTTTCAAAATCAAAACAAAATAATAATAAATAAACAAAAACAAATAAATGAAAACCCCCCAAGGGGCTCAGCAGTTAAGAGCACTTGCTACTCTTACAGAGGATCTGAGTTCAGTTCCCAGCTCCTACATGGTGATTCACAACCATCTGTAACTTATTCCCAGGGGTCCAATGCCTCCCTCTGGCCTTGAAGGCACCAGGCATGCATGTAGTGTACAGACATACAGGCAAGCAAAACACCCATATACATAAAATAAAGTTCTAAAACCAACCAGACAACTGTAAAGACTTCTAGGAATGTACACCTCTCATCTGAAGACCAGAAAGGAAATTAGATTATTTGATATTTTGTGGTTTCATGGATAAAATATCTACCTCATGAGACTTTTATGAAGATTAAATGTTTGGGGACATATGAAGAATCCAATAAATGTTGGCTGTTAATTATTTATTAGTCAAATATAGAGAATGGAACCATCAACATCATAACAACAGAGATACAGAGTTTAAAAAGTCCAGAGCTAAAAGACAGACTCACCCATGGTCTCCACACCACCTTCTCTCCTAGCTGGAACCAGAAACATGTCCTGGCCAAGTTTGACTTTCTGCCTTGCTAGTGACAAAGCATGCTTAGGACTCGGAGTCCTGAATGGGAGGAACAGGAGGGCAGAAAGTCATGTGCATGTTAATGCATCTTTCGACATAGCAGTGTGGGATAGCTTTAGACCAGCACGGGGAACTTGACGCCACCCTTTACAACTCTCCTCCTCCAGGAAGGCTTTTCTGCAGACATTTTCTTACAGACAAAGGAACACTCCACGCCACTCTTCCTGGAGTTCTCCAAAGAGCACCGTCAGAATCACTAACATCCACAGTAATAATTCTAAGAGCGTTTTCTTGCTCCCAGTCCTGGAAGATAAGAGGGAATTGGGCAGCGTTTCATTTACACTTGGTTTTCACCTATCACATGAGTGGGAACCGGAGAGACTGCCCAAAGGCTGACGGCAGCCGACCTGCTGCGTACCCTGTCGATTCAGGCTAAAGCTCTGCCCTGTATTTGGTGCAGAGGCCTTTGAGGGATAGCTCCAGGTGACTGAGCTTGCGAGGGTAGCATCCTCATGGCAGGCTTAGTCCCTTGTGTGAGGGAACTCCAGGAGTCAACAGTGACCTACTGTACCGTCACCTGGGTCTTGCATCTATCTTCAATGTGAGAAACATCTGGGGTTAAGCCACTCAGCCTGCAGGATTGTGACAGGCCCAGCCAACTGAGACAAGGCAAGCGGCCTCCCATAGTCAGGGGCAGGTGGCAGAGGGTTAACAGAGAGCTCTCTTGGGCTAACTTGTGAGAAGAACAGAAGTATGACCTTGAGAGCAAGTCAGAAGAGAAGAACACGTGAGTGATTCTGTCAAACCAAAGGAAGTCTCAATGTATCTCAGAATTAAGAAGTTTTAGTTTTAGAAAGTGTAACATAACCTTAACTGTCCCTGGATGTGCTTGCTGTCTTGAGTGGAAATGGAGCTGGTGGCAGCCGCAGGAGTAATTGCTGCCTTGCTGGGTTCCACAGCCCTGCTGGGACAGCCTCAAGGCCCCTCATTGTGTGACTTTAAGTCCTTAGCTGAATACAGGGAGGAGGACACAAACCCTGGGAAGCAGCCTGTCCCACCTCTGGGAAGCCCCGTCTCCTCCAAAAGGGAGTTCTTAGGCTATGGAGTGGTCTAAGAGGAACTAAAGATATGAAAAACTAAAGTTAGGCATAGTGGCGCATGCCTTTAATCCCAGCACTCAGGAGGCAGAGGCAGGTGGATCTCTGTGAGTTCGAGGCCAGCCTGGACTACAGAGTGAGTTCCAGAACAGCCAGGGCTACATAGACCTTGTGCCAAGTCCAAGAACCACACCACACACAACCAATCTCGAAAATGTCACAAAAATGGCCTCAAGTAACCCAGGTCACAAAGATAAGAATCTCTTAAGGGGGTTGACCCCAAGTTCCTAAAGAACGTGGGCTTTGCCAGGAAGCCCAACAGGGAAGGCCTGAAGAAGCTGCAGGCCAGCGGCGTGAAGGCGATGAGTGCGCGCACAGAGGCCATCAAGATCCTTGTGAAGCCCAAGATGCCAAAGGGCCTCAGCCGCAAGCTCAGCCATCCTGCTTTCATCGCTCACCCCGGGCTTGGGAAGCGGATTAGAACCTACGTGGCCAAGGGTCGTAGGCTCTGCCAACCAAAACCCAAGGTTCAAACCAAGGCAGAGGCCTCAACTCCAGCTCAGGCTCCCAAAGGTGCCCAGGCCCCTGTGAGGGCCCCATAGAAAAGGTTTCTGTCTGCCAATGTGAAGACAAATGGACTGGTGTGACACACCTACACACTATTGCAGACGATCAGTGCCCTGTGCTGATTACAAATAAACTTGAAGCAAGATCTGTTAAAAGGAAAAAAGAAAGAAAAGAGAAGCTATTTCTATATATGTACATGTGTGAGAGAGAAAGAGGAAAGACAGACAGACAGACAGACAGATTTAAGAGCAAATTCTCAGAGATCCATACGACACAAGGGTCCTCTTTCCTCCCGCTCTCCCTCCTTCCAGTTGGCTGGTTTTTTACTGTTGTTTGCCATGTGCAGTTAAAAAAGAAAACGGTAATTTTAAAAACAGGAGCTGATGGCGGGTGTAGCTTGATGGGATTTCTCTCTCAATCTCTGTGTCTGCTTCACACAGCTGTCCTGAGTGCTGGCCCTGGGAAATCAAGAGAGATGGCCACAGAGCGAGAAGCCCGGGAAGAGGGTCGCGGGACAGGCAGCTTGCCTGGCACAGAGTGTCCTGCATGGTCCCCCAGCCCCATGGCATGGTCCCCCAGCCCCATGGCATGGTCCCCCAGCCCCATGGCATGGTCCCCCAGCCCCATGGCATGGTCCCTCAGCCCCATGGCATGGTCCCCCAGCCCCATGGCATGGTCCCCCAGCCCCATGACTACCACCAGGCACAGAAGTGTCTAGTTTTGAGTGCAGTGCAGGGACCCTTGATTCAGGAAAATGCCTTGCTGAACCACTCAGCTCCAGGGCTACACAAACAGGGTGTTTAGAGTCCGGGCCTTCTGGGCCCCTGGGAGATCTTGTACTTGCACTGCCCAGAAATTTGGGAAGAATCTTCAGTTCATAGAGATAGCCCTAGAAAAAGGGGCAGAGGGACATGGAAGAGAGGGAGGGGGTGGGAAAAAAAAGAGAGACTCCAGGCCGCCCAGCCTGAGGTTTGTGAGCCCAGTCAGAGGCTCTCAGGAGAGGAAGGCCTGAAGTGTCTCACCGCACCTGGGAAGGTGGCAGCCGCGGAGTACTGCAGAGACCTCTCTGCTGATCTTCGTCAGTCCCGCCCTACTCAGCTGCTCTGGGCCCTGACTTTGGGCAATTAGAGTGCTGGCCACAGAATGAAACTCTCAGGAAGATGCAAAGTTTAAAGAACAATTCCCCAGGGGCTGGAGAGATGGCTGAGGGGTTAAGATCACTGGCTGCTCTTCCAGAGGACCCGGGTTCAATTCCCAGCACCCACATGGCAGCTCACAACTGTCTGTAATTCCAGTGCCAGGGAACCCAACACCCATGGCAAAACACCAACGTGCATAAAATAAAAATAAATAAATTTTTAAAAAACCCACAATTAAAAAAAAAAGAACTATTCCCCAGTAGTACTACACCCAAGCCTTTAATCCCAGCACTGGGGAGACAGGCAGATCTCTGAGTTTGAGGCCAGCCTGGTCTACTGAGTGAGTTCCAGGGCAGCCAGGGTGACACAGAGAAACTCTGTCTCGAAAAAACAAAATAAATAAGTAAACAGAGCAACTCCTCAGAGCTAAGGACATGCTAGTCACATCTGAGTCACATAGTGAGGATGTCATGTTACTGGTGGCTTCTAGGTCCTGTGACCCCTGGTGAGAGGGAGGCCCTGAAGGAAGAAGGCATACCGTGCCAGGCCTCTGCAGTCCTGGCTTTGGAGGTGGCCGAGAGCCTGAAGTTGGTAGCTAAACAGGTACCACCGTCTATATAGATGGTGGAGAGCTAGGAAGGAAGCCCCGGAGGGTCACTATGGCCTCGGCAGCAGGTACTTACCATTTGGAGACAAGGCACAAAGCTGGGAGCACCCTTACTATGATAGGCAGAAATCACAGCTCAGGAGCCTCTGAGGTTTTTGTTTGTTTGTTTTGAAACAGGGTCTCACTCTGTAGAGCTGGCTAGCCTTGAACTCACAGAGATCCACCAGCCTCTGGCCCCCAGTATGGGGATCAAAGCTGTGTGCCACCATACCCAGCCAAGACCCTGGCGTTATGCTTACGTTCCTCCTGCCTATCCTCTCTATCAAACATAATAATAAAAAAGTTAAGAAATGAATTGTTAAAGAACAAAATGATAGTAAGTCTAATTTCAAGGTTGGGATTTGCCTAATTTGTGATTCTAGAATCAGGCAACACTCTGTTTAAGGTGAAAAAAAGCAGAATCCCAGAACAGGAGTTAACTCGCCACTCCGAAGTTACTTTCCTCATAAGACCAGAACAGCGAGCCAGGACAGACAGAAGGACATAATTATCCTACAGTTTGGGAACTTTGTATCTGTCTTATTGTTTCTTGGAAGGAGAGACAGCAACATAGTAATGTGTAATTTTTGCATGAGTGACTCCATTTTGATTTCTGGTCTTGTCCATTGGGGGCCTGTGCAGGAGCTGAGTCTAAAACAATGTCCTCCTGTAATCTGTATTTGCTGTGACTGTCTTACACACAGTGAGCCCTTGGTACCCAGTCTGATTATAATGCCAACTCAGAGGAGAATAGCCCAAAGGATAGAGAGTGCTCAGGAGAATGCTGGGAGAGGGCTGAGTGAGATACAGAACAGGTCAATGTGTGTCCAGGGCAATCAAACTAACCCATTCTTTCACAGGTTAAATCCAGCTTTACAGAGTCCTGTAACTAACAGGTCAAATGCAGATATACTACTTAAAATACAGGCAGGGGTGTCAGGGAGATGGTTCAGCAGTTACAGGATCTTGACCAAGCCAGACAACTGAGTTCCATGTGGTAGGAAAAAACCGAATGCACAAAGGTATCCTGTGACCTCCATGTGCACACATGCTTGAGTGCATGTACACAAACACACACACTAAACAAATAATAAATGTAAAATACACATATTTTGATGAAGAGGCTGGAGAAACAGTTCAGTGGTTAAGAGCACTTGTTGCTCTTGCGGAAGACGTAGGTTCAATTCCCAGCACCCACATGGTTGTTTACAAGTATCTATAACTCCAGTTCCAGAGAATCCCACGACCTCTTCTGACCTCTGTGGGCACCATGCACATACATGACACACACACATACATGCAGACAAAACACTCAAACATAAAATATAGTGAATAAATCTTTTAAAAAAAAAAAAAGGTAAAACGTGAGGGGGCAGGGTTCAATGAGATGGTTCAGTGGGTAAAGGTGCCTGTTGAACTTGAGTTCCACCAAACTGAGCCCATATGATGGAAGGAAAGAACCTGCAAATTGTCCCCTAGTCTCCAATCACAGACACGACACAGACACACACACACACACAGAAATAAAAATGTAACGGAAAAGCATGGATGTTTTCTGTTCTCCTTTAATGCAGACTAGGCTGTTACATAATACTGACTCACGAGGCTTTGAAAGGGCATGCAATAATCTTTTTACTAATTTGGGGCTTTTTCTTTTTCTGTAAGCAGGGGAAGCCAGGGACTAGATTACTGTGCCCAGCTGGGAGAACCGAAGGAGCGAGCCTGGGAGCCTCTGACATTCCAGGAAGTCACAAATGGCTGCCTGGTCAGCCTGTCCTTCTGTCCTTTCTGGTGACTGTCCCTCTAAAACTGTCCCCTTTGCTGCTGGCCTTGCATCTAGTGGTGTCCTCTGTGCCACCCCTCAGGGACCTTTGTGCCAGCTCTGGGCTCCAAATGTGATGGGAGACCAAACACAGACCTGTCCACCAGAAGTGAGAGGATGCTGAAGCCTGGTTGAGGACAAACTGGAAATACCTAGCAACATTTTAAATCATGGTAAAATATGTGAACAATAAATGTACCATTGAACAACGTGTAAGCATCCACTGGATGGTACTATGTGCATTCATGTTACGCAATCATCCCAACCATCTACCTCGAGTACACGCTTTCATCTCTCCAAATCTAAATGTGGACCGTCATTCCCGTCCCTCTCTCTCCCGGTCACCACTCTACCTGTGTCTTTGAAAGCTCACTCTCCTGGGCAGTTCACAGGAGGAGAACTGGAGCCTTTGCACTTCATGTAGCATGTCTTCCAAGCCCATTCATGTTGCAGCGTATGTCAGGAGCTCACTTTTCAGAGCTGAATAATTTCCATTTCAGACGCGTGCCTTATTTATGAGGTCACTCCCTGACGCGTCTCACCTTCTTACACAAACACACTCTGTGACTTAGGACTTGGAAGCCCATTTTGAAGACTTTGTCTATACTTGCATAAACAGATATAAAAAGGTATTTGTGGAAGACCTCAGGGTCACTACCCAACAGATAGTTTTTCCTTCTTTCTTGCCAGTAGGACTTGAGTTGCTTGAATAGAGGACAATTTGACAAAATCTATACCAACTTGTATACTTTAAGATTTTGAAACTGGGACCCTATTTTATTTTGCATTTTGGCAGCTGGAGAGTCGACTAAGGCCTCACACGTGCTAGGCCAGCCCTTTTTCACTGAGCTATGGCTCATCTCCAGCCCCATATTCTATTTAACATAGCATCCTCTATCTATTCTCACTTGACAGCTCTGATGAACTTATGTTCTCCTCTTGGTCCCACCCACTCACCACACCTGTCACAGCTAAGAAAAGCAGCACAGAGCACATCATGAGTATTAACAAAGTGATTAATGAGGTCAAATTTAGTTTGGGAAGTAACTTGTTCCCCGACTCTTTTCTATACAGGTCATACCTGTTTAACTGCATAGAGGAGCACCCTCCCAGACTCCTTGAACATCCTGAAACCACCATAAATGGAAACCTGAAAGTGAAAATGCCCTTTTCTAGATGCCTAGGCCCCAGCGTTGGGAGCGACTCCACCTTCTTGGAGTACCCATCCTCAGCCTTGCCGGTTACAGGAGGCCATGTAGCTCTATAACCCAACAACACCAGCTCCAACTGTAGAACAAGGTCAGGCTCTGGTAGTAACAGTGAGGACTGTCTCCAGAGAGCGTTGTCCATTCTTCCCTGCATCACATGTTGGCTGGAGGGGCATGTGCACAGCACGGCCCGTGATGCTGAAATTCCTCCCCTGGGGGAGATGTGAACAACTCTACTTCTCCGTCTAAGGTCCCAACAACAAATCAAGGTCCCACCAGCCTTCACTCTGGGAAACCAGTGAGTTTACCAAGCTTACCTACAGAGCGCAATGGGAGAGGGCAGAGTTCACAGAAGGCCACACTCTCTGATTCTCCACACCAACCCAGCCCTCGGTTCCACAGTAGCGCGTTGGCAAAATGGTCACAGCTGCTCTCAGTCCAGTAACAGGCACTCAGAACTCTTTTAAACACACATTAGCCTTAAGTTGTTCTGGAAAATTGCCAGCTGCACCACTAAACCCATCTACTTTGGCAGCTTGGAGGAAACCTCACTGTTAAGCGCCATTGTTTTTCTGAACAGGCTGTAGCTCCCTGTTTCTGAGAGGCATGCTTCACTGAACCCTGGTTTCCAACAAGTCCCCCCTCTCTCCACTGTCGCTCTGATCTGTGCTTTCTGAAGTAATGATGATGTCAGGCATTCTTCATGAGCTCTTTGGTTATTTATTGACCCTTGGAGAAATAACTACTCAGAACTTCGTGTGTGTTTGGCTTGGTTCTTTTTAATTACACTTAACTTCATGTGTGTTTGGCTTGGTTCTTTTTAATTACACTTAAATGTAGCTGGAGTTTTCTCCAGTTCTGCCCAGCCCCACGGGCCCCGCAACCACTTATAAAATAATCACTCAGAAACTTATATTAATTAAACTGCTCGGCCATTAGCTCAGGCCTACCATTGACTAGTTCTTACACTTAAACTCAGCCCATTTCTGTTCATCTATATGTCGCCACATGTTCCGTGGCTTTACCTGTGTGCCTTTACATGTTGCTCCCTGGACGGCAGGCTGGTGTCTCCTAACTCAGCCTTCCTGTTCCCAGAATTCTTTTACCTGCTTGTCCTGCCTATACTTCCTGCCTGGCTACTGGCCAATCAGCATTTTATTTATACAGAGCAATATCCACAGCACTTAGTTCTTTTATTCAGTGTAGGGGTGGCTCACGTGTGCCTCAGCATGGATGTGGAGCTCAGACGACAACTTGTGGGAGTCAGGTCTCTTCTTCCATGTGGTTCTAAAAATGGCACTCAGATCATCAGTCTTGTTGGCAAGCTCCTTCCCCCGTGAGCCACCTCGCCAGCCCTAATTATTGACCAGTTTGTGGAACTTGGGTATTTTCTTTTTAGTTTTTCCACATTTCTGATATGAATGTGGCAGTAAGAAATGCTTAAAACAAAATAACTCATAAAAGACCAGAATAAGGTGGGTATGGGGGTACACACTTGTCACCCCAGAACTTGGGAGGAAGAGGCAGAAGGGTGGGCAGTTCAAAATAGTCCTCAGGTACATAGTGAATGTGAGGCCATAGGCAACAGGAGACCCTGTCTCAATCCAACGCCCCATCCCTGCCCCCCCCCCAAAAAAAGAGCCAGATAAAGCTGGGAATGGCTTCTCAATAGCCTCCTCTAGAGTTCTTGAAGAGCAAATACATTAACTCAGCCACCCCACACAACACCCAGCACACATCCATTCAGCTGACATTCCTTTCTTGGAAAGGTATGGGCCTTTTTGGCTCTGGCTAAGGCATGTGTTAGCAGGAAGAGGGCCAAAAATCATTAGAGGTAGATCCTGATTACAGTAGAAAATTCCAAGTCTGACAGAGGGGAAGAGAAGGGTTACAGCTAAGACAGCAGTGTGCCAGCGGCCTGGGGTGGGGAGCCAGGAGGAGGAGGTTGCCAATGGCACTGATTCCTGTCCCAGCCCTGTGCAGTTTCCCCTCAATGGGGGCATGATGGGGCCACACTCTCCTAAATGGGGAAGCATTTTTTTGAAGGCAATCTTACAATATCTCTGTTAATTCTGCCTACAATGTCTTTTCTCCTTTTTCTTTTGATGTGAGCTGAACCCAGCTCATTTTGACCATTTGGCAATCCTCAGATCTGGGATCCACCAAGGGTCACACTAACATCCTACCAGGCTGATGTCAAAGTCCACCAAACACACAACCACTGCCCAGCAAACAGGCACAAAGCCTGTAAACCTCAGCCAGGGGTAGTGTCCCCTCTAAGATGGCTGTCACACTCCCTCCATCCCAGAGCAGCTCACTTTATGGAATTAGACCTCGTGCTCCTTGGTGAGATAGGGAGATGCAGACCCAGCAGGGCTTAGATCTCAAGGGCTCAGAAAGAGCCAGGTCCACGAAAAGTATATGAGACCCTCTGTGCAGTCTCCACAGCTTGTCGGCAGATACGAAGTTATTCTGAAGCAAAGCCTAGCTTCAAAATCAACAACAACAAAATGTGTCTAAAAATTTAACTGAAGAAAATATGCCATGTCAAATTATCCACATTAAAAGGGGCTCCTCAGTGGTGATACGGTTTGGATGCTTTCCCTACTTGATGAAAAGAAATCCTTCCAGCTGGAGTCGTGTCCCGGTAGTTAAGAGCACTTGCTGTCTTCAGAGGACCCAGGTTCAGTTTCCAACACCCACATGGCTGCTCACAACCTTATGAAACTCTGGTTCCAGCAGATCCAGCACCCTCTTCTGGCTTCTGTGGGCACTAGGCATGACTGTGGTGCACAAAGTCAAAACATAAAAATAATAATAATAAACAATTCTTTTTAAAAAAGAAAAGAAAAAGCCATCTCTTTGGGCAAAGGAAATCCAAACCCTCAGGATATAGCCCTGGCTCTTCACCCAAAGGGGTGAGGGGTGCTTTGTGACGGTTTGAATGAAAATAGCCCCCAGAGGCTCAAAAGGAGTGTACTATGAGGAAGTGTGTCACTGGGGGTGGGCTTTGAGGCTTCAAATGCTCAAGTCAGGCCCAGCGTCACTTTCTCTTCCTGCTGCCTGCTGATCCAGATGTAGAAGTCTTGGCTCTTCTCCAGCACCATGCCTGCCCAGTCACTACCATGCTTCCCAACATGATAATGGGCCAAACATCTAAACCTGTAGGCCAGCCCCGATTAAATGTCTTCTTTATGAGAGTTGCCAGGCTTGTGGTGTCTCTTCACAGCAATAGAATACTGACTAACACATGCTTCATTTTGTCATTATGATCACAACCCAGAAAACAAGGTTCATTTAGCTTCTTAGCCTGCCTACTGTATCAGACTTCGGAGGCCAATAAGAAAGGCGGGGCACATCCACTGGGAGTGAGATGACCTCAAAGGGTGATTAGTGGCTGTCACTTAAGGGTAGTGGCCTCAGAAGGGCAGGGCCAGTGGCAGGGAGCCATGAGCTCCTTAAACAGACAGCATGACACCTCAGTGTCCCGACGCTGTGCCTAGCCTGTCTGAAGCCAGCTAGTAGTCTGCTAAAACGTGCGATTACAGAGGACAGGTCACAGGGTTGGATGGCCCAGGTGGTGATTCGGGTGTGAGCTCAAAGAAATCCCGGCTTTAGGGCATTGGAGGGGTGTGGCAGCCGGAGAACCAGAGAGTCAGCCCTCACCCAGGAGCAGTGAGGGAAGGCACTGGGGTCCAGCCTCTGGCCTCCTCCTGACTGTTGGGGGCAGAGTGTGCGCCTCGCATGTAGCCACACCCCCTCAGGATTTCTAAGAAACACTTGGTCTGCGTGCAGTGGTTTCCCTGACGCCAGCTGTGCTACAATCTGGGCAGATTTTAACTTGAAAATGTACAAACATCCTTCCAGCTGCTTCCTGCTTTTTCTTCCCGGGCCAGAACGATGGAGGGGGAGAGGGCAGTTCTGAAATCAAAGGCAGAGTGCTATGCAGGTTGGGGGAGGGGTGGTCAAAGAGCCAAACTCCCGTCTAAGGAGGCAATATGAAAGGGGCTGCTTTAATAATTCAGAGCCCTGACGGAGCCGACTCGGAGCAGGAGGATCCACGCCCTTCTCTCTCCACCAGCGTGCAGATGTCCTGGTTGACCCCTAGATGGAAAGGAATGGCCAGTGACATGGGGCTAAAACCGCCATTCACTCATTCACTCACTCATTCATTCATACAACAAAGTCCTCATCACTGCTATTGCATGCCATGCAGCCAGTACCCAGTGCCAAGGTTGCACACGGGGTGAGGCAGACATTCTCTGCTTCGTGGACCTCAGAATCTGCCCTGGTTCTCAAACGTTAAGGGCCCCACCCCTGAAATCTCCAGTTTAGTAGGTCTTGGTAACCTTCAAGCTTGTGTTTCTGAAACATACCCTGAGTAACTGAGCTGCTGTCCCAGCTAATTCTCTTCCTGGCATAACGCGCTTCACGGGAGGAAATGGCGCCTGGCATATGTTACAGCCTGAACTTAGCAGCCAAGAGCCAAGGCCATCCCAGGTCTGCCCAGGAAGGAAAAGCCGTATCTTAACCCACAGACATGCCTGGGAAGACTTCACGAGGCCCAAGCTCCCACCCTGACAGGAGAAGAGGGACAGCATGAGAAGTCTCTCATTGACTTTTCTGAAATAAAGGTCTTCTTCACCCATGCCAAGTGTGGGCCTACACCCTCAGTGTCCGGGTCTGGGCTGGGGGCAGGTGAGAGCCATCCTCTTTCCACCTGAGCGAGGCTTCACCGTGTGCACACTGGTTGTTGGTGGCTTTCAAGTTGTGCAGTCACGCTCACAATCAACTTCGGAACATTTCCATCACCCTAACATGACACCCCCTTCAGCTACTAATCTCCTGCTCCCCTCCCCCCACCAGCTCTAGGCAAGCACTAACCTTCCATCTACAGCAGTGGTTCTCAACCTGTGGGTCACAACCCCTTTGGGGGCCTGAGAACATTGGAAAACACAGCTATTTAGATTATGATTCATAACAGTGGCAAAATTACAGTTATAAAGTAGCAATGAAACTAATTTTATGGTTGGGGTCACCACAACATGAGAACTGTATTAAAGGGTTGCATCATTAGGAAGGTCGAGAACCACTGATATACAGACTCCAGGCATTTGATAAAAATGTAATCACACTCTATGCTGTCATTCGAGTTTGACGTGTGTACGTGTGTGTGTGTGTGTGTGTGTGTGTGTGTGTGTGTGTGTGTATACAAGTATGTTCACATGTCATGAGCATGTATAGGCCAGAGGTTGGTGTTAAATGTCTCCCTCAGTTGTTTATTATTATTATTATTATTATTATTATTATTATTATTATTATTATTATTTTAAGACAAGGACAGCCTTGACTGGCCTGGAACTCTCTATGTAGATCAGAATGACCTCAAACTCGTAGAGATCTGCCTGCATCTCCTTCTCAAGTGCTGGGATGAAAGATATGTATCACCACACCCAGTCTATTAATTTATTTCTAGACAGGCTCTCACTATATAGGTCCGGCTGGCCTGGAACTTGCTATTTAGACCAGGCTGGCCTCAAAGCCACAAAGATCTACTTCCTCCTAAGTGCTAAGATTAAAAGCATGTGCTACCATGACTGTCTTACTGTGGTAGTTTGAAAAAACATGGCCCCCATAGGGAGTGGCACTATTAGGAGGGATAGCCTTGTCAGAGTAGGTGTGGCCCTGTTGGAGGAAGCGTGTCACTGTGGGGGTGGGCTTTGAGGTCTCCTGCGCTCAAGTTATGTCCAGGGTCACAGACTCCTTCTGCTGCCTGCAGATCAAGATGTAGACCTCTCAGCTCCTTCCCCAGCACCATGTCTGTCTACATGCTGCCATGTTCCACCATAATGATAATGGACTGAACCTCTGAACTGTAAGCCAGCCCCAATTAAATGTTTTCCTTATAAGAGTTGCTATGGTCATGGTGTCTCTTCACAGAAATAGAAACCCTAGCTAAGGCACTTACCTTATATATTTTTATTTTTTTATATTTTTTATTTCAGATGTATGTGTGTTTTTCCTGCAAGAGTGTATATGCCACACACATGCATGCCTGATACTGAAGGAGGTCAAAAGAAGGCATCAGGTCCCCTGAAACCGGAGTCATAGATGTTTGTGAGCTACCGTGCAGGTGCTGAGAACCAAACCCCCACCATCTACAAGAAGCAAATGATTCTAACCACTGAGCCATGTCTTCTGCCCCTTATTTTTGATATTACTTGTTTTCACATTTAGTTAGTGTATGGATGTGTGTGCATGTGTGCCCACACTTGTGCAAAACGGACTAGATCACACCACTGCACCCGGGATATGAGCTCAGGGCCTCCTGTTTGCCCAGCAAGTGCCTCACCCGCTGAGCCATCTCCTCAGCCCCCCAAATTACCTTTACCAGGAAAATGGGACTACCTTTAACAGGTCCAGAGAACTAGCAGGCAGAAGCACAGGTGGAGACAGGACATTTGGGAGCACCTGCTGAATCCCGGAGCCTTACATCCAGGATGCCAACTCCCCCTCATAGGACCCTAGAGAGCAGTGTGAGGGTCAGTGAGGGCCTGGCCCACATGTGCTTACGATAAGGAAGCGCCTCAGTGAGAAGAGGCTTCTTGAAAGACGTGGGAACCTCTGGGAACCCCACGGGGGAGCCAGCCCGACTCCATTTTGAAGGCAGGAGCCATTATGCTATAGTGTTAAAAATGAGTTTCCATTTATTGTAAGAGCTAAGTTTCTGTTTTTAAGTCTCTGTTTCCTAGAATTTGACCTGCCCCAACCATGACCTTGACTTGTTCTTTAGAACACCCTGACCCTCTTTCTTAAGGTTTCTATTGCTGTGAAGAGACACCATGACCACAGCAACTCTTATAAAGAAAACATTTAATTAAGGCACTGGCTGGCACCTCGAAGCAAAGGACATAAGGAGAGACTCGGAAAGGTAGGCATACCCATGGAGCCTCGGGAAGGCTTATAGGGACTGTGCTAGGGGGCAGGAATTCTGGCAAGAAAAAGTACATCATCTCATTAAAGGAATAATTATTCCTCCTACCTCTAGCATAATTTGAAGTAGACAGGCCTTCCTTCCTGAGGGGAGGGCTCTGCCTAGGAGTTTGACTTGCCCAACTGTATTAACTCTTAAGGGAAGTGAGGAGACACAACCACGTGTCTCCACCCAGATAATTTTCCTGCTAGGAGGCAACAGCTTTCCCTCTGATGGATCTCAATGCCTCTGCAAACCAGCTCCCCGCCAGCTGGTTGCTTTGGTGGCTGAAGCTGCTGCCTCTGCAGCAGCCCCACGTCTCCCTGCAGGCATCCCATCACCATGGCTTCTCTGTTCAAACCTTTGCTTGTCCCAGTACGATGCATCATGGGAAATCCAGGACCCAGGTCAGCAATAGAGAGCACTAGCCTCTGGGAAGCCTCCCAAGGGTCTCTTACTCTATCAAGCCTGGGACAGGAATGCCAGGATTCCACTCAGAAGGAAGGAGGCTCTTCGATTCGGCTCTGCTCAAGAACAGCAACAGAATTGTCACTCTGCCCCCACCCCATCATATCAGTGGTCTGGGGCTGTCAGTGCAAGTGCAGAATACAGTGTGGGGGCTCAAGCCAAAGGAAAACCCCAAGTCCCATGCCCTGCTATGCTCTTCGTAGCAAATAGTTCAGGTCTGACAACAGATGACCTGGAGCCGAAGGGGGAAGACAGGTGTCTGAGAAGGGCAGGAAGGAGAGGAGAGAATGGAGACATCACAGTTGGAACTGGGGGTGACTCCAGAGAGCCAGAGCTGTGGGACAGGATCCACACCCACCCCAGATAAAGGCTGAAGGTCAGTCAAGGGGGTACGGCCAAGAGAGCTAGCAGCAGCAGCACCTTTGGGCTCAGGCTGTAGGGAGAAGGCCTGGAAACAAAGCATAGTTCTCAGCATGAGGAGGGCCCTGGGCCCAGGAGGCTGAGAGGCCTGAATTATTAAGCCTGTGAGAGAAACTGGCTCTCAAGAGTGCCAAGGAGAACAGATCTGCCCGCCTGCTCTCGGCTCACAGTCCACCTGGAGGGGAAAATACAGCCACCACAGTGTGACCAGAGTGTAAACAGGCAGTCCAGGCTGGCCTAGGAGGACAGCCACACCTGGCCCCGCCCCCACTCCACGGGCCCCTTCAGATCTCAGGGCCTTATGTTTACAGGCTTGGGCTCACTTCCATCTCCCTGAGCTGGGCTTCGGCACACACATTTTTAGCATTCTCCTTCCAGTAAAGTAGTTGGTGTCTCATGTCCCTTCTGGTCTCATCGTCGTCCCGCACCCCTGGCCCCCCAATGAAAACCTGCAGCTCCCCCCAGGCTGCCCCCTCGCCCAGGGAAAACCAGCAGCTGCAGACCCCCAGATTCTGGGTCTGGCTCCAGGAGCCTCTCCTACCAGCAGGAGATGTTCCGATTCTGCCCGAGGTTTCTCCTCCTTCGGGTCCTCTGCACACCCAGGGTTAACGAGCCCTTACAAGGGTCGAATTTCCGGTGTCTAGAAAAGAAGAGCAGGAGGACCTACCTGAAAGCAGGTCAGAATGGTGCTATATGAAACCTAGAGGAAGCGATGTCAGCCTTCCATGGGCCGTGCTTCTGAACTGTCCCACAAGAAAAACCCTGGCGGCCTGAGGACGATCAGCGTGGTTCATGGGGTTGCTAACTCCGTTCTGGTTTTCTTGCCTACAGTCCATCTCTTCTCAAATTCCCAGAAACCACAGATTTCCTATTAATATTAATATTCCAGAAGGGGTCCAGGTTCTTGGGTCCCCAAAGGAAGAATTTAGCAGACAAAGACAACTTACTAAGAGTACACTTCCAAGGGACCAAGCTGGAACAAGGCCAGAGCAGCCCGAAGGCTGGGCTGTACCTAGCTGGAGTTTCACATGAGTAACATGGGATTACCACATATGCTCGGTTACCAGGAGTTACATATCAAACCTGACTTTTTCTTATGGCTGTATGAGTTCTAAGCCACATACGGTCACATAACACTCCCACAACAGGTGTACAGAACAGGCCTGTCATCCACAACTCCCCCTGCTACAATCCATCCCTTCAAAACTATGCTTTTGACTTCCTGAGAATTATTCTGTGACAGGACGCAGATGGAAGGCGGTGACTGGGATGCCATGGGTGTGCCTGTATTTGCCAACCTACCAGCCCAGACCTGCAGGATTCCCAATCTGTCTAACCCAGGGTAAGACTGAGTCAGTCTTCGAATCCAGCTCTGCCCTCCCCAACAGAGCTTCCAGAAGCCACTGAATTAGACACAAGAACATGTACAGGGAAACCCTTACACACTGTGCTCTAGGGACACTTAGTCCAACTTCCAAAGTCCCCAGAGTCTATCACAGTTTCAACCTGTTTTAAAAGTACAAAGTCAAAAGTCTTTTTGGAGACTCATGACAATCTCTTAACTGTAATCACCCATGAAATCAAAATAAAAAAGCAGATCACATACTTCCAAAATACAATGGCACAGGATATTGATGGAAATTCTAGCCACAGCCCCATGATCACTCATGCCTCAGCAAGACACTAGTCATTTCTGCCTAGTCATTTCTGGGTCATACGTCCTGTGTAATCCATGTGCTGTGTGGTCACGTAAATTGTGTGCAGTGTGACCACGTGATCTATACGCATGCATGGAATAGGCATGTGGGCCCATGTGCACATGTGCGAGGTAGCCCTTAAAAGGCGGATCCCATGTTCCCTCTATCTTCTCATGTGTCTTTCCAGCAGGCCTGACCACACCCTGTCCTTTCCTCTTCTTAATAAAACTCTTGATAGTGGGTTTTTGTTGTGTCTTGTGACTTTTCCTCGCACAGTAAGAGCACCCCTAAAATCAACATTGGTGTCGTGTAAAACAGGCCCTCCTGGCACTTTGCACCCAGGAACCTGTATCGGGGATTCTGCTCTGTCTATGACAGCCCACTTTCCATTTGCCTGGCTACCAGATCCTGCACACAGTACCTGCTACTGCAATTGTTGAGTCTCCCACTTTTCAGACAACATAAACAGTCTCCTGGACCCATGGGAACAACCATCAAGTGTCCAGTGCCCCTCTGGTGTCCCTGAGACTGGGGGTACCCTGGGCCATGGCCTTCACTGGCTACAGTCGGTCCCTATCGCAGGCTAAATTTTCTAGCCATCTCCCACGTCTGCAGTTTGAGATATAATTCTTGCGGTAGGACCCCGGTCCTTGGGCTGCATCCTCAGTCTGCATAAGGCTGACACGTTTCTCTGGCTTGACAAAGCAGTAAATGCTGTTAGACTCCCAGGGGGTCTCCGCCTTCACGTGCCTTGGCCCCCACCCCCCCCACCTCCCCACCCACCCCCCACCTCCACCCCCTGCTTGACAAAGTGTCATGGTGGGCGTGTGCCTGTTTACAGATCTATCCTTGGCCTTAGGGACGCCTAAGGCTTTGGCTTTGGATCATGTTTGTTTATTTATTTATTTTTTTATTTTTTCTCTCTGCTGCAGACATAGGAAATAAAGTTTCCAATCCCATCAGTCCCACCTCTCCCCTAGGATGCCTTCTGGAAGCTCTAAAACCTCTCAGCTTAATGCCTTACTTAAAGATTCCTAAGCTTGTCCGCCTTTGTACTAAGAGATGGCCCAAATATGCCTTAGAAAATAACAAAAAAATGGCCGCCGAGTGGTTCCTTAGACCCTGATATTTTATGGGAATTATCTAACTACTGCCAGCGAACAGGCAAATGGAAGGAGCTGCCTTATATTCAGGCTTTTTTCTATCTAAGCTCTAAACCTTCTCTTCTCGATTCCTTCTCTCCTGCCCATGTGCTCTTAGTTATGACTGAACCGGACAAATCTCTGACTCTGGAACCTCTAACTCTAGATCCTGCAAGTGAACCTCCGCCCATCCGACTTCTCACTCCCACCCCTGCTCCCGGGGCACCTGTCCCTTCGGCTCCTCCTCTGGCTTCATCCTCCTCTCCAGCACCTGGCGTTTCCAAAGGCCCGACTCTGGCTCCAACCTTCACACCTCCCACTACCTGCTCTCGGACAGCTAAAGGGTCTGACCCCAGCCATTCAAACCTGCCAACCATTCTCCCTTTGCGAGAGGTGACCGGAGTAGATGGACTGGTTAAGGTCCGTGTTCCATTCTTTCTCCCAGAACTCTCTCAGATAGAAAAGAAATTGGGTTCTTATACCTCTAAGTCTGCTTCCTTTATTAGACAATTCCAATATATTACCCAATCTTGTAGTCTTACCTTTCATGATGTATATATGATACTTGCTAATAACCTACTTCCTGAGGAGCGCAGGCGGGTTTGGGAGCAGGCAAGAACATGCAGATGAGGTTCACAGAACTAACCCTGCACACTCTCCAGGGGCTGAGGCGGTTCCTGATCAGGACCCACACTGGGATTATAACACCCAGGGTGGGTCTCTAGCCAGGGATAGGTTTATCATCTGCCTCCTGGTAGGCCTCCATAAGGCTGCCCTAAAACCAGTAAACTACAAAAAGCTTAGAAATGTAATTCAAGATAAGGATGAAAATCTGTCTCATTTCTTAGAACAGCTTACTAAGGCTCTTCTTCAATATACTAGCTTAGATCCTGAGAGCCCAGAGGGCAGACAACTCCTTATGACCCACTTTGTCTCACAGAGCTTCCCCGACATAAGGGCTAAACTTAAGTGTCTGGAGAGAGGCCCTCTGACCCCACAGGCAGAAGTCTTAGTGGTGGCATTTAAGGTGTACCATGGGAGAGATGAGAAAGTCTGTAAACAGAACTGCCAAATGCTGGCACACGCTATCCAACTGGCTCCCTGAAAGTTGCCATTTCCCTGTTTTAAGTGTGGGAAAGAAGGCCACTGGGTTCCGGCACCTCATGGCATGGGGACATCAAATCACGACCACCTCTGGCTGACTTTGTAGGCTTGGCCTTCAGCGATGACTGAAGCTGCCCGGTTCCCAACCCAGCCACTCCCATCTCACACAGGGAACCCAGGGTGGTAATAATAATAACTGGGCGACCCATCTCCTTCCTTTTGGACACCAGAGCCACTTACTCAGTTGTGAGGGAGTTTTGGGGTCCCACCTCTCCTTCTCGTCTCCCTATTGTCGGGGTAGAAGGACAGCCTTACCTACCTCACCAGACTCCACCACTTAATTGTATTTTCAGGGGCACCCCTCTTACACACACATTCTTAGTGGTGCCAACCTGCCCTGTGCCTCTAATGGGAAGGGAGTTTCTAGCTAAGGTAGGAGCATCCATTTCATTTGCTCCCCACATTCTCCTCACCCCAGTCTCACCAGCAACTCATCTTCTTCTCCTAGCCACCCACCCTACTAACTCTAACAGTTCCTTTCCCTTGCCAGCCTCTCAGGTAGACCCAAAAGTCTGGGATACCCAGAACCCTTCTATCGCTAGGCACTATCTGCCTATTACTATCCACTTACAGGACCCTACCAGATATATCACCCAAGCTCAGTACCCTCTCTCACTCCAGAGCCTAAGAGGACTTACATCTATCATTTCTGACCTCAGGAAAAAGCTGCTCCATCCAACCTCTTCACCTTTTAACACCCCCATACTTGCAGTTAAAAAGTCTAATGGAACCTAACGCCTGGTTCAAGACCTCTGGCTCATTAACTCTGCAGTGGTCCCTCTCCATCTGGTACTGCCTAACCCTTATACTCTCCTGTCTAGTATCCCTGCAGGAACCTCTCACTTCTCAGTTTTAGACTTCCAGGATGCCTTCTTTTCTATTCCTCTCAGTCCTCAGTCTCAAGATATCTTTGCTTTCATCTGGACTGACCCTGACACTCACCGGTCCACACAGTTGACCTGGACTGTTCTGCCACAGGGATTCAGAGACAATCCACACCTATTTGGTCAGGCTCTGGCCTCTGACCTGCTTTCTCTGTCTCTCCCTGGCTCTAAACTAATACAGTATGTAGATGATATTTTACTCTGTAGCCCATCCTTACAGGTTAGCCAAACTAACACCTCTGCTCTCCTAAATTTCTTATCTAGCCGAGGTTACAGGGTATCTCCTTCTAAAGTTCAGCTGTCCACTCCCCAGGTCACCTATTTGTGTCTAACCATTACTCCAACCCACAAGGCTATTACTGTAGATAGAAGGCATCTAATCCAGTCCCTCACAGTCCCTTCTACTAAACAGGAGATTCTGTCTTTCCTAGGAATAGCTGGCTTCCTAGGAAAGGTCTTGGGTTCCGTCTTTTTCTCTCCTTGCTCACCCCTTATATGAGGCACCTCTGGGCTCCCCACATGATCCCCTCCTTCACCCTATTACTAAACCCTTCCAGAAGCTCCAACAGGCTCTTCTCCAGGCCCTAGCACTTCACCTCCCAGACCTAACCCATCCCTTCTTCCTCTATGTAGCAGAGAAGGAGGGATTTGCCCTGGGAACTCTAGGGCATCAGCTGGGACCCTCCTTTGCACCTGTAGCCTATCTGTCAAAGAAGCTAGACCTTACCACTCAGGGATGGGCACCCTGCATTCATGCCTTAGCAGCTGCAGAGCTCCTTATTCAGGAAACAAAGAAGCTAAGTTTTGGGTCACCCATTACTGTTTTCTCTCACCATAACCTGTCCCATCTCTTAACTTACAAAGGCTTACGAACTTTACCTCCTTCCCGGGTTCTTTCTCTCCAGGTGGCATTACTAGAAGGTGCCACACTTACTTTCCAGACCTGTCCACCCCTTAATATTTCAAGCCTCCTCCCTCAACCTAATGCTGACTATTCTCCTCCTCATTCCTGCACTGAAACCTTGGAGGAACTATTACCTCACCCTTCACACATACGGGAGGGCACATCTCCTCAGGCTATTTATACCTGGTACACAGATGGCAGCTCCTTTTTATATGAAGGGACCCGTAAAGTGGTTTATGCCATAGTGTCAGATACTGAGACAGTAGAGGCACAGGCATTACCCACACACACCACTAACCAACAGGCTGAGCTGATAGCTCTCATCCGTGCCTTCCAATTGGCACAGGGACAATCCCTAAATGTTTACACAGACTCCAAATATGCTTTTCATATCCTCCTGTCACATGCTGCTATTTGGAGGGAGTGTGGCCTCCTCACAGTGAAAGGGGAATCCATATCTAACTCAGGCCAAATAATGGCCATGCTGGAGGCTTCCCACCTCCCCAGGGCTATAGGAATTGTCCACTGCCGGTCTCATCAGACCGATAGCTCCATCTTCTCCAAGGGAAATAACCGGGCTGACCAGGCAGCCAGGAAAGCGGCCCTCCAGGGCCAAGTCTCACCCCATGCAGGGAATCCATACAGTGCAGCTCACACCCTCACAGGGAACCCCTGACACTAGGCAAATTCTGTCCTATCTACACCAGCTCTTTTACCCTAATAGTCTTGCTCTGCCTCAATTCATAAAATCCTACCTGCAGCCCACCTCTGAGGACTTACAGTTCTTAAGAACTATTACTGCCTCTTGTGAGATTTGCCAAAGGACAGACCCTAATACCAGGTACAAAAGTCAGCCTTTTCCCACCCACCAGGCTAGAGGTTCCCTTTCAGGGACTGACTTGCAGTTCCATTTTATCCACATGCCACTGTCAGGAGAATTAAACATCTCCTCATGATGGTGGACTCATTTTCAAATTGGGTGGAGGTGTACCCTGTTTCTAATAAGTGGGCTCAGACAGTTGCAGATCTTCTCTGAGAAATTATTCCTCAGTTTGGGATTCCTGCTTCCCTTTAGTCTGACAATGGTCTGGAGTTCACCTCCCAGGTTTCCCAGACACTAGCTAAAGTTCTTAACATTCCTTGGCATTTTCATATCCCATACCATCCTCGATCCTCAGGAAAAGTGGAGCACACCAACTAACTGGTCTTTAAAATCTCTTCTTACTAAGATGTCACAGGAATTTCACCTCGACTGGGTAAGATTATTGTCTCTAGCTCTTTTCAGGCTCAGGGCTCTTCCTAAAAAGCCTCTTTCAATTCCTCCATTTGAACTAATGTATGGAAGGCCGGTTCTAACACCAGGTCTTCTATCCAACCCTCCAACTGTTCCAGAAAGCCTGTTAACTCCCCTGCTGTGTCACCAAAGGTCTATCCTGTGGAGCTTCGCAGATCATTCCTTACCTCAGCCATGTGATAGTCCTTGCCCACCCCCAATCCACATTGGGGATCAGGTTCTTCTTTCCTCTCCAGGCCAGGACCCTTCACCCTTTACCCCTGCATGGCAGGGACCCTTCAAGGTAATTCTTGTAACCCCCACAGCTGCTAAGCCCGAGGGCTTTCCTCACTGGGTCCACCTGTCTCATCTGAAACCTTTCATCTCACCTCCATCCCAGAAAAATCTCTCTTCATACACAGTGACACAGACAGGGCCCTGCTCTCTCAAGTTCCAGAGGACACCAGGATCCACAGCCTTGTCACCAATTCCAGGAGAATGAGGTATCACCTTACAAGCTCTTCCTTTCTAGTTCTCATTCCTAATTAACTACTCAGCTAATTGTTATAGGACCACCATAGAGCTGGAGGCCAAGGACCATCAGATATATACCCAGGTGGTAAAGGAACAGTAACAGTTAAAAGGTATTTAAACCCCCAGACCCACAAGTGGCTCTGCAAAAACAGACTTTAATATAACCATCTATTACTGTTAAATGCTCTCAGCAATTGATCACCTGTGTCTCGTGGATGCTAAACTAATAAAGAAAACAGGTGCCTTAAAATAATCTGTCTCTGATAAAGCTTATCTCAGCGCTCTCTCTCTCTCTCTCTCTCTCTCACTCTCACTCTCACTCTCACTCACTCACTCACTCACACCAATATAAGCAGAGTACTAAACACTACAATGTCATGTCATGGTCACCAGCCCAAGACATTAATTTTCTCATGGCTACTTCTTAATACGTTTAAATTTTTTTCTAAGCTCCAGAAACCAGCTTAAATCCATCTGGACAGGTTGGATCTACTTCAGATAAGTGCCAAGCCCAAACTTTCCTGGTCTCGGGACCCCCCTCTCACCCTGGGAACCCCTCAAAGGAAAAATAATAATAATAGTTATTATTATTATTATTATTATTATTATTATTATTATTATTCTTTTTTCTAAGCTTTTCTCTGTCTCATAAGTATCCTGTAAGACATGAGCAGCCAGAGTTCCAAACCAGGAAAGATGGACAGCTCCAGGGTGGCAGATGACAGCCGTCCATCCCAGGGCACCTGTCTACCTCAGAACCCCCCTTTCCTACCCACCCCTCAAGAGCCAATCAACGCCCACCAAGTCAGCTGGAAGCAGTTTTCGGGAGAAACAACGCCCCATACCCGCTCATCCCCCATCTTTTACAAAAACAAAGAGTCCAGGAGCATAGGAATTCTAGGCACACCCCCATGATTGTACATGCCCCAGCGAGACACTTAGTCATTTCTGCCTAGTTATTTCTGGGTCATACATCCTACATAATCCATGTGCTGTGTGGTCACATAAATTGCACTCAGTGTGACTATGTGATCTATGCACATGCCTGGAGTAGCCACATGGGCCCATCGCCCATGTGTGCATGCACGGGGTAGTACTTAAAAGGCGGATCCCATGTCTCCTCCTTCTCCTCCTCATGTGTCTCTCCAGCAGGCCTGATCACATCCTGTCCTTTCCTCCTCCTCTTCATAAAACTCTTGTTAGTGGGTTTTGTGTTCCATGACTTTTCCTCACAGGGTAAGAGCGCTGCTAAAACCAACAGATATACATTACCATTTTAAAATGTAGGGCAGGGAGCACAGTGAGGGAACACTGGACCAAAGCATCTGGGCAAACTCCAAGCTCTGCATCTCCGTGTCTGTTGTCAAAGAGCTCTTCAGATCTCCAACTCCTTTCAGCTCTGTTGACTGCAGCACACTTCTCTCTCCTGGGCTGGTTCCACTCCCTGTTAGCAGCTTCCCTTGGCAGGTGTCCCACAGCTCTGGCATCTCCAACATCTTGGGGTCTCCAAGGCAATCCAGGCTTCCACTTCACAGCCTCACACAACGGCCTTTCTAGGTCTCCATGCAGGGACACCCCTGACATATGCCTGGCCTCAGTAGCCTTCCTTAGCTGCAGAAGGTGATTCCACAACCCTTTATTTGTATCCTTGACACTAAAGCCAGAACCACATGGCCGAAGCTGCCAAGTTCTGCTGCTTGCTGGCGCTGGAACATGGCCCTCTGATTCAAACACATTTTCACCAGCTTTCTGTTTTCAATGGTTTTCTTCACTGCCTAAGTTTGGCCATCCTGAAACTCAATCTGTGGACCAGGATGTCCTCCACCTCAGAGATCCACTTGCCTCTGCCTCCTGAGTGCTGGGATTAAAGGTGTGTGATACTACAACCAGCTCTAAGCTTTTCTTTATTTCCTTTTCACAAGTTGGAAACCTAGCTGGATGGAGTCTTGCTCTGAGGTCACGACTCCCTTTATTCCATCTAGCTACAGGCTTTTCTTTAGTCTTTTTATCCCCTTAACTGGATTTAGCTCCATTAAATTTCCTGCTGTCTCTTTTCTCCTGACTGTACATTTTGTATTTTTCCTTGCTCAGCTAGCTTACTCCTTTTCATTATAGATCTACATAAGACTGGACACTAATAACCAAGCAACACACTCAACACTAGGTTGTTTTGAAATGTCCTCTGCCTAAACTGTTAATTCACAGCTCTTCAATTTAGCCTCAGGCAGATTTTTTTAGACACGGGCAGAAAGCAGCCACATTCTTCATCAAAATATCACAAGAACAGTCTCTAGGCCACATTCTAATACCCTTCTCCTCTGAAACCTCTTGAGCCAAGGCCCCAAGGTTCAAATCACCCTCAGCACTATTGTCTTCCATGTTTCTACTAGGATGGCCTATGAAGCCCAACTTAAAGCTTTCAAATATCTTTCTAGTCCAAAGTCCACATTCCTCCAAACAAAAGCATGGTCAGTCCTATCACAGCAATACCCCAGACACTGGTACTAACTTCTTGTCTTCGTTAGGGTTTCTATTGCTGTGAAGAGACACCATGACCACAGCAACTCATATAAAGGACAACAGGAGCCAGGTGGTGGTGGTGGTGGTGGTGGTGGTGGCGGCGGCGGCGGCGGCAGCAGCGCACGCCTTTAATCCCAGCACTCGGGAGGCATCTCTGTGAGTTCGAGGCCAGCCTGGGCTACTAAGTGAGTTCCAGGAAAGGCACAAAGCTACACAGAGAAACCCTGTCTCGAAAAACCAAAAAAAAAAAAAAAAAAAAAAAAAAAAAAGGACAACAGTTAAGTGGGGCTGGCTTGCCGTTCAGAGGTCTAGTCTGTTGTCATCATGTCAGAAAGAATGGAGATGCACAGGCAGACATAGTGCTGGAGAAGGAGCTAAGAGTCCTACATCTGGATTGGCAGGCAGCAGGAAGAGACAGTGAACCACTGGGTCTGGCTTGAACTCTGAAACCTCAAAGCCCACCCCAGTGAGTGACACACTTCCTCCAACAAGGCCACACTCCAATAATGCCACTCTTACAGAATCTATGGGGGCCATTTTCACTCAAAGCCCCACAACACCCAAGCTGGATGTCCCATTGTCTTCCAGCCCTAACCCTCTGCTTCTCTCTTCAAGACGGCATCTCAGGTTGGTGCAAAGAAGAAAGGGTTGGCAGAGGGACCAGGACAGAAACCTTGCTAGTAAGGCTTCTCAGGACCCACGGACAGTGGTGCTGCTCTTGATGTCTAGGGTATGTTGCTATTAGCAGTGACACCGTGGAGATAAAAGTGCCTTTTATCCCTAGGCACAAGAACAGCCTCAGCCATGAGGATCAGGAATGCGGTCCACGGGAGAGAGTGGGGGCAGCCATGGCAGGAGGGATGCCTGTAACAAAGGAGGTGGCTTTTATCTTCCAAACTAAACAGAAGCTTCTTCCCTCGTGTGTGTGTGTGTGTGTGTGTGTGTGTGTGTGTGTGTGTGTGTACATTGTGTGTATCACATTACTTCTGAGGAAATGTGAACAATGTCACCCAGACAGGACACTGATGACTGAACAAAGAAACAATTCCACCCAGGTGAGGCTTGGTGAACCACTGAGTTAATCAGGCTTATAGGGGCATGGGTGAAGATTTTCTTAAAGGAGTGTGTGTGAGTGACACAAAGGTAATGTCCCACCCTGTCCTGGGGTTGCCCCTTCCATTAATCTTCCTCCTCTTGTATACAACTTTAGACATTGTCATATGATGCTGTCATCACCAAATGTGTTGGGCTGCATTCACAGCTACCTCAGGACACAGGCTGCAGTGGACACACCTGACTTCCCAAGATTATAGCACCCAGAAGACAGGAGGGGTGGTGGGTAGAATCCCAGATGAGTCTAGTTACACCACCACCCCCTTCTGCTAGGGAGAGCTAGTAGCTACTTACCAATTCCACAGACCTCGCTACGGTATGAGACTTAGGGTTTCTGGCCCCAACAAGCCAGGTTTGTTGGTTAAGTGGCGGCGCTCATGGCTGGCCGCCACCCACGGCAGCCATGCCAACGGAAGAGAGCGCTGGATGCTACGGTGGCAGAAGAATCACGAGCCATGGTTACCTTTCTAGAGCTTTATTAGGAGAGAGAGAGAGAGAGAGAGAGAGAGAGAGAGAGAGAGACCACAGGGAGGACAGATGGAATACGGGGGCAGGGGTGGGGGGGTAGGGAAAGAGACCTGTGGAAGGGCACGCCTGCTTTTAGGCTGGGATGCCATCGCAAGCTAGTGATGTAATAAGAACATAATCCTTACAAGGTTTGGTCACTAGTCCTCAATAAAGCAGTGAAAGGCACCAGATTATTAGAGAAAAGCAGAAAAAGGAGATTTATTCAATATGGGCACATTGAAAAGATATTTGATATACAGTGACTCTCCCAAGTCTGTTTTTGGGGTCCTAACACAGGGACGGATTTAAATAGAAGAAAGTAAGGTAGGAGTGTGTGTGTGTGTGTGTTGTGGTCTTTGTTTCCAGACTCCCAGGTAGACACGAGTCGTTTTCCTGTGGTGACAGAAGGACTGGGGATGAGTCCCTTAGACAGCTTTAAGATGGGGCTGGTCCCAGTGTTTGGAAGGAGTCTGGTGGAAGATCCACCTCAACTCCCCTCCCCATCTCTTTCCCTAAACCCGCCCCTTCAAAGCCTGCCAAACACAGCTCCTCCCCCAGAGAGGCTCCCACAGGGTGTATAAGCTGCATCTCTGAAAACAGACTCGTGGTTCTTCTGCTCTCTCGTCCCCGTGTCCTCTCTTTGGGGCCTGGGAATTGCCCAGCAGTGCTTTACTTTAACCATTAAACTTGGGCTTTCCAATTCGGTCTGATTGGTTTGTTGCGACAGTGGAGAGGCCTTCAGGAGGCCAGAAACTTATCACCCAGAAGGAGTAAGACACGATCAGAAGGTTGGATCAGAGGAGAAGAGCTGATATGGAGCTGATGGAGCAAGGGGAACAAGGCAGTGATTTAATCATGTGCATCTTATGTCTGTATAATGGAGTCCCCATAAAGCCCCCCAAGTGTAGCTAGGCATAGGAGCACATACCTTTAATTCCAGCACTCAGGAGGCAGAGGCAGAAAGATCTCTTCGGCTAGCCTAGTCTACATAGCACATTCTAAGCCAGCCAAGGGTATCTAATGTGGCCCTGACTCAAAAACAGCAAACAAACAAAACCAAGTGAGCCAGCGGAATGAAGTATTTCCGCAACCCCAGCACTCAAGGCAGCGGCAGCCAGACTGCTGCAGATTCACCAGTAGACAGGACTACATGGTGAGTGAGTTCTAGGCCAGCCAGGGCTACATGCCGGGACTGTTTCAAATAAACAAAAGTCCTAAGTGGTGGAGTCGGAGCAGTAGTGCTGATGAATGGGGAGTCCCGTGTGCTGTGTGGAACGCCGGCTTCCGGGCTCTGCTAGCCTTAGATGTTTCCACTTCTAAAGCAGCCTTGACCTAAGTTACTCCCCTTGGAGCAGAAGTACCAGGAAAGAACGACTCTACGGCCTGTTTACAAGGGAGCAGCCACCTCCAGCCAGCACTGCAGGAGGCAGCAAACAGTGACCCCTGGAAATGTGTGTTGCATCAGCCACGCCAGATGGAAGCCCTCAGCCGGGACTACAAGAGAACTGGCGTCCGAAGGTCAAAACGCGCCAGGCATGCACGCTGTCACCAGCCACTTGTCAGGAGCCACTTCACAGCAAAGGCCTCCTACCTCTGTCCCTAGGCGAGCACACATTCTCCTGCCTGTGACACTCGGCCCACTCGAAGCCCTCAAACAGACTGTCACTCTGACCAGCACCTCATGCCTCTGCGCTTGCAGTCTCCACATCTCTGTAGTTTGTAGACTCATCATCTGGTCCCCTACAAAAGGTCCCCCCTTCACTGGCCTATAGCAGTGCTGGGGCCTTCAGCTTTAGCAAACTCTGAGCTACAGCCGCTTTAATCCTTAGACATTCTGTAACCTGCATCATCTACTGCTGAAGTATAATATGTGATCTGAGAGTTAATATTAGTAAAACTGGAATAAAAGAGCTTATGATTCCAACAACCAGCTTGACAAACTATACCCAGAGAAAATGACCAAGTTGGTGAACTTACTAGTTAAATCCTGACAATATGGAGAGACAGAAACCTGTCCATCGAGGCTGCTTACATCACAGAGACTACTGTAAGTATATCAAGGTACTGAAAGGAGAGGATGGCTGGAGAGGTGTAGAAACTCTGCCTCTTCCAACACACCTTACCTTCTGCATGTCTTCACTGTTTGGAATAGCAGAATATAATGAACAGTAAGCAAAGTGCTTTTCTGGTTCTGGGAGGCCTTCTAGAAAGTTAACAGCTTGAAGGTCCTTGGGAACTTGTGATGTATAGTTGGTTGTTCAGAAATGTAAGTAACCTGGGATTTGTGAGTTGTGTCTGAAGTATGGACAGCATTATGGAACTCAGCCCTTAACCTGTGGGGTCTGCAACTACTCAGTTAAGATCATAAGTGAGCAGGGTGGTGGTGGCACACGCCTTTAATCCCAGCACTCAGGAGGCAGAGACAGGTAGATCTCTGTGAGTTCGAGGCCAGCCTGGTCTACAGAGCGAGTTCCAGAACAGCCAAGGCTACACAGAGAAACCCTGTCTCAAAAAAACAAAACAAAACAAAAAGATCAGAAGTAAATTGACAGACTAGGGATGTAACTCAGTGGTAGAGAGCTTACATGCATATGGCCATGGGCTTGATCCCCAGACACACACACACACACACACACACACACACACACACACACACACACAAAACCAACAACAAAAAAGCAAGATCTGAGCATCAAATAGCTTATTGCTACTGTGATATTGTGGAATATTTAACTATACAAAGATGTGTTACATTTGTTTATGCTGTGGAATATTTAACTATGCAAAGGTGTGTTACATTTGTTTATGTTGTGGAATATTTAACTATGCAAAGATGTGTTACATTTGTTTATGCTGTGGAATATAACTTTAACTGTATAAAGGTGTGTTACATTTGTTTATGCTGCATTTGATTAATTATGGAAAGATGTGTTACTGTTTTCACCTTTCCTGCCTAAGGCACCTGACCTGTCTAATAAAGAGCTAACGGCCATTAGCAAGGCAGAGAAAGGATAGGTAGGACTTGCGGACAGAGAGAATAAGTAGGAGGAGAAATCTAGGCTGGGAAAAAGAAGAGAGAAGAAGAAAAGAAAGGGAGGAACATGCTGGAGCAAGAAGCCAGGCATCCGCCAGCCAGACACAAGAAGCAGTGAAAGTAGGATATACACAAGGAAGAAAGTTAGATAAAGAGAGATAGGTTAATTTAAAAGAGTTAGCCACAAATGAGCCTAAGCTGGCTGGTGGCCCAAAAGAAAGCCTGCTGCTCCACTGTGGTGTGCTGCTCCACTGTGGTGTGCTGCTCCACTGTGGTGTGCCTGTTTGCACTCTGGAGGCTAAGACAGGATGGTGAGTTTGAGGTGAGATGGGGTAGGTGAAATGCCCTCTCAAAAACGAACACAGCGAATGCAGTTATGGGACACCAGACAACTGGGAGCTGTCTTAGTCTGCTGTGTGCCACCACAACAGAAAACCAGTTCTGGGTGGACTTACGCAGAACAGTGTGGCCAAACTTTGATAACCGACTTACTCCCATCATTATAAACTGATCCATCACCTTAGGACCTAATCACCTCTTAGTATTCCAGCTTTCAGTGTTGCTGTGCTCAGGGTTGAGTTTCCAAAAGAAGAACTCTGGTGAGTCAGTCAAACCTCAACCCTGACTCACACTTTAAGATGCTCCTGTCCTGAGAAATTCAGTGTGGACAAATGTGAAGGAAGCAGCTTATTGGTTTAGTTCAAACACCGTATTGTAGATTGTGTTGGCTTTGCGGCTTAGACAGTAGCAGCCGCTGTGAGTGCAGGAGGTCCACAAAACATGAACTGGCTCACCCTTGGCCAGCAACCAGCTTCCTTGGGTCCCAATAACAATGCCTGAATGTCAGTAGGAAGCAGCCAGAGAGAATGATGGCCACTTACCCAACATCTAATGATCCAATAATTAAACAAAAAGCAAAAAGGTGGGAATGAAGGGCTTTAGTAGGCCATGTTGTCGTTGGTATTTTGGCTCTTTAGGGGGGGCCGCCACCCAGCTCCCAGATAAATCACACATGGAGGCTTATCCCCAATTATGAATGCCCGGCCTTAGTTTGGCTTGTTCCTTGCCAGCTTTCCTTAACTTAAATTATCCCATCTGTTCTCAGGTCCCTGTTGATATTGGCAGTGCATCTGAGGAGGAAAGAAAACAAGTGGACAGTGACTTTTACATCTAAGTACAGTTTAAGCATCAACTAAACTGTGTGCATACAAAAGGAATTTGAGGTGGGGTGTGAGAATGGCATGTGAGAGGTAGTGTACACTGAGCAGTAGTCTCAGTCAATTGTAGGATATCCCCTGGGTAGCACAGGTGAGCTAGCTACCTTGGAGGGGCCTTGTAGGCGGTACGCCAGGGCTTCTGAGTCTGTTGTTTGTTCTTTGGTTCTTTTTGGGAGCCCACCACCCAGCTCCCAAATAAATCACACATGGAGGCTTATTCTTAATTATGAATGCCTGGCCTTAGCTTGGCTTAGTTTCTAGCCAGCTTCCCTTAACTTTAATTTATCCCTTCTACCTTTTGCCTGTGGGCTTTCCTGTTCTCTTACTTCTATAAATCTTACTCTTACTCCATGACTGGCTGGGTGGCTGGGTGGCTGGCCCCTGGAGTCCTCCTCCTTCTCTGGCTACCTCTTCTCTCTTCCCAGATTTGTCCTTCTATTTATTCTCTCTGCCTGCCAGTCCCACCTGTCCTTTCTCCTGCCTTGCTATTGGCCAGTTCTTTATTAGACCATCAGGTGTTTTACACAGGCACAGTAACACAGCTTCACAGAGGTAAAGAAATTCAACATAAACAAAAGTAACACCCCTTAAAACAATATTCTCTACAAGGCCGGAGCATGACAAACATGACTCTGGCAGCCCCCCACCCAAAAAAACCCATCCCCCCCCACCATTTCCCTCTGCCTTGCTACACCATCAGATGACATTCCTAAAGCTAGCTACCAAGGTCCATTCCCTTATTTGGCTACTTCGTCCTTCTGAGGCTAACCACCAAGGTCCAGCTATCAAAGTATTGAAGTCCAGCAATCAAAAGTCCCTTTCAGCTACCCTAATTAACATGTCCCATCAAAGCAAAACAACTCATCCTAACAAGGCCTTTCCCCTTTCCCTTTATAAACTGCCATCTCTCTCTCCAGAGGCAGCCGCCCTCTGTCCTTCTGGGACAAATAAATCTCCTTTGTGCCGAGAACTTGGTCTTGATGTGTCCTGTGTGGGCTCCAGTCCCCTCAGGTCTTAGTTTTCTCAATGATTCTGCCTTTTCTCGTGTCTCTGGAAAGTTGTTGTCTTCATTCTCAATTTCTTTAGCTCAGAATTTCCTTTTCATTTAGTTGACTTATAAACTCACCCTTGAGGTTTTTTTTTTAACTTTAGTTATTTTAGTTATAGAATAAACAGATATAATTATTCAGTCAATGTAATTAAAAATCAAATTAATAGCTTTAACTAAAACTTAAACATTCTTATAGATTGTATAACATAACCCATTCTCAGTTTTCTTCTGATCTGGAACAATGATTTCCTTCCAGCCTGGAAATATTTATCTTTTGATCTTAGTGTGTTTTGGTTATTTTCTCTTCCTTCTCCCATCCTGCCTTTTCCTCCTTGTTCTTTTAAAGCTGCAGTGCATTGGCTCAGACAGACTCCTTGCTATCTCTTTTTATTTCCCATGAGTGAGCAGATTAGACCATCTAGACCAGTGGTTCTCAACCTTCCTAATGCTATGACCCTTTAACACAGTTCCTCACGCTGTGGTGACCCCAACCATAAAATTATTACATTGCTGCTTCATAACTGTGATTTTGCTCCTGTTATGAGTTGCAATGTAAATATCTGATAAGGGACCTAAAAGGGTTGCAACCCACAGGTTGAGAACCCATGATCTAAATGCTTGAACGTGTGAGTATAAAGTTTTTAAAAAACTTATTGCCACTTCATTTTGTTTACTGAGACAGAGTGTCATGGAACCCAGGCTGGCCTTGAACTTGATTTGTAACTAAACATGACCTTGAACCCCTGATCCTCTTGCCTTCACCTTCCAAGATCTGGAATTATAGGAGTTCACACCTGGCTAGAAGACAAATTCTTTGTGAACACACACACACACACACACACACACACACACACACACACACATGCACGCACGCACGCACACACCACCTCAGCTCTTCCTCTCTCACCCACACCAAGTTGTTCCTTCAGTACTTTAATGCAGTTTTGGGTAAGGCTTTTTCTGAGTATTTCAGAAACAGATGAAGAACAGAGCTGGGCTCTCCCCAGTTTTTCTTCCTCTTCTCCCTCTTCTTTCTCCTCCTCTGCTTCCCCTTCCCCTTCTGTTCCCCTTTTCTTCTTCTTTTCCTCCTCCTTCTCCTCTCCTCCTCCTCTTCTTTTTTGGTTTTTCAAGACAGGGTTTCTCTGTGTAGCCCTGGCTGTCCTGGAACTCACTCTGTAGACCAGGCTGGCCTTGAACTCACAGAGATCCTCCTGCCTCCCCAGTGCTGGGATTAAAGGTGTGCGGCACCACCACTGCCCAGCTTGACTTTTTACAAAGAAAGAAAAAGTGAATTTTTGGGCTAGGTGGTGGTGGCACACACCTTTAACACTTGAGAAGCAGGTGGATCTCTGTGAGTTTGGGCTAGCCTGGTCTACATAGTTAGTTCCAGGACAGCCAGAGCTAAGACTTTATCGAGAGAGAGAGAGAGAGAGAGAGAGAGAGAGAGAGAGAGAGAGAGAGAGAGAGAAGGAAAAGTGAAATTTTGAATTTTGATCACTTTATAACGTGCTGGGTAGAAGGCGTGATCTGGCCTCACCCGAACCACAGTCACAGGCACTCCTCACTGAGCCAAGGGACCACAGGCTGCTGCCGCTGCTGCTGCTGGAAGGTTGGAGCTACTCTCCTTTCATATGCCAGTATCAAGACCTTTGTTCACCATCTCTATCGTGAGATTCGTCTTCCTTCCTGCAGGAGTATGAAGGAGTATGAAAGGATTCCTAGACGCTCGCAAAGTTCCAACAGGGGAGCAGCTTCACATGAACCCCAAAAGGTCCAGCTGCATGATTCTGTTTCTACAGCCCAAGGGACTGGAGACTTGTCCTCCGCCAGGCCTCAGGAAGAGGACACTGTCCTTCCCATCTGGAGGGGCCACTTCAGGGGGTCGGGTCTGGGTTTCATGCTGGTCACCTCTCGGGATGAAATGTTGGAAGACTCACAGCATCCATGCCAAAGAGCAGCTTAAACCCAAACCTGAGAAAAAGGAACATCTTAGGGCATGTCCGCTTTTTCGGCGGCCGTTCTGCTCAGACACTGGTCCATGTTTGTGAGCTGCATCATCTCTGCAGAACCACCCTTCCTGGGCTTCCCGAGAACAGCAGTGGTCACGTGCCTCCCATCTGGCCTTGAGTGCTGTCTGGCGCGTGCGCACATGATGAGTGGCTCACAGGAAAGGGTTTCCAGGGCACTGTCTGAGACAAGGCTGGCTTCCGGGGCCCACTGCAGAGAGGACCCCTCGCTTCCATCCACTGGTTGACAGGGAAGCCAGGAGCACCAGGCCTCCCCTTCCCATGCCCCTTGGGTGAGCTCTGCCTCAAACTGGACTGCAGCCTTCCTTGTGAACTGGTCCTTTGTGCTTACAGAAGTCCTAATTTCACAGGCAAATAGGCCTCAGTCTAGCGCCATGCCTTCCAGGAGTCCTCTCTATACATCGCTTGCTGGACTGGAATGGGCGGGAAGGACTGTTAATACTCCTACCCGCCCCGTGGGGCCGCCCTGCCTCCTGATGTAAAAGCCTCATTGTAAGGAAAACCCCTCCCCTTCCCCTCTCTCTCCATTCCCACGCGGTGTGCACACCTCCGCTTTCTTTCCCTTCTCTCTCTTCCTGTCTCCTCCCTTCCTATCTTTCTCTTCATCTCTCTATCATAATAAACTCTCTACATGGATGCAGCGCCTGCATGTGAATGACTTTCCATGCGCTACCCCTGCTGCATCTGCCCAGCACGTTTTCCCTCACATGTGGGGTACCCTGACCTGGCCAGCTGGGGGTTCCCCACTCATGCAAAGTCATAACAAGGACCACAGGGGAAGGACTTTCTGTTCCTGTGTGGGAAAGGCTTTACTGACCTCCATGCAGGGCTGAGAAAGCCAGAGCGCTAGTGTTGAGTGCTGCGGAACACCTCAGAACTCTGAACGAGAGCCACAGAGACTGAGAGAAAGTCGTGGCTACCTCTGCGGAGTCAGGATTGGAAACATCCCCATGTGGTCAGAAAAACTGCCATTACAGAGAGACCTGAAACTGCCTTGGGGCCCAGACCTTTGTTCTCGCCTTTCTTGTGTGGTTGCGGTGCTCGGTAACCTCAGCTAAATGAGGAAAGGGGCTTCAGCCAGAGGCAGAGCTCATCGACCCAGACAGGGAGGGAAGGACCAGAGTTTCCAGATCCACGCATTCAGCGAGGGCAGGGTGGCCTGGGCTTCTTCAGAGCAGCCCCAGAGCCAACCTCTCGGACACAGCCTTTGAAACCCGTTCCCACGAGCCAGCCGCTGTACACTCACATTTTCACAAACACCATGACCTTTACCTAACAGAACCCGGGGAAAGCCAGAGCACGGGTTCCCACTTTGAAATGCTTCAGCACACAAGAACGGCACGGCCAGCCCACTGCCACCTGAATCATTTTTTCCAGATGTGGTGAGAGGGAAGCAACCAGCTGGTATCACGGGGAAAGTCCTGGATTCAGCTGTCAGTCAGAGGCCGGCTAGTCACACAGACTGCAGTTGCTGGTGGTCCTGCCTCCTCAATGAACCTTCTCATCTGTGAGGGGCAGAGGCAGGGAGAGGGGTAGTGTCCAGGCCTGGCATTTTGCACAGAGTATGCATGCACTCTAAGTGTAAGATTGCATAGAATTTAAAAAGAAAAAAATTTTTTAGAGATAGAGTCAAACTCTGCACCCCAGGCTGGCCTCAAATCTGCAATCCTCCTGCTCCATCCTCCCAAGTTACAGGTAAGGATAACACACCTAGTGTGAGAACAAGAAGCCTATGCCATTGATTTGGTGATGGGATGTAGAGGAAATGTACATTGGACTTGGTGTTAAAGATTCTGGGCTGGGGGCTGGAGAGATGGCTCAGCGGTTAAGAGCACTGGCTGCTCTTCCAGAGGACCTGGGTTCAATCCCAGCACCCACATGGCAGCTCACACCTGTTCCAGGGGATTGCACGCCCTCTTCTGGCCTTCTTGGGCACTGCATGCACATGATGCACAGACATACACACAGGCTACACACTCAAACACATAAACAATTTAAAGAGGAAGGAAGGAAGGAAGGAAGGAAGGAAGGAAGGAAGGAAGGAAGGAAGGAAGGAAGGAAGACAAAAGCAATTGAAGGGTGAAGGGGCTCTGGCTCACAGTCTGTGGGTGAAGTCCATCCTGGAGGTAAATCACAGCAGCAGGAGCTTGAGGCAGCTGGCCACTTGGACCTACAGTCATGCAGTAAAAGGAACAAATGCTTGTGTTCAGCTCACTTTCTAATTTTTATTTTATGAGTGTTTTACCTGCATGTTTGTCTGTATAGCATACTTGTCCCTGGTACCTCTGGAAACCAGGAAAGGGCCTTGGATCCCCTAGAACTGGAGTTATGGGTCGTTATGAGGCACCATGTGGGTGCTGGGAACTGAACCCAGGCCCTCTGCAAGAGCACCAAGTGTTCTTAACTTTTAAGTCATCTCTCCAGCCCATTTTCTCCTTTTTATACAGTCCAGAGTCCCATCCTAGGGAAAAGTGGGACCCATACAGGCCGTCCCACCTCAACAAACCAAATCAAGATAATCTTGCATCAGTGTGCCCAGAGGCATCCCACAGGTGATTCTAAGACAGCTGAGATGAGAGAAGTCACATCAGCCTACCCCTGTCTCCACTGAGATGTAAACGAGATGGGAAGCCATGGGTGGTGCTGAGGTGCTGAGCCATCAGAAGTTTCTTGCTGTCTAGGTTAAAGGTCTCTTATTTGGACTAACAGCCCCAAGTACACCAGGCCTCCACAAGGCTGTCCTCTTCCAAGGAAAGAAAGTAGCTGTTGTCGGTGGTTTTTACTCTTTTGAGGGTCATACCACCCAGCTCCCAAATAAATCACACACAGAGGCTTATCCTTAATTATAAAAGCCTGGCCTTAGCTTGGCTTGTTTCTAGCCGGTTTTTCTTAACTTTTAATTATCCCAATTGCTTCTGGGCTTTTTCCTCTTCTTACTTCTGTATACCTTTCTTCTCTTACTCCGTGGCTGGCTGTGTGGCTAGCCCCTGGAGTCCTCTCTTCTTTTCTTGCTCCTCCTTTCTCTCCCAGATTTCTCCTTCTATTTATTCTCTCTGCCTGCCAGCCCCACCCATCCTTTCTCCTGACTTGCTATTGGCCGTTCAGCTCTTTATTAGACCATTAGGTATTTGAGACAGGCAAAGTAACACAGCTTCACAGAGTTAAACAAATGCAACGTAAAAGAATGCAACACATCTTTGCATCAGTAAACAAATATTCCAGAGCATAAACAAATGTAACATGCCTTAAAATAATATTCTACAAGTTGCTGCTGGTTGTCTTGGGAACCTGCACCCATAGTTCCTGCAGGGACCTGGCCACCTGCACAGCTGTAAGTTTCTCTTTTCTCAATCAGGGACCTTCTGCAGCACACCCACGGACTTTGCCTGACATTCTCCCTGCTTTGTGGTTGAGGGAAGAGAACGTTAGTCACACATCTCACTGGTTTTCTGCTCTCTCTTTCTGATTCATTTTTATGAATGTTTCAGGAAAGTGCGTGGAGACTTCTTGATTCAGTGATCTTCTCTCTGCCAGGCTGATGACCCTTCTCTCTGTGCCTAGCCTACTCTTCCCCAGGGATAACAAGGCCAGGGTACCTGAGATCACCAGATGCCTGCCCTGTCCCCTCAGAACTTGGGGGATAGGTCTGGACCTCTTGAGTAGTGGGCCTCATTGTCTGCTGTCCCCTATGAAAAGCAGAGGCCAGGCACCAGGCTGAATCTAATCGATGAGAGAGAGGAGAGATTCTGCAGGTGGGGGACATCGAGATCATGATGGGAGGATGTGCAGAGATGACCAGCCACACTAGCGGAAGCCCATGAACGGTAGCCTAGTGGCCGTGGAGCCCCCATGGGACTGGACTAGGCCCTCTGGATATGGAAGATGATTGTTTGGCTCGAACTGTTTGGAGGGCATCCAGGCAGGGGGATTGGTATCCATCCCTGGTGCATGGGCAGGCTTTTGGGAGCCTGGTGCCTGCGATGTGGCACCTTGCACAGCCTTGATGCAGTGAGGAGGGGCTTGGACCTGCCTAGCCTCAGTGTGCCGGACTCTGCTGACTCCCCATGGGAGACCCTGATTTGGGGGATGTGGGGTGGCTTGGGAGGGAGGGCAGGAGGGTGGGAGGAGGGAGGAGGGGGGATCTGTGGGTGGTATGTAAAGTGAGTAGAAAATTTCCTAATAAAGAAAAATGAAAAGAAAAAAAAAAAAAAAGAAAAGTAGAGGCCATGTCTATCCTGTCCTCAAGAAAGGGATTCAGCTGAGATTTCTCCCCTGGTAGCCCCAGCCTTGGTCTTCAATATCACAGAAGTTCTAGGAGTTGTCCTCGTCTTCCAGAATAACATCTGCGCTCCCAGAGAGTTAGGACCAGCCTGAGTTATCTCTGATAGTTCATCACATTTGCTACTTGGACCATCCCATAATTCCTTTCCTAGTTATGAATGACAGAACAAAAGTGGGTACGTGCTTACCTAGGGGCGGTCTAAAAAAGAGAAGGCATTGGACTGGGCCGCTTTGTCAGTGAAGGCTTCTATGAGGCATGATGGGAAGAAGGCAGGCCTAGCCTTGCAGCTGCCTGAGGCCTGGGCCCAAGGAGTGGCCTCGAAGGGGCCTGACCAGGAGGGAGGGTGGTGAGAAAACCCTTGATCTGTGGCATCCAGGAAACTAGGGAGGGTAGGTTACAGTTACCAGGTAGGTAGTTCAAGGGAACGTGTAGCTGGAGTCTTTCTGGTCCTGCCTGGCCCACGGTCAGGACAAATCTCTCTCACCCGCCAGTCCCACAGCTCCTCAGACCCAACCAAGTAAACACACAGAGACTTGTATTGCTTATAAACTGTATGGCCGTGGCAGGCTTCTTGTTATCTAGTTCTTCTATCTTAAATTAACCCATTTCTGTTAATCTATATGTCACCACATGTTCTGTGGCTTTACCTGTTGCTTTTACATGATGCTCCCTGGACGGCAGGCTGGTGTCTCCTCCCCTCTGCCTTCCTGTTCTCTCAATTCTCCTCTCTGCTAGTCCCGCCTGTACTTCCTGCCTAGCTACTGGTCAATCAGTGTTTTATTTATCAATAAATCATCCACAGCAGGAACGGACTTATGATTAGTCTGAAAGGTCCTTGATCTAAGGGTCAGAGAGCACAGGAATAAAAATGGATAAGTATGCAGCAATCATGATGTCTGTATTCTCTGGAGAGTTCCTTCCCCTGATACCTCACATTGAACCAGGTACTGATAGACCACTCCTTTACAGGCAGGAGAACAAGCAGTTAAAAACAACTATCAGGCATCTCAGATTCAAGTGTATCTTCATACTGAAGTATGCTACATGCCAGGTCCCTTGATAGGCACTTTTCGTCCTCAGACAGTATCCCTATTTGACAGGTGAGGCCTGTGAAGGTGACCAAGGGTGTGAATACAAGTCTGTAAGTCCAGTATCCCTGTACATTAAAAAAACAAACAAAAAAACCCAGCACCTCTCTGATCCTGGAGTCCACCAATTTGGCTAGGCCAGCTGGCCAACAAGCCCCAGGGATCCACCTGTCTCCACCCTCTGGCACTGGGATGTAGTCAGACTTTTTCATTGGACCATCAGCTCCCCAATAACAACACGGAGACTTATTATTAATTATGAAAGTTTGGTCGATAGCTTAGGCTTGTTTCTAACTAGTTCTTATAACTTAAATTAACCCATATCTTTTAATCTGCATTCTTTGATGTGGCTCGGTCACTTTTACTTTGTAATGCCATGCTGCTTGCTCTGCATCTCCTGGTGTCTCTGCCCTGCTTCTTCCCAGCTCTCCCTGTGCCTGGAAGTCCTGCCTAGCTATTTGCCATTCAGCTTTTGATGAAACCAATCAGAGTGACACATCTTCACAGCATACAGAAAGGTTATTCCCCAGCACTGGGATCACAGGTCTGCGGTGCCTGGCTGTGTTCGTTTGTGTGCTGGGTATGAAAACTCAGGTCCTCGTTCTTGCACAGCAAGCATGTTTCCTGCAGAGCCACATCCATGCCCCTGTCCCTTTCTACCACCGAGACAGAGCAGGGTTGTCTCTGTCTTTCAACTGACCAGAAAACAAGTCAGCAATTAGCCTTGGGGTCCCCAGGACCATCCCAGACCCCATGCTGCTGGAGGACGGTAACCTCCTTCTCACCCCTAGCTGGTCTCAGCAAGAGTAAGGAAGAGGGAACACTTAGGCATGGAAGGGGCAGGACCTGGGTCCAGACTCTAAGCAGTGCGCTTACGCCTGCATCTATCTTGGGGGTATAAGAGTGACCAGTGTAAACCAAAGAGGTGAGAGCTCACCATCCACTGTGCTTTCTGCTTGTTTTTGTTGTTGTTGTTGTTTTGTTTTGTTCTTTCTGTTTGTGGGGTGGGACCAGTCAATAGACCAGAAGCCACGTCTGGAAAGGTGCTGATTGCACCTGCCCCTAGGTAGTGGTAATAGAACCAGGATTAAAATCTAGGCTGTGAGACTCTGGCATTGAGGAGATGTCCTCCTGAGTCAGGCATGATGGCTCACCTCTGAAATCCCAGCACACAGTAAGCTGAGGCAGAAGGATCGCTGCAAGTTCAAGGTCAGCCTTGACTATGTAGTGAGTTCCAGGCTGAAATACAGAATGAGACACTGTCTCAAAAAAAGCAAAAAGCTGGATGTAGTAGCCTATATAGTTTCTTTTCTATTGCTGTGATAAAACATGATTGAGGTAACTTATAAAAGACGGAGTTCAATTGAGCTTACGTTCAGAAGGAAGTGGGTTAAAGCAGTGGCTGAGAGCTCACATCTTGATCCACAAGCACAACGTACAGAGCTCATGGGGAGCTTCCATATTCAATAATCATGTGACCAAAACAGATTAAAGACTGTGTGGCAATGTGAAATTAAAATCAGGGTTGATACCATGTCACTAAAATCATGTACTCACACTAACTTAAGATTTATTTTTTACTTATGTATGTGTGTGTATATACGCCCACACGGGTGCAGTTGCCTGTGGAGGCCAATGTGGGTGTGGGCTCCCCTGGAACTGGAGAAGGCAGCTGTGAACGCCCCCTTCATGGGTGCTGAGAACCCGTCTTCTGCAAGCACAGCAAGTATTCTTAACTGAGGGGCCATCTCTCCTCTCTTGTTTTTATAAAACAGTCTTGAATTACTATGAAAACAATACAAAGTTCTCATATACCGTATTCCATTTCCCCTTCAGTAACATGCTATATTTGTAGGATACAGTTTTCCTAATTAATGGAACAGTGTAGTGCTGTGGGATGTATGGCAAATGTGTTGCTAATTAATCAATAAAACACTGATTGGCCGTTGGCTAGGCAGGAAGTATAGGCGGGGCAAGGAGGAGAATAAAGCTGGGAAGTGGAAGGCTGAGTCAGAGAGACACTGCCAGCCGCCACAATGAGAAACAGCTTGTGAAGATGCCAGTAAGCCACGAGCCATGTGGCAAGGTATAGATTAATGGAAATGGATTAATTTAAGATATAAACACAGTTAGCAAGAAGCCTGCCACAGCCATACAGTATGAAAGCAATATAAGTCTCTGTGTGTGTTTACTTGGTCGGGTTTGAGAGGCTGTGGGACTGGCAGGTGAGAGAGATTTGTCCTGACTGTGGGCCAGGCAGGAAAACTCAAGCTACAGTGCAGTGTAGGCCTGAGTTCAGTTGCTAGAACCCACGTAAAGGTGGAAGGAGGGAACTGATTCCACAAAGTTGGCCTCTGACCTTCACCTACATGCCTTCCCTGACATACATGCCATGCACCCAGAGTAATAATAATAAAGTGGTTTTTCAGAAGGACAGCAGTGGAGATCTGTAGACAACTTTGAGGAAGGGGCTTCTGGGGTAGATAGGGACATCATATTGTTAAGCCTCCTGTCTGACTACCACACAGGTGTAAGACCTCTTTTATTTAATTGTAGTTTTAATTATGTGTGTGACAGAGAGAGGGGGGAGAGACAAAGACAGACAGACGAGGGACAGGAAGTGGATGTTAGTGCATGTGTGTGTGGAAGCTCCTGGCACAGTCTGGACAAGGACGGAAACAGGGCACTGCAGCTGATAACTGAGTCTGCAGTAATGCGGCCGTCAGCACTCCTGGAGGAGAGAAGGTCCTCCAGTCATGACCCTCCCTGCATGACTCCTCCCAGGTGCACATGGTCCTTGGCGTGCCAGAGCACACAGGAGGTGGAAGATTGACACACTGTGAGTCAGCCACCCTGGGACTGACTTGCTGACGGCACAGCTGCTCCTGAAGCACCCTTGCTCTGTAATTAATTCTGATAAACTCACTGGTTTGCCAAGCTGGTCAGAGTCCTGTTCTGTCTGTTGGTAACCTCTTTATCTATCCAGGAAGTCATGTGACAGTCCAAGGAGTCACCTGGAATGAAGAGAAATCCATTTGTGTTAGATAAGAAAACTAGCACTTAATAGCAAGCCTTAGTTTCAATTGCCAGAGTCTAAAAGGTTAGATATTGCCAGGCGTAGTGACACACGCCTTTAATGTCAGTGCTTGGGAGGTAAAGGCAGGCATATCTCTCTCTCTCTGTGTGAGTTTGAGGCCAGCCTGGTCTACAAAGTAAGTTCCAGGCCAGTTGGGGCTACACAATGAGACCCTGTCTCAAAAGCAAAACAAAATAACTCAGACATTTTATGCCTCATTCAAAGCTAGGAGTCTTGGGGTGACAGGAGGTCTATGCCTCCTAGAATTTTTTTTTTTTTAATTTTTCAAGGCAGGGTTTCTCTGTGTAGCCCTGGTTGTCTTGAAACTCACTCTGTAGACCAGGCTGGCCTCGAACTCAGAGATCCGCCTGCCTCTGCCTCCTGAGGGCTGGGATTAAAGGCGTGCTCCACCACCCATCATACAACGGCCATTTTCTTCCCCTTGAGTGGAGTGTGAGACAGGAGCGGAGCTCCCCATGGACAGTGAAGGGATGCACGTGTGTGTTTGGAAGCCAGGCCTCAACAGCCAACGTCCTGCTCTATCACTCTCTACCTTCGAGTCTCTCACTGAACCCGGAAGTCACTGGCCCAAGAGATGCTCCTGTCTCTGCCTCCGTAGTACTGGGATTGTAGGTTTTCTATCACACCCCACTTTTTTATGAGGGTGCTGGACAGCAAACTCTCGTCCTCTTACTGACTGGGCCATCTCCACGGTCCTTGTTTTTCTCTTTCCTATCTGTTTCTCAAATACCTGCCCAAACCTAAGCCTGCCTGCCCCCCCCACACACACACAGCATTCTCAATCTCTGAAGGACACTCCACCACAAGGAGCATCTGCAGACGCCCCTCCCTGAGACGCCTGATTTCTCGACCCTACAAAAGGCACAACTTCCCTTCACTTCTCTATTTGTCTTCTCTCTGCAACTCACAAGAATGCCTGGTGTGCGTGTGCGTGCGTGCGTGCGTGCGTGCGTGCGTGCGTGCGTGCGTGCGTGTGTGTGTGTGTGTGCGTGTGCGTGTGCGTGTGTGTGTGTGTGTGTGTGTGTGTGTCTCAAATTCTAATAACATTGTCCACAAGTTTCCTTCTACATCTGATTTTAAATATTTTTATTTAGGAAACTATGAACCTGCAAAGGGGAGACCCCATGTTCCCCAGCAACAATATCTGTATGCTGTGGGATGGTCTGTATGTCAAATTGCTCTGATTGGTCAATAAATAAAACACTGATTGGCCAGTGGCCAGGCAGGAAGTATAGGTGGGACTAACAGAGAGGAGAGCAGAGAAAACAGGAAGGTGGAGGGAGTCACTGCCAGCCGCCACAATGACAAACAGCATGTGAAGATGCCGGTAAGCCATGAGCCACGTGGCAAGGTATAGATTTATAGAAATGGATTAATTTAAGCTATAAGAACAGTTAGCAAGAAGCCTGCCACGGCCATACAGTTTGTAACCAATATAAGTCTCTGTGTTTACTTGGTCGGGTCTGAGCGGCTGTGGGACTGGCAGGTGAGAGAGATTTGCCCTGACCGTGGGCCAGGCAGGAAAACTCCAGCTACAGCTGTAAGTGAAGAAGTCAGACCTCAGCAGCCTCTTTCGACTTTTCTCAGGCTTTCACAATACCCCGCCTCTCCCCTCTGCCTTTCCTCATCATTCTCCATGCTCAGGTCTCCTTGCTGGGCTCTGAGTTTCCCTTTCCTCCTTTCCTTTGTGTCTTTAAAATCACTGGCAGTGCCGCTCCAGAAATGGCCCAGTCAGTAGCGAACAACCTAGCAAAGAACCTGAGCTCAGATCTGGCACCGACGTTGGGCAGCTCCCAACCACCTGTAACTCCAGTTCCAGCGGAGCTAATGTCCTGCTCTCCTGGCCTCTGTGAGCACCTGCACTCACACATGCATGTACCTGCTCCCCCATGTACGCACAATTAAAAATAATTTAAAAAAGAAGAATTTCCAGCAGAGCAAGGCTCCTTCCTTCAAGGGGATCCAGGAAGAGCTAAAGAGAGTGGAGCCAGGCAGTTACAGGAGTTTTTAGGGTAAAAGCCCAAACTGACAGTCCCTCAAAAGCTGTGGTTAAACATATGCCCCAGCTAAGAGATGAATAGTGAAGAGCTGAGAATGTGTTCAATGTGACCACATTGGGAAGAACAGTGAAGCAACCAGGTGGCCTAGTCAATTTTGGGGGTATTGATTGAGCTAGGTTTTAAGAGAACTGGGGTCAGAGGTATGCTAACACAGCAGTCCTGGTCTTGGTGTGGTTTTGTCGGCTCTTGCCCTACAGTGTGGTCTGCAACAGTTCTTAGAGTATAAGAGAACATGGCGGTTCTCAGGAGAGGGTGACTCCTGCTCCAGGGTACAGCAGGGCCTCATGGGTAACTGCCTTCATGGCCCTGTGGGGGGAAGGGGGTCTGTCTAAGGAGTTTCTGTTCTTCTGGAACCCAAGGTGGTTCAAGAACAAGTTAAAGACAATTCACGCCTGTGCCCTCAGCCAAAGTGAGGGAGACAGACACAAAATAAAGGTGACAGAACTGTCAGGTTTTCGTTTTGCTTTAGTTACAACATGGGCCCAAGTGAGGAGTCAACACGGTTTAGCAAAGACACCTTCAAAGTCCCCTTTTCAGACCCATGTTGGAGGGAGTGAAGCTGGGGACCTGCCAGTCATTCCTATCTACTGGGCAAAGGTGAAGACACCTGACACAACACACACACATACGTGTGCGGAGGGCAGAGAGGTCGATGCCCAGTGTTTTCCTCCACCGTACACCAAGCAAAGGCCTCTCACCTGAGCCTAGAGCCACCACCAACTCTATAGCAAAGGATAACTTGCAGTCTTTCTTTCCAATGTTGGATCAGGCGGTCTTTCAGCCTCCCAGTCCAGCACTGGTAAGTTGTGTGTGTTGTTAGTGTTTTTGGGGACACAGTCAAGTTCCTCCGACCCATGAGCTGTGCATCTTTGGGGACTTTCAAGTGTCGCAGTGGCTGTTATAGTCACTTTCACAGGACCCCACTCAGCCAGTTTGCTGTTGATATTTCCATTGTGGCTTATTTGGAGTTTTAGGCTACGTCAGTATTTCCCATAAAGACAGAAATACCTTAGTGAGAATCTCTACAGATGTGGGAAAAACCTTCCGGGTGAGGGAGAGGCCAGGGCACAGTCCAACCACAGTAAAAGCTCCACAAATGGAGTGAAGGGTGTGGGAATGGTCGAAGCCAGTGAATGGCCCGAGTGTTAGGTCAGAAGTGAAGATACGGGACAGGATGAGGTGTGGTGACTGTCTTCATACCTCTGTGTAAAGGAGTGAAAACTGCCGACAGATCTACTGCTAAACTCACGGAGTGAGAAGGCCATGAGCCTGGCACTGAGTCTAACTGCCGAGTCCAGCAGGCTCTCCAGCTGGGTTTATTTCACCCCAGCATTTGCATTTCTATCAGACTTCTGAAACTCCTGGAACTCTGCTGCAGGCTCTGTAACCTACATGTACACACACATTGAGATACATTTACTGTATGACGTATGTTAACATCAAGTTAAGAGTGGAATAAAGAGCCTATGTGCACGTTGGCCAGGGCTACCAAGACAAAGACTAGCTGGCAATGGCTAGTAACATACCTTATGAATTTATAATTCAGATATCGTGGGAAGACAATGGTGTTCATCTATGCTTCTGACACAGAGCAGTCCCAGCAAGCTCGAGAAACAAGCTGGTTGTACAATAATTTCAACTCCCTTCATTTGGCAGAAGAACAAACGCCAGACGGTAATCCCGTAGTTCATGTGGAGAGTCAGGAAATACAGGATCAGCACCAAAGCAAAGGGGTAAGGCAGCCTGAGGTTGGAACCCAGGAGAAAAACTGCCTGAAGCTCTTCAAGTAAGGGACCAGTATCCACAGCTAATCATCAGGCTTCCCTGCACTGGTAAGTCCCTCACACAAGGCAATGGGACAGGACAGACAGGAGGACACAATAGTGAGCAACTGTGGAACAAACACACCCTCCTTTTCCTTCCTTTCCTCTCGGGAGGCCTCTGTCTAACTTCTTCAACAAATCACTGAATTCACTCGGTGATCACCCCTGGATCACTCCTAACAGACAAGGTACAGATGATCACCCCTGGATCATAACTGACAAGGTACAGATGATCACCCCTGGATCATAACTGACAAGGTACAGATGATCACCCCTGGATCATAACTGACAAGGTACAGATGATCACCCCTGGATCATAACTGACAAGGTACAGATGATCACCCCTGGATCATAACTGACAAGGTACAGATGATCACCCCTGGATCACTCATAACAGACAAGGTACAGATGATCACCCCTGGATCACTCATAACTGACAAGGTACAGATGATCACCCCTGGATCATAACTGACAAGGTACAGATGATCACCCCTGGATCATAACTGACAAGGTACAGATGATCACCCCTGGATCACTCATAACTGACAAGGTACAGATGGAGCCAACCTTGTGGGACTTTTCACTCACTTTCTCATGAAAAAGCAAAACAAATACTAGATTCAAATTAAATCAGTCTGTGTTGTTAAGTGAAACATCCTGTGAAACACTGTGGGAGTTTTAACCCATCATCTATTCAACTCACACCTTTCTTCAGTCAATAATACTCTTTGTTCATTCTGTAGCCGCCAACTCAGCTGATTATGGACTGATCTAGCAAGAGACTACTTCTCTGCCCTTGTGGAACTTCCTACCCACTTTCACATGAAACCTGGGGGAGAACAAACTAAACTCAAATTAAAATCAGTCTGTCGAGTTGTTACACAATATTATGAAAAACACCTTGAGAAAACTAAACGGTTGGAACAGGAAGCTACTGTGCTTGGTAAACTACGGTCTTCCACCCCAAACAGCACCCCTGGCTCCACACAAGCATCTAATGAGCACGCAGGGGGCTCGTGATGCCATGGGACCAGAATGCTGCAATTTTAGAATCAGAGAGACCTTGGGCCTAGGAAGGTCAAGGAAAGTTCATCCCATCCTGGGAGCAACAATAAAAGCACATTTCTGACGTCCAGGAGCCCATCGGAGCATCCTGGTATAAGAGAAACCATCTGACTTAATCAGTGTAATACCCTTAACTCAAGACTTGGAATTGGGACCCATATACATTTTATTTCTTTAGGTTCAATTGAATTTTATTTTAATACAAATTCACTGCGGAGGCCCACATAGGCTTCCTAGTAAGACCTTACTCAGGGTCAGAGAATCGGAACTTGCATAATGGATGATTTGGCCACGGGCGTGGTTACCAGGTGTTTGAAGGGTCTACACTTGGCTGTACATTGTGCTTTGATCTTGAAAGGGTGAGGTCTCTCACCTCTCCCCTTACTAGTATATAAAAAGCCCTTTGGAATAAATCTCGAGGCAACTGGGTATTGGCCCTCCCAAAGCTATCCTGTGTCTCTGTCTTTCTTATCGTCTTCTATCTTTCTATCTTATACTTCCTCATTTCTCTCTCCTCCCCTCAAGAACCCTTCGACAGATGGGAGCTGGACTCTGACAGACTCCCACAATTCACTAAGATATAACTTGTTAGTTTTTTATTGCTCTGACAAAATATGTAACAGAAACGATGTAAGGGAGAGAATGGCAGCCAGGACCCAAAGGGGCATGCTGTGTTGGTGAGTCTCTCCGTCTCTAATATTTATTTTTTATTTACATGTATGTGTGTGTACTGCATGGGTTTATATGTGCAGATGCCCACTGAGGCCAGAAGGCAGTATCAGATCTCCTGGAACTAGAGTTATAGACAGTTGTGATCTGCCATGTGGGTGCTGAGACTTGAACCCAGATCCTCTGCAAGAATAATGAGTCTTAACCACTGAGCCATCTCTCCAGCCCTATTAGCTGGTTTTCTATTTTCTTCCTTTTAGTTTGTCTGTGATCCCAACCTACAAAATGGTACCGTCCACATCCAGCCCCCACTCTGTAAATAACTTCTGGAAACACCCTCATAGACATACCCAGCACATCTGCTTTATTAACCTCCAAGGCCCTTCTCACCCCAATTGATTTGGTAATGGAGATTAACCATCCAAAATCCACTCCTTCTCAATTTGACAAGCAACTACATCTCCTTGAACTATAATGTTCTGCCCCAGGACACCCCGAAGCCCATATCTATTTCACATTGAAAAATTCATTCACTTTCCATAGTTTTAAAAGTCCCAGCATTGTTCAAAAGTCCAAAATCAAAGTGACCTCTGAGACTCAAAGCAGACTCTTATCCTAACTTCTGTAGAAATCAAAGGCCACTTAACATACTTTCAAGATAAACACTGTACAAAACAACTTTGAGATTCCATCTTACACCTATCAGAATGGCTAAGATCCAAAACACAAGTGGCAGTTCATGCTGGCAAGGATGTGGAGCAAGGGGAACACTTCTCCATTGGTGGTGGGAGTGCAAACTTGCATAGCCATTTTAGAAATCAATATGGCAGTTTATCAGAAAATTGGTATCATTCTACCTCAAGACCCAGCTATACCACTCCTGGGAACAGACCCAAAGGACACTCCATCCTACCTCAAGGACACTTACTCAATTATGTTCATAGCAGCTTTATTCATAATAACCAGAAATTGGAAGCAACCTAGATGTCCCTCAACCAAAAAATGGATAAAGAAAATGTGGTACATTTTCATAATGGAGTATTAATAAGCTGTTAAAAACAATGGCATCATGAAATTTACAGGAATATGGATGGAACTAGAAAAAAGTTGTAGCCCAGACCCAGAAAGACAAACATGGTATATACTCACTTACATGTGGATATTAGATATAAAGTAAAAGATAACCATGCCAGAGAGTCTAAGTAACAATGAAGGCCCAGGGGGAAATGCAAGGATCTCCCTGGGAATGGGGAAGAGAATAGACTTCAAGGGTGGGGTTAAGAATAGAATGGATCAGGGTGGGTGAATACTGGGAGAGATGACTGGAATTGGGGGGCAATTCAGGGGTGATGTGGAAACCTACTGCAGTGGAAACTCCATGGAACCTATGAGAGTAACCCTAACAAGGACTCCTAGTAATGGGGGACATGGAGCCTGAACCAGCCTTCTATAACCAGGTAAGGCCTCAAGTGGAGGGCTTGGGACACCAACCCAGCCACAAAACCTTCAACCTACAATTTGTCCTGCCTGCAGAGTGTTCTGGGACTGGAGCCTAGCCTAACCGTCATCAGAGAGACTTCTTCCAGCAACTGATGCAAAGTGCAAATGCAAAGTCTCACAGTCAAACATTGGGCAGAGCTCAGGGAGTCCTGCGGAGGATGAGGAGGAAGGATCGCAGGAACCAGAGGGGTTGGGGCACCACCAGAACATGGCCCACAGAATCAACTGACCGGGACTCATGGGCACTCACAGAGATCAGGGAGCCCATGGAGGTCTGACCTAGGTCCTCTGAATATATGTTATGGCTGAGTGGCTTGGTGTTCTTAGTGGGAGTGGAGGGGGTGGTCTCTGACTCTTTTGTGTACTTGAGGAACCCTTTTCTGTAGCAAGCTTTTTCGTTGGGACCGCCAGCCCCAAATAACAACATGAAGATGACTTATTAATTATGAAAGTGCAGCCTTAGCTTAGGCTTGTCCCACTAGCTCTTATGACTTAAATTAACCCATATTTTTTTTATTAATCTATGTTCTACCACATGGCTTTTACCTCTCTCCTATTCTGTGTCCAACTCTTTCTGCATCTCCATAGCATCCCTGTGCACATCAATTATTATCTTCCTCTCTCTGCCCGGAAGTCCTGCCTATTTCTACCGGCCTAGCTACTGGCTGTGTAGCTTTTTATTATACCATTCACAGCAATACCTCTTCACAGTGTACAAATATCTCAAAACATTTTTCTCTTTTTGTTTTTGTTTTTGTTTGTTTGTTTGTTTGTTTTTGTTGTTGTTTTTTTTTTTTTTTTAGTTTTTCGAGACAGGGTTTCTCTGTGTAGCTTTGCGCCTTTCCTGGATCTCGCTCTGTAGACCAGGCTGGTCTCGAACTCACAAAGATCCACCTGGCTCTGCCTCCTGAGTGCTGGGATTAAAGGCTTGTGCCGCCGCCGCCGCCGCCACCGCCACTGCCACCACCACCTGACACACTTTTCTCTTTTTGTTTAAATAAAAAATGAAAGGTTTTAACTTTAACACAGTAAAACTATATACAGTAAGAACAATTATCAAGTAAGAATTACATTCCAGTCCATTAGTATTTGGCAAATTCAAAGAAAATACTCCATTATCTATCCTATCTTGGTGACTCCAAAGTTTTGTACCTGATTTATTTTCTACCATGACAAAGGAAAACTGTAACTATAACTATCTAATCTTTAACCCCATCAGAGACCCAAGAAGGAAATAATATTACCTGAGTAAACAGGAAGTGCAGAGCAGACAACTTCTAAAACTGTAGAAATGACAGAGACGGTGGGCTGCCTGGACAGTCGCTCCAGGGTACTCTGAAACATTGGGGCATCCATCTTCGGCCTGCAGGCCTAGATACTGACAGACTTTTCTGTGAAGCAGGATTTTGAAGGACTGTCCTACCTTGTTTGGGCAAAGTTTGCTAGTTGTCTTCTTTTGTGTCCTGCTTGTCCACTTTGGACAGCACACTGTCAGCAGTTGAGGCAAGAGCAGTTTCTTGCACAGTGGCTTTTGCCACAAAGAAAGCAAATTCCATATTGAGGTTCTTCAATGCTCATCATCTTATTTGAAGTAGACTGGTGCTGCCAGGAGCAGATATGTCTCAATGTCATGAAAAGCCTTATGTTATTAAAACATCTTAAATGCCATATTCTGTAGGTCTCTGAAGTGTTTGAAGACCATCTGTCTACCTAAAATATCTGTTTGACCTTGAAAACATACCTAACATGACCACAAGTTTAATAGTTATAGGTGACTAACTACTAACTCACATTTCTTTATTATCCTAAATAGTTTGTTATAATAACTTTCAAGGACTAGAAATTTATATTACTTTGTTAAATGAGGTGCATAGGTATAATACCTTAAACAAGAGGAGAAACATATATACAGTATAACAAAGACAACCTTAAATTTGTATCAATATACAAAAATCCAAACCAATGTAAATTATAAGACTAGTAGTTGCATTTTTAGTTTAAAAGTAGACTCAACAATCTACCCTTTTATCCTATCATTTCTGTACTATATCCCCCTTTTTTTCCTTCAGAAAGAGATCCCTGAATCTAATCTCCTTTGTTCAGTTTTTTTTCCTGACCACAGCCAATAACAACTTGTAACCAATCCCCTAAACAATGACAAACATCCATATCCCACCAAATTACTAGAAACCACCCACCCCACCTCTTGGGAATGTGGGTGTCATGTTCTCTACATTACTTCCTGTTGTGTGGGGGTGATGGCATTTGTCGGGGACCTGAGAAAATTGGGATAAAGGTTAAGTCCTGGGAGAGCTAGCTGTTTTATTTTTTGTTTGGTCTCTGTGTGATAGGAAAGTATAGAAGTCTTATCTGAAGTCTCAGCTGGATAGTCTGTGAGGCTGGACCTTCTCTGTTAGCAGCTTTGAAGTTGTTCCGGGTGAAGAATTTTGAGGAAACAAATTTTGAGAATATTTCTGAAAACACATAAACTTTTAAAGGTAACATATATATCTGCATTAACACAGTATGGAATGTGCAGTGTGCACAAGTCAGTTAAAGATAATTCTTTGTTTTATATTTGAGCAGGTAAAAGGCATTTGTTAACTTTATGTTTGTTTGGACTGTATAATCAGACCTCTATCCATGCCCATATAAAAGGATGGCGTATAATAATAAGTCATGAGGACTCTGTAGCCAACAAGATTTATCATGTCTCATCCAGTCTCAGAGCTGTTCCCATAATAGATGGATAAGCTAATACATTACCTGTCCTGTAGTCTTTCTTGGTTTCTTTCTTCATGTCTGTAGCCAAGATTTTCAGGAGGTCTCCTCCAATCAAATCTGATTTTCATTAATTTTGAAGAGAATCATAACTTTTTGTTTTCTGTGGAAACAAAGGCATAACCTCTCCCCCAACGCAACATATTTTCTGACTTCCATTTTAAAGTTAAGACACTCTTAAAATATATAAGTTAGCTTAATTTAGTAGTTTCCATAACCCAATGTCTCTCAATAGCTATTGTTTTTGTACGTTAGCATTTAAAAAATTCAAAGTCAACAGATGCCCTTTGTATTTTCCATCCTTACATGTCTTTTTATATTACTTTATTCTTTCTTTAAAGACTTTATTATTTTTAAACTATTTTTTCTATGACTGTCTATACCCATTTTCTTTTCTTTCTTCAGCATCCAAGCACATTTTTAGAGGATTTCTGTGCCTGGACTTGGATTTACTAAGTACCTGCAGCATTCTCTGACTGCATGAGACAAATCTTAAACTGTTTGGTGGCAGCTAGGATCTCTGTCCACTTTAGGTCTGTCTAACCATGCTAACTCTGGGAAGCTGCTGTGGCCATGCTGCGACAGGTGTTTCTATCTAGTCTCCCACTGCAGAGTAGCGCATTGGCTGCTCACAGCAGGGCCTCTTAAACGAGCTGTGTTGCACCTCTGTACACCATGAGCACTGGGCTCTATGTACATGCACCACACCAAATGTAGCAAGCTTTTTCTTTGGGACTGCCAGTCCACAAATAACAACATGAAGATAACTTATTAATTATAAAAGCTCAGCCCTAGCTTAGGCTTGTCCCACTAGCTCTTATAACTTAAATTAACCCTTAATTCTTATTTATCTACTTTCTACCACATCGCTTTTACCTCTCTCCCATTCTGTGTGTCCAACTCTTTCTGCATCTCTATAGCATCCCTGGGTACCTCAATTATTCTCTTCCTCTCTCTGCCCAGAAGTCCTACTTATCTCTCCTGCCTAGCTATTGGCCATTCAACTTTTTATTATACCAATCCTAGCAATACCCCTTCATAGTGTACAAATACCCACAGCACTTCCTCCTACTGGGTTGCCTCATCCAGCCTTAATGTAATGATAAGTACTTGACCTTACTAAGGCTTGTTATGCTGTGTTTGGGTGATATCCCTGGGAGGTGTTGTAAGAATATTATTTTAAGGTGTGTTACTTTTTTATGTCGCATTTGTTTAACTCTGTGAAGCTGTGTTACTTTGCCTGTCTAAAACACCTGATGGTCTAATAAAGAACTAAACGGCCAATGGAAGGATAGGCAGGGTTGGCAGGCAGAAAGAATATATACAAGGAGAAATCTGGGAGGAGAAAGAAGTAGCCAGAGAAGGAGGAGGACTCCAGGGACCAGCCACTCAGCTACACAGCCAGCCACAGAGTAAGAAGGAAAGAAAAGGTATACAGAAGTAGAGAAAAGTAAAAGCTCAGAGGCAAAAGGTAGATGGGGATAATTCAGGTAAAGAAAGGGTGGCAAGAAACAAGCCAAGCTAAGGTCGGGCATTCATAATTAAGAATAAGCCTCCATGTGTGATTTATTTGGGAGCTGGGTGGCGGGCCCTTCCAAAAGAACAAAGAGCAAAAACAATAACAGGGAGGCCTGCTCTTTCCTGAGGGGAGATGGAGGGGGTAGATCTGAGGGAAAGGGGAGCAGGAATGGGGGGAGAGAGACTGGGGGAGGGAAGAGATGGGAAACTGCAGTCAGGATGTGCTGTGGAATAATCCTTTTGTACACTGTGAAGATCTGTTGCTGTGGTTGGTTTAATAAAGAAGATGACTGGCCAATAGCTGAGCAGGATGGAGTCAGGCAGGAAAGCCAAGTTGAGAATGCTGGGAAGGAGAAGGGTGGAGTCAGAGGAGTCACCAGCCAGACGCAGAGGAAGCAGGAGATGAACATGCCATGCTACTAAAGGTACCACCATGTTGCAGAGCATAAATAAGGAATATGGGTTAACTTAAAATATAAGAGCTAGTTAGTAATAAACCTGAGCTATTGACCAAGCATTTACAATTAATATAAGTCTCTGTGTAGTAATTTGGAAGCAGCTCCCAGAACAGGAAAACTGTCTACAAAGATGTAATGTATGAGATAATTATTTATTTATTTATTTATTTATTTATTTATTTATTTATTTGGTTTTTCGAGACAGGGTTTCTCTGTGTAGCTTTGCGCCGATAATTTAAAAAAAAAAGATATACAGTATAAACATTCCCACTCTAAAATGGAGATTAGAATACCAAGGAAGGCCCAGGCCAAAGCAACACAAACTCGTAAGGGGCAAAAACTATGTCCTGTAACTGTGTCCAGCCTTCAGGGCACACGGGTAACTCCAACTCTTACAGCTTCACCATTTGTACCCTACATGTCTGGCTCCACTTGTAGTCTGTGGTTTTTCTTGGCAGATGTTCCACAATCCTGGCATCTGGAACTCCCTTTGCTCTCACAGATTCCCACATCATCCTCTCAGGGAATCCCCACAGGGGACTCCAACCTGCTGCATGCTCTCAGGATTCCCTCTGAAATCCAGTGAAAATCTCTGTGGCCATGTAACTTGCATCCCACAAACTGTAAAGCCGGCATCATATGGAGATCAGAGCATCTAAAACCTGGTGAGGCGGGATCTTCTCACCCAGGAGTCTCCAGACCTGCCCTGGACACACTTGGAGAAAACAGCCATCCCCATGGCTTCCTACATCTTGCCACTTATGTTCTCTGCTTCAAGACAGGTACATTCATGCCCCTCTCCAGATGTCTACTAGGAGCAGGGTCACAGAGCTGACCTGAGTTTGGGCATCTCGGGGTAGGAATCTTAAGCACCTGCAGCTAGATTCAACTTAGATCCCAGGAAAGGAATTGGGCTCTCACAGTCTCAGTCATAACCAAAACCCATCCACTTCCAGTTAGCTTAACCCAAAAAGGGGGAAGAAAGCTGTCTTAGGGTTTCTATTGCTGTGAAGAGACACCATGACTATGGCCACACCTAAAAAGGAAAACATTTAATTGTGGCTGGCCTACAGTTCAAGATTTAGTTCATTATCATCATGGTGGGAAGCATGGTGGCATGTAGGCAGACATGGTGCTGGAGAAGGAGCTGAGAGTTCTACATCTGCATCTGCAGGCAGCCGGAAGAGACTGAGGTGCACTGGCCCTGCTTGAGCATCTGAGACCTCAAAGCCCACCCTCAGTGATGCACTTCCTCCAACAAGGCCACACCTACTCCAACAAAGCCACACCTCCTAATCATGCCACTCCCTTTGAGCCTATGGGGGCCATTTTCTTTCAAATCACACAGAAGCTAACAGGCTGGAAGGCCAGGACAATATGGGTCAGGGCCTCAAAGGCTGACCTGTGTTTTCCTGCCTCCTTTCTTCCCTCCTGCACAGACTCACAGCCTTTATTCTTGCCCTCCTAAGTTTCCTTAAGGTCCTCAGAGAGATGGCCAGTATCTCCATTATCCCCAGTTAATCACGCAAAAGAATAGCTTTCCTGTCACAGGTCCCGGACAAGGCAGGCAGGGGCACTCCCCCACCGCCATGGCCCTACGCACATCTGTCTCCCAGGATGAAGGCGGCCGCCTGGCAGGCCAAAGCAGCAGCCACAACAGTGTTCTCCATGGCAGCTATTTCCAAACATGAGAATCATCCCATCTCTGGGTAAAAATAGAGCCAAATGCTCCAAAGTCAGGGAAGAGTCTGGGCGGGGGACAGAGCTGCCAAGAACAGCCATCCTGCAAATGAAGTGGCGTGCTGGTGTGAAGGCCTCCTCCTAGGAACCTCTCAGCTGCTGTGCCTGCCTGCCCGCTGGCTGAGGCTCTGAAGCCCACCCTCTGAGAGCGAGGCAAGCCTGCCTCTCTCAGGAAGCGTTAGTTTCCCACAGGTTTGGGGGCTCTCTGCACCCGGCTCGGCCCTCCTCCTAAAGGTTACTACTCTTGTAGCTGGGGCTCACTCCTGCCTCGGAGGCTCTGGTATGTGGGTTTTCTCTCCATCCTGTCCAGCAGCATCCTGTCCAGGCCTCCAGGGATGTGGGCCGGCACCACCACCCTCCCCTCTACTTTGAGCTCCTCTGTTTTGTTGTTTCCTGAAACAGAGTCTTGCTATACAGTCATACCTGGCTGCTCTTGACCCGGCAGCAATCCTCCTGCCTCTGCCTCCTGAGTGCTGTGATACAAGCACATGCCTTTCTGCGCCCTTCTTAAGGCTTATATCCTTCATATCCAGAGATACATGGAATGAGACAGCCAGTGCCCCTGGGTGGGTCAGTGTGAGGACAGGACAATGGGCAGTCCAAGTGTGAAACAGCAGAGGGGCAGAAGCCGAAGGAGATAACGTTGATATGGAAGCAAGAGCTAGTCCACTTTGAGCAGCTGTTAAAAACCAGGCTCTGGGCACTACACACACCGATGCCTTCATTTATCTGGACATTTCCAATGTACAAACATCCCTCATATTTCTTAACTACAAAGAGAAAGACAGTATCTTACTACAGAAAAACTCAGCATGCACTATTGGTAATGGGGACACACAAAATCATGAACCCCGATGTGATACACTGGCATGGCTCTGTGGTATTCTTGTCCACAACACCCAACCCACTCTAGTCATGAGAAGACAACAGACAAGCCCACACTGAAGAACATTCTGTGAATAACTAGTACTGGCCAAAAAATCAGTCATGAAAGACAAGGAAAGACTGGGAAACAGATGGGAGACAAAGGAGAAAACAGAATTGTATGTAATGTGAGGCCTGCAGCAACCACAAAAGGACCTTGGTGAGAAACACTGTCAAATCCAACCAAGTCTGCAGTACAAGCAATGGCGCTATGTTGATTCCGTTGCTGGTTGGTCTACCGTTGATTTTGATCATTAGCACACAGTTAAAGTTAAGGAGAGCTGGACAGCGGTACACAGATGCTCTGAACTGTTTTTACAACTTTTCTGTATCAAAAAAATTAATTTAAAATAAAAAAAAATTAGGGGCAGCTGGAGAGATGGTTTGGCAGTTAAGAGCACTTAGTGCTCTTGCAGAGGACCTGGGTTCGATTCCAAGCATCTTCATGTCAGCTCACAACTGTAACTCCAGTTCCAGAGGATCTGACACCTCTCTGACCTACTTGGGCTCCTAGGGCATGTGGTACGCATACATACATTCAGGCAATAGTGCACACACATGTTTTTTAAAAAATTGGGGGGCTAAATAGATGGCTCAGGTGTGAAGAGCATATACTGGGGCTGGAGAGATAACTCAGAGGTTAAGAACATTTGTTATCTTACAGAGGACCTGGGTTCAAGCTCCAGCATCCACATGGTGCCTCACAACTCTCTATTAACACATTCCCTCTTCTGACCTCTGTGGACTCCAGGCATGCACATGGTGTGCAAACATACATGAAGCCAAAACACTTATATACATTAAATAATAAGATAAACAGATCTTAATTTTTTTTAAGAGCACTTGTACTCATTTCAGAGGACCAGTTTGGTTGCCAGCACATATGCCGGGTTCACAACTGCTTGTAACTCCAGCTCTAGAGGATCTGACACCCTTTTCTGGCCTCTGTGGGTACACACACACACACACGCACACACATATAAAAAGATAAAATTTTACATTTTAAATTATCTTTTAATTTCAGGTTTTCCAAATGAGTCACTTAATAAGTCACTTAGGACATTTAAGCTCACTGGATTAGTCTATTGGCAATGAAAAGTGTCCTAGGATAAAAAAGAACATACTTTTAAATTTTCTGACTTATTATTTAAAATATGACACAGGAGGTAGGTTTTTTACTGTTGTTTTGTTGGAACAGGGTCTCACTAGGTAGTTCAGGCTGGCCTTACCGGCACATACCAGCACGTCCACCTTGGCTGTTTGTAGCTGTTCTGTCTCACAGCTCTGATCTGTTAGCTAGGCTTGTACTCTTAAGCACTTAACGTAAGTACCTCGCCCACTTCTGAAGGTAGGAGCAGTAGAGAGTCTGCCTTCAAGCATGAAGTGCCCCTCCCTCCCAGCTGAGAGCCAGCAGGCTCCCCATCAGGCTGCTTTACATCTTAGTCTTGGATCCAGCAGGTCTGTGAGTAAAACACAGTTCTCTAGCCTTCTAGACAGCACACCAGTCACCCCCTTCATTCCTTCCATGGTGACTCACTTGAAGCTTTTGCAATCAGATAAATAAGGGCATTCCCCACCAAGTTTTAGCCCAATACTGTGTCTGCCAATGCGCACTACTCATTTCTCATTTCCCACAAGACAAAAACAAGAATGTGAGACTGTTGCTATGTGAGCAGCTCACGTGTGCCCACATTTGATTACTGTCTTTTTTTTTCCTGTGTGCCGGGGTCCTCCATCTCAGCAGCCAGGAGGACAATTCTGCCGCCAGAGAGTCTGAGCTCTGGCCTTAGGGGCAGCTTGGAATGCAGGACTACAAGAGCCAAAACAAGGCAGGTCTGTGGCTTGTCCCGCACTGGGTCTCTGTCCAGGTGTGTTTCTTGCAACTTTCCCTTTGCGGGTGTTACGCTCTGCCAGCACAGCTCTACACTCAGCCTCCCTTCTCCGCCCAGCAGAGTGTACACGTGGTCATTCTCATCTCAGTCCTGTGCCATGTTTTACAGTGGGAAGAAGGCATCCTGACCCTAACTGCCTTGAGCCCTTGAATGAGGGGGAGAGCCACAGAGGATCACTAACTCAAAGGGAGGCAAGACCTGGGGTTTTCTCTAGGGTCCAAGGAGATCTTGGGTAAAATCAGACAAGACACGGGGAGCTTGGCCACTCCCACCCACCCCAGGAAGGAGCTGTTGGGCAGGCTTGGGTAACTGAATGAAGAATCCTGGAGCCTCCTCAAAGTCACCTGCAGCTATTGGCCTCTGTGGCAGTGTGGAGGGGACAGGGAGAGCTCTGCTGCTGGTCCTTCCAGGTCAACTCCAGCAGTCATAACAGGGTAACAACAAGCAGACACCACTCCGAGACAGTCAGAGGAGGGGCAGTTCCTCCACTGTAGAGGACAGAGGCGCTGACCCTGACCAGACAGGTGCCAACATGTCAAGAAAGAACGGTCTGATCCAAGGGACACACAGGCGCTGACCTTAGATAACACATTCTTGCCTTGATCTGAGGGGATGACCCAGAGCTACAGAGGCCACGGAGAGCTAAGGTGTGTGCCCCACTCCCTGCCTACCCACTAGGTAGGAACCCTCCTCCAGTTAAGAATGGGGAGGGGGGGTAAGTATATGCTTTCATGGTAGAATGCCTGCCTGGCACCCATGAGGATCCCCAGGTTTACAAAAAGGAAAAAGGGAGAAAGTCAGACAAGTTATTTTAAATCAGAAAATGGAAGCCCTTCCATTTTCATACCAAGTCTCCTCCTAGGTTACCGAGTGTGGGGAGAGACTGATGCCCAGGATGAAGACAGGGCCAGAGGCCACTGCTAGGCAGGCAGTGTCACCAGAAAGCCCATGAGACATGTGGGACTCCTCAGAGTCCTTACTGCACTTCAGAAGGAAACTCTGTAGAGGTTCAACCACCAAGGAAGGGGTGCGAGGGAGAGCAAGGCCGCTGCCGCCGCCTGGCAGGGGTGCGGAGGGAGTGCATACGGAAGACTTCCTATTGGCTTAAAGGGCCAACAGCCTCCCAGAAAGGAAGACTAAACAGTGGACTGACGGAAGGCAAACACAATCACATTTAAAAATGACTTCCTAGGAATTTTTACATGTCGGGTGTCCAAGCCCAAGGAGCCGAGGAGACCCTGATGTATCCAAGGGTGAGGCTGTCATCCGGACTAAGGAGCCAGCAAGGAACAAAGGCCCCAATGGCGCTGCTACGTCATCACTCGGGTTTCTAGGTGGGGTGGTTAACGTTGTGAGCCACTACAGAGGTCAGGAATGACAAAATGACCTGAGTGTTCCCAGTGGAGGAAAGTAAATGGAAAGTGTGCCTGTCCCCTCACTAAAATCACAGTGAGAAGATCCCAAAAGACCCAGTGCAGGCTGGCAATGGAGATGGCACCACCAGTTTCTCAGACACTTGGAATTCTATCAACAGATAATGGAAGCGGAAACAGGCCGAAGATGTACAGTGCTTTCCCAAAGGAGCTCCTGGTGTGGAGGCAGTGGGGTGATGAGGTGGGAGACCCGTGGACCCTGTGCACACACAACTACCTGGGTCAAGTTTAAGCTCAACGGCTTACCTGCCTATAGAGGTTTTCCCTCAAGTGAGCTGCCCTGCAGGCTGGAAGGAAACGGAGCTGCAGAGGACAGAAGACAGCCCTGGCATCTGAGATCAAAGCCACAGGCTCCCAACCTGCTTAGTCCATGAAAGTAAAGGAAGCCACACTCAATGAGACCCACCTGCAGCCTTTGAGCATGGAAGCCGAACCTGGGGTACACATACCTGAAAACATTTCCGGAGGAGCCAACAGGGTCACTCACGCTGAGTAAAGGTTCTTGCTAAGCAAGCCTGGCCACCTAAATTCGATCCTGGAACCCACATAAAGGTGGGAGAAGAGAAACTCCTCCACAAAGTTGTCTTCTGGTGGCATGACACGTGTGTGCACATACACATCATACATGTCAAAGAATGTTTTAAAGACTTCTTATGAATGTTTACGTATCAACTGAGTTCATAAAAAATGCCAAGATCACTTAGTATTCTCTCCATGAAAATATTAGCAACACAATGTGAGGTAACTATTAAATACTTTCAAGTCAAATTCATTTTTGGCATCAACTCATAAACAACAGGTTCCTGTGGAACAAGCAATCAGAAAACAAGACATTGCTGGGTTTTTTGTGGAGTGCAAGTGAATGGGACAGTGTCTCGTGTACCATAGACTGGCTTCCAACTTCCTAGGTAGCCAAAGGATGGATGTCCTTGAATTCTGACATTCCTGCCTCCACCTCGGAGTGCTGGGACACAGGAATGTGCCACCACACCCCATCCCAGCTTTATTTGGCCCTGGGTTTGATTCCAAGGCTCTGTGAATAATGGGCAAGCTCTCTACTGAGTGAACTACACCCCAGCTCCCAGAAAGTGTTTTAAAAAGCAAAAACAGCAAGAGAAAAATGTCTACAGCCAGGCATGGTGCCTCAAACCTTGTAACCTCAGCATTTGAGAAACTGAGACGGGAACAGCTTAAGGGCACCTTAAGCCACACGGTAAGACTATCAAATAAACAGAAATCCTATAGAAAGCTAACATTTGTCAGGGTTCAACCAAATTTCTTTTGGAGTACATTATAGTAAGAGTGGCTGTGTAACCCTGCAGCCCATTTTTTTTTTTTAAGTTAGTGTACACACTTTGTGAAAAATTACGCCATCGACAAAGCTGTTTTAGAAAACAGCCCAGCTCCCTTGGCTTCAGATACTGTGACTATACATTCTGCACTCCCTCCAGGGTTCTCAATAGATCTCCAGTCCCAGAAGGCAGCTTGCCTTCCCTTCCCAGGTCCAAAACTACACACACTAGAAGCCTCACCTTAGAGTGTGCTTCTGAAAGGTCCCAAGTCAAGGAGAGGGCATGAGTTTTCTATACCTCTCACATGTTTTTAAAGAAGTGACAGAAGCAGGTGCTCCAGATCTACGTTACTCAAGTCAGTATCAGGGAGGCCTCTGAAGGGCATGGAGGTGTGCAGTAGTGGACAGGTTGGGAAAAACAGTGCAAGCCACTGGATGGGAGTGTCTGGGTCCTTCTTACAGACACTTAGGATGCAAGGGCTCCAGGCAGGTGACAGCTGAGTACACGCCTTTAACTCAACCACTCTGCAGGCAGGAGGAGCAGCCGCTCTGGCCAACATAGTGAGCCCCTGGACAGCCAGGACTACACCAAGAGCGGTTCTCAGAGAGAGCAAGCATTGGCTGGGATGGACAGCTGCCAGGAAGCCACAAACAGTACCTTTCCATGACTTAATTGGGAAGCATTTTGAGACTAGAGATGCAGCAGTGGCTAACCCAGAGATAGACAGTTAATATAACAGTTTCTGGGAGAGAGGGCTTGGGGAAGACGTAATAAACACAAGAAAACAAGAACAGAAAGATAATTATTACACATGATGATTAAAAAATACAGTCACTTTATTTCCCCTTTTTTTCCCCAGTCCCCAGTAGCACAGATGAGAACCCTCTAAAACACAAAACTATTTCAAGAAAGCATGTTACAAGACACAAGGTGTAAGCAGCAATTTGGCAGAACTTCATCGGCTTTAGCAGTTCATACCCCCAATCCAAATTTTAAATTTCAAAAATAAGAGTTAACTTTATTCAACATATGTTACAGCTTAACATTTAAAACATCATGCTGGGGGCTGGATCTGGGAGGAGTTGGGGGAAGTGAATGTGATCAAAACACGTTGTATGAAATTCTCAAAAAACTAATTAAAAAATGAGAAAAATAAAATAAAATATCATGCTCTAGTTAAATATTTCACAAACAACACTGTATACAAATAAAATATTACACAAAATATTTTTTAAGAAAATGTTTTGGTCTTTGATCTGAACAATAAATAAAAACACAGGCACTTCTACACTCAGAGAGGGAAGCATCACTACCCGAAGAGCTTCATCTAAGCAAAGTGTGAGAATATGGCAAGAATAGAGTCCTGCAGTTTTAAACTGACAAACCACATAAGCAAATGCCTTCAAATTCCATCTTTTCACTTCAAGTTCAAAAGTCACAAATGCTTCCCTGACCCACAGTGAACATTCACAAACCCACATGGCTGTCGGGCTACTCAGTGTTCAGTTGGCCATTAGAGAATCACACTCAGGATTTCCAAAACACTAAAACTGGGTCAGCTATCATGCCACCACCCAGCAAATCAAACACAAGTAAAAGAAAATCCTCTGCCCTTCTCACGGCCTGAGGCCAGACAAGATGAACTGCGCATGCTGCACAGTGACTTGCCTTTGTCAAGAAAGTGACGGGTTCTAATAACAAGGAGAATACTGTTGGGGTGACAGGAATTTCGACATCAGTCTACTTTCTAGACAATTTTAAAAATCGACCAAAATCTTATGAAAATAAACATAATTCCATTTCACAAAAACACCAGATCATGCCCTACAAAATCAAAATTAGCCAATCAGTTATAATGGAAACAGGAGTATACCATTACAAGGACAAAAAAAGATCTTCACGGTCAAATTCTAAACTTGATTTTGGAGAAGGAAAAATTAGAAACTGAGGACCGGCAGCCAGAAGAAGGGTCAGAACTAATCATCCTGCCATGGTGAATTATCTTCAGCTTTTCTCTGGCCACAAAGGTGTGGAACTGAAGGGCTTGAAGGCCCAGATGCTACTCATCAAGGCTGATGGCTTCACACAGAAGTCGCCCTACTGTGAAAGCACAATGTGGGAACTAGACAGGATAGGCCTCTGTGTGAAATGTAGGTAGCGCAGATGTACCTTAGCATTTTAAATTAGGACTTTGCAACTGAGACCAAATATCAATCATCTCTTGAGGTTTTCTGCTATGTACTAACATCAGATCTATATATGCACAAATATTTTTTTTATTCTTCTCTTCAATATCAAATGTCCTGAAGCCTTTGTGTTTCTCTGGAACAAGGCCCAGTTTCTGAAGGCACATTCCAGTATAAACATCATCTATGGGGTAGAGGTGGACCCGGTCAGTTATGTTGTACAGTCTCAGGGCCAGGGGGCCAGAGTACAGGAATCCACCTCCCCCTGCATACGGTGGGTAGACCCCAGTGTAGAAGACTTCTGGGATGTAGTACTTCAGTTTCTTATCCCGATGAGGCCCAGCATTGTGGATCACGTCACCTATAAACAAATCTTTGGCTTTGTTCTTGGATAAGCTATTCAAGTAATTCAGGATGTGATGAGTGTTCACAAACACATCATCATCACCTTTGAAAACAAACTCCGCATCTGGACAAGAAGTGCTCACCCACCTGAGAAACAGCACTTCCTTCAGGGACAGGTTGAAGAATGTGTCTCTGTAGTTCCACATGAGAATGTCCTGGTGCTTCTCACTCTCAAACTTCAGCATGTCTGAAAGGTCAGGGTGGTTGTCCTCGGGGGGTGTCTTGCCCAACAAGAAGACCCTCACTACTGTCTGGTTCCCCACTGTGGATTCTCGGCCCCAAGACTCCCGAATTGCTTGCCTTCTGGCGAAATGTGGAATGAGGGACTTAATTGCCAGCAGTAAGAAAGGTTTCTTTGCACATTTCTTCGGTTGATCTATAAGCAGTGAGTAATTTCGGCATCTCAAATACAAGAGGAAGTCTTTAAATCTGTCCGGCAGATTATTAAAATCTGTCACAGCTGTCATGACCCTTAGGTCAGGTTCACAGTAGCCCAGATGACTTGTGTTAGGAGACATATACAAGTCCCCTGTCTGGTTAGCCAGCCTGTTCAGAATGGGATTGTACCACCTGTTCAGTCTCTCTTGTTCTCGGTTCCAGTACGCCCGGGGAGGGCTGGATATCTTCCAGAACTTTTCTTTGGGTATTATTACTCCCCCCTTTCCATTTTTTTCTTGGCTACTGTTTTTGGAGACTTCCACGATCAAATAAATGAAGACATTTGCCATCATCAGGATACCCAACAACTTTATTCTTCGACGTCCAACACTCATTTCTCATATCTGGAATAAGAGTTAGGGAAGCATATTAATTAACTCTGAATTTGAATTCCATGTACACTTTAGGTCTTCTTACTTTTTTAAGGAGCTTCATGAAAGCTCCTTAGCAATGGTGACAAATGCCTTTACTTCCAGCAACTCAAGAGGAAATGAATCACTGAGTTCCAGGCCAGCCAGGACTACACAGTGAGACCCATTCTTTTTTTTTTAAAGTCTTCGCAAAAAGAAATGTTTTAGAATAAGGACTCCAGATTCACTAGCTCTGGTTCAAATTAAATATCAATTTTCCACCTATAAAGTGGGATGGTTGTAGAAACTATGATTTTTGTATACAAGGCTTTTGAAATCATGCCCGGCCCACTGCAGTCACTATGTAAGTAATGGCTAACTATCAACATTATTTTAGACACTCAGTGGATAGAGGCAAGCATCAGTAAATAAATAACTTCATGGTTGTTCAACTACTCTAATTAAAAAGGTACATACAAATCAGTGCTGTGCAAACTAACTTGCCAATAATTCATCATTTTTTTGTGATCCAATATGCACAGGTGCACACAACATCACTATATATTACATGACACTACATACAATGTCACATCATTTACTCTGAATTTCTGTCATTTCTTTAAAAATGCAGACCCAACACTGAATTATGTCCTAACCTACTAACATAAATAGAATACAAATTAGTGGGTTGTTTTAGGTCCACTGGCTCCTAACCGAAAGTTCCAAGGAGAAAAGGATTTGTTCTTCTGAGAACACTGAGAAACTTCCATCACAGACCGCTCAGATCACAGGAATTCAAGGCTACTTTGTCGCTTGTATATATCTAGTAGTCTGTGCTGAGGACTGTCGAACGGCTCTACTACAGACAGCTCATAGTTAAGCCCTGTGTAACTGTAGAGCAAACACACAGAAGGGGCTGGAGAGAGCTCTGCAGAGAAAGCACTTACTGCCCTTGCAGAGGGCCCAGGGTTAGTTCCTAGCACCCATGTCAACTTACAATCATCTGTAACTCCAGTTCTGGCGGATCTAACGCTCTCTTCCCATCTTCTCAGGCACTAGGCACACATGATAGGAATACATGCAGATACACACACACACACACACACACACACACACACACACACACACACACGTACGTACATACAAAATAAAATAATGAAAATTTTTAAAAAAGGAAACCAAACTTGCCTGTGCCTAACAAACATTGCAGACTCCTTTTTGCTACTCTTTCTTAAACAATACAGTATAACAACTATTTACACAGTGTCTACACTGTAGCAAGTAAGCATCCTAAGTAAAGGAGAGATTATTAAAGCACACAAGAGGGAGCTGTGAGCGGTGGTGTAGAGCTCTATTCCCAGGACTTACTTACGAGGGTAAGGCAGGAGACCAGGAGTTCAAAGCCAGCATCAGCTACACCAGACTCTCATACAACAACAAACTACACGTACCCCAGGAGAGAGTGCCAGGTTATATACAAATTGCCATTTTATAAGACTTAAGCACCCACGAACTCTCATGTCTGAGGGAATCCAGGAACCAAACTTCATCAAATACAAAGAGCAACTTAGTAAATCCAAGAGTCTGTCTTGGGTAGTTTGTTGTGGAGGCAGAGTCTTGCTATATTGTTAGGGCCCAAAGTCCAAAGCTCAAGTGCACAGGGTCTCTCCCGAGTGTCTCAATGTTTTCATTTTGATCTAAAACAGCTCCACAAAAACACAAACCACCACTCCCCAGGCCACTGCACATGAGAAAGTGACACACTCACACAGGCCACTCCCCCATTCCCAGCTCTCCAGGATCCCACCTCTGAGCAGCAGAAAGGAAAGCTGCCTATACTACAACAAGAAAAGCACAAAACACGCCTGCCTTTTTAATCATAGTTTTTTTTTGTTTTTTTTTTTTAAAGATTTATTATGTATACAGAAGAGGGTGCCAGATCTCATTGCAGATGGTTGTGAGCCACCATGTGGGTGCTGGGAATTGAACTCGGGGCCTCTGGAAGAGCATTCATTGCTCTTAACCTCTGAGCCATCTCTCCAGCCCCCTTAATCATAGTTTTAAAGCAGCCCTGGCCACACAGGGGTGAACAGTAGCTAACTGCCCACATCCTTCTCAGGCCGACTCTGAGTACATCTTACAAAATCCTGTTAGTATCTGATGCTGATAAATAATTAATAGTTTAATTTAGAAAAGTCACAGACACCTTTAAGCTTGACTGCTTTTGGAAACAGGGTCACACACCCAATATAGACTTTTCAAAAGACACAATTCAAAAATAAAGGGTTCCCATTCTCTTTTTAAAAATTCTTTCATTTTATGTGTTTTGAGTGTTTACCTGCATGCACTCATGTGTGCCACATGCATGCCTGGTGCTCATGGAGGCTGGAAAATGGCATCAGATTACCCTACAACTAGAGTTACAGATGGTTAGGAGCTGCCACGTGGGTGCTGGGAACCAAATCTGGTCCTCTGCAAGTGCTCTTAACCACTGAGCCATCTCTCCAGGCCCCAAAAATGGTTCTCTTTTTTTTTTTCTTTTTTGTTTTTCGAGACAGGGTTTCTCTGTGTAGCTTTGCGCCTTTCCTGGATCTCGCTCTGTAGACCAGGCTGGCTTCGAACTCACAACGATCCGCCTGCCTCTGCCTCCCAAGTGCTGGGATTAAAGGTGTGTGCTGCTGCCGCCGCCACCACCGCTGCCACGCTGCCACCACCGCCGCCGCCACCGCCGCCCCCCCCGAAAATGGTTCTCTTTAAACTGGTAGTTCTGGGCTGAGGGTGCAGCACTTGCTATGTAAGCAGAGGACCTGAGTTTGAACCCCTAAAATCCACACGAAGCTGGGCACATGCAGCATGCCTGTAATCCCTGTGTTCCTAGAGGAGGACAGGTACTGGTCACAGAACCTCTGGGTTCAGCAACACCACCACAAAAGAGAGCCCACATCACACAACGCAGAAGATGAGGACCAGCTCGAGCAGTTAGTCTCGGCCCCTACATTGTGCTGTGGCAGGTAAATGTTTGTATGTCCACAAGCACCTGTGCACACAAAGAGGGGGCTTCCCTCAGAACTCCTAGTCTCTTTCTTGTGGGCTCTTTCTCCTCTGAAAGAGGTAACAAGGAAAAGTATGGGATTGAACAGAGAGAACGATCGTGAGGAAAACACTTGGGAAGGTGCTCAGGAAAACAACAACAACAACAACAGTACACACAAGCCAGGTAGTGGTTACACACGCCTTTAATCCCAGCACTCAGGACACAGAGGCAGGTGGATCTCTATTGAGTTTGAAGCCAGCCTGGTCTACAGAGTGAGTTCCAGGACAGCCAGGGCTATACAGAGAAACCCTGTCTCGATAAAACCAAAAGCCAAAAACAAAACAACAAAAACTGTACACACTGTAATTATAGGCAAAAGCTGAACACTTAGACATAGTTTCAATTTAGTAAAAAATTGAAATATCAGTAAATAAAAGGCAACAGCTTACAGAAGAAGACAGTGAAGCACACACACACTACTTTTAACATAGCAGGCTGTGAAATTCTAGAGTGAATTCTCCGAAGATGCAGTATAAGTAAGAGGAAAATGACTGCAGGTAAACCAACAAGCCACATGTCTAGGTTGTGGGGCCAGGGATTACTGAAATCCAGTCAGACATTTCTCCTAAATCCATCAGTCCTTCTTTTTAAAAATTATTGAATATTTATATACATATACATACATACGTATCTACATATACATACATGTACAAATGTTTGTATGTATGTATGTGTGTATGCATGTGTATATGTATGTGTATGTATATATGTGTGTGTGTATATATATGTATGTATGTATATATATGAGTGTTTTACCTGCATGTATATCTGTGCACACACTGCAGAAGCCAGAAGAGGCTAAGATCCTCTGGAACAGGAATTACAGACTGTTGCTAGCCACCACGTGAGTGCTCAGAACAAAACCTAAGTCCTCTGAAAGAACGGCCAGTGTACTTAACCACTAAGCCACCCATCTCTCCAGTCCACTAATCCTTCTTGAGAACATGTAAATGCACTTGAAGGGACACCATCCTTTCAACTGTACTTGCTCAAGAGGTCATCTATGGAGCATCTTCCTATTACCCCATTTGCTGTTACCAACCCCACCCTACCCCCTGCCAAGCTCACAGGATGCCACTTTATGAGTAAAGAAAATAGGGATGGGGTTGAGTATCACCTAAGATTCAAGGGTGAGCTGGATCCCGGAGTGGGCTCTTTGCACACATTCTTTTCTCAATTTGGTACAACCTCATTCTGCCCCAGGTAACTGGTGAAGTCTGGGGGTTGGCTCAAGAATGAAAAGGTTGGAGACCTGGGGTCTAGTATTACACACATCTGTGGCCTAGAGCCTTTGAAGAAAGGAAAAGAGGAGAGCAGAAAAGCTCCTGGGCCCTTCAGGAAATGCCAGCCTTTCTTAGAAGACTTCTAGTCCCCAAAGGTTTGAAGGAACCCTTTCCACCAATTTCAAACAGGTATTCTTCAAACTTACCTGAGGGGAGGGATGAAAAAACCCAGATTCTCAACTGCATATCCCCCCAGCATTAGATGGCATCTTACTTGTGACCTAGACACTGACTCTTGTAAGAGAAGTTCATAGAAGGGAGATAATAAGGCAAAGATCCCATTTAAAAGAAGAAGGAAAAAAACACATGGGAAAAGCTCTTAAGTAGTTAAGTAATTCCCACTGCAGACATAAAGCCCATTTTGTGGCTTTGGCGTTTTCCCCCCAGGAAGTTACATTGCTTTAAAAGAATTTGAGAAATACTTACACCAAAGCTGGAGGAATGGCACAACTCCACCACCACCACCACCTATGAGACCCAGAATTCAAGGAAAAACTCTGTACGCAAACACCAAAATTTTAACTTTTTGCATTTTTTTCCAACAGGGATGGATACTTTTCAGAGACGACCCTCCCCACCCCACCCCACCCCACCCCACCCCACAGGTTTCTCTGTGTAACCCTGGCCATCCTGGAACTCAATCTGTAGACCAAATTGGCCTCGAACTCAGATCTGCCTGCCTCTGCTTTCAGAGTACTGGGATTAAAGGCGTGCGCCACCACACCCAGCTAGGAACAGACTTCTACAACACTATAACTGAATTTAACAAAAAAAGGAACTTCCTTTCTATTTTGCAACTAAAATATTTGGAAAGGCGATGCTGGGGCAAGAAAGTGATTACCAAACATAGAAGAAAGTGTTATCAAACATAATTGCCGTGCCCAAGCTACACGAATGCCCCAAGAAAGTACAACACACTAATGGCCACCGGGGCAATAACACCAACTGTAACGGAGACTGCGGAAGCTTCCTTAGCTTCCTTAGCGCTGCCCCCACCGCCATTCTTATATGGAGCCGCTGCAGAAAGCCCCAACGCTTGGCTCCACCCTCCAAGCCTGCCTCCACCCTCCCATGGCTCTGTCCGAATCCCACCCAGGTTGCTTACACCTCGCTCAGAGTGCCATGCCACTTTTTAGAAAGGCTCTGAGACACAGAAGGAACGTAAGAAATCCATCTGCTGGCACCTGGAACCGGCAATACTCCCAAGCAGCTCTTCTAAATGCTCTTCCCTTCACTGGCCCATGGAGACACTGAGCACAAAGTGACTGGACCTGCTGCCCCAGATCACACAGCTGCTTAATGGCTAGGCCGGGATTCAATGCAAGTGAGTGCAGGACCATGAGTGAAAAGAACTCAGGAGCACTAGTCATATTTTCAGTGATTAATCTTAGATAATTTTTAATTATTTTATTTAAAATTACTAAATTATTAAAATTTTATATTTATACATTTCAACCCACAGAAGTACCATAAGTCAGAAATCAGATGCAAGAGGCAGGAAGAATTCTCCCACGCTGGCCCTCTCATAAATGAGGGAAGTTTCCCCAGTTCCTGGCCAGTGTTGGGAGTCAAGATTTGAGCTGGGCAGACTTGCCCTGGAACCCAGAAAGGTTTACCATACCATCAGGACAGAGCAGGGACCCTCCGCTTTCTCTGTGACCTTCACCAAGCCAGATGCTGGGGCCTCAGTTTCTTGACTTTGTGTCTTAGTTTCTTTTTCCCCACATAAAACACGGTTGTCAAACGGCACCAATTTTAAGATTTTCCTGTTGTACTAACCAGCAGCTGTGTCCTGGCCTATTACCTACACACTCGCAGGAGACCATGGCACTACCACGCCCAGTCGGTTTAACTCTACGCAGGCCACAGCCTCCTTCCTTCAAGGTGCTAAGAGGTTCCTTCCAGTTCTAAAAGATATGTACACACTTATGCAGCTATTGGTCAGCAAACACCTGATGGTGACCAGGGTAGCCCTGACAACCGGTTCTCACTGAGCCATGACCCCATTTCAAGGGTCTCAGGCAACAACAGGCAACCAGGGACAATGCCAGCAACACATCCAAGCCAGACCTAACGCCTGCACCAAGATGCCTCGCACTGCCCACAGTACCAAGGATCCCAAATATCCTGGTCCCCTGCCTCGCCACTACTCAGTGCTGGTGGAACCTTTCGGAGGTATGCTCTAGGGGAAGGAGTTGGGAAAGTGGGACCCAATCTATTCCTCTTTCTCCAACTCATTTCCGATTGTCATTAGGTGGCTGGCTCCCTCAGCTACATGCTCCCACCATGATGTATGGAGCCACCAAGGCCCAAATGCAATGTGACAAAGTGAGCATGGACTAAATAAACCTCTTTTTTTGGCACAGGCCAAATAAACTTTTCTGCTTTGAAGTCTACTTAGCACAGAAATCTTGCCAACACACAATGTTAAGAGTGAAAAAAAGGCAGGACCTTTCTAATAAAGTAGACGTGATCAGTCACCCCAACCCAATCAGGCTAAGACAAGGCTAGAAGTCCAACTTATGATTGTACTCAGGAGAAGGAGTCAGAGGCCTCTAAACGGAGCCTTGCTCGCTGCTGTTCAAATCCGACCAGTCTCAGAACAGAGGAGAGAGGAGCCAGCCCAAGCACGCTCCTCATCACTGTCCATTCCCGTGCCCTGCTGCTGTGGGAGCCTGGCGAGGACTGTTTCTCTAACACCTTCACCTCCCATCTGTGGCTGCTCCTGGCCAGCCTTTTCTGGGCCCTGTTCAAACAAACAGAGGCAGACACAGTTTGCAGCTAAGTGGTTCGTGGGGAGAAAAGCTTCCAGCAAAATGGCAGATGGCAGGTTACCAGAGAGAGTGATCAGCAGGGCCAGAAGGCCTGGGCAGGGGAGCCTCAGGAATCCCCCATGGCACCAGGTTAGGAAAGTGTGCCTGCCAGTGTTTTCTATCTGCAAGCCACAGAACAGGCAGAGTCTAAGGAACTGGTTCCCAGGTACTAGTTTTCCTCTCATGTCCAAAATTAAAAGGGAAAAGTACTTCCAATAAGTCTATTTAACCGCATGTCTCCACAGGCAGAAGTGCAGACCACAGTGTCTGGCAGGGCATATTCTCATCCTCACCTATTCCTCTACAACCCATTATGGCCAATTTGCTCAAATGGAATTTATCGTTTTAAAAAAATTAATCACCAGGCTAGAGTTTATCTCGTGGCAGAGCACCTGTCCAGCATGCAAGAACTCTAAATTCCATCTTCAGCACCACAAACAAAACAAAAAACTAAATCTACCTCTGTATTTATCCTTCAAATAAACACATGCAGGACATTCAGAAAAGGAGGGGAAAATAAACAGGTCACCTTGCCCTGTCTTTAATAGAGCTGAAAAGAACGGTACATTCCTCAGTGGAAAGATTATGTAATTTAAAAACAGGGGTAGCAGATGGAGATAACCTAGACCCGTGTTCAGGCTGAAAGCTGGTCTGACATCTTCCATTGGGCTAATCAGTGCTGACTGTTTCCTTGACCTCTCCAAGCTGCTTCCTCCTGTGTAAAATGGGAATGAGACACTACATACCATGTCATTCAACAGCTCTCCTCTGGGGCTCCTGCTTCTGGCACCAAGTTCTAAATACAGCATATTTCTTCAGTTCTGTCCTTCACTGACTAAGACATTTTCATCCACCCACTGAACCTCCAAAAGGAGGGCACATGTTTAACACTTCTAACTCCTGAAACTAGCGTTGAATGGTTTCAGAACGTCTAACAGACACTGCTTCTCTGGATTTTACATTGCAGAAGGTCAGGTTCTGGGCATGGGGAAACCCCAGAATTTCTTTCCCTGCTTCTTCCTGCTCCCTACATTTACCCAGGAGTCACATCCTGGGCTCCTACCTCCATCTTGTCATTCACATCTCCTCCTAGTCCCCTCTCCACTCATCAAGCCTTGAGCCCATACCCACCCCGAGAACCTGAAGCTCACTGCTCACTACAATGCCCTACACCCAAGCTGACCAGCCTACACGTGACCTCCCTGCTCATGCAGCTCCCCAGTGAAGTCAAGGCATTACTGAACGCAGCCTCACTTCATGTCTTCCCTGCTCCTGGAGCTGGAGTCTTCTCTCCCTCACCCCACCCCAACACACACACCCACACCCCCACACACACACAAGCTCACTTTCCTCTCCCGGTCAGGGTGGCCCAAACATAGGCATCTGCTCCAGGCAAGGTCTCTGATGTACTATTACACACCAAGACACAGTGCCTCAAAGGCATTCATTCAGCATCTGACAAGGTCACTGAAAACAGTGAATATAAAGTAGAAACTGGACCAATTAAATACATATAACCTTTTCTCAAAAAGATATCAGAAAAGCCACTTACATGTGGGCTAGTGAATTACATGAAATGTGTACATTACATAAATCCACCTCATTCTCCTAAGTACTGAAGAGCAACAGGAAGCACAGACTTTCTGGAGTATGGGGACCTGAGCTTCAGAAATAGTGGTCAGTGTCAGATTTGAGAGGAAATCTCAGGAAATGTCCCAGTGCTCCTGGAGCTGTACATCACTACAGGCGACCAGAGCGGCTCGGTGCAGCTCAGGACACAGCTTAGGTGGCTAGCTCACTACACAGCCAGCCCCAGGGGCCCGCGTGGGTGCACACGAGGGCTGGGTACAGACCAGTGTCTCAGCCGCACAACTTCACTATGCTGCCAGAGCGAGAACACGGCACTGCCAGGTACTGGGGAAAGCTGTGCCCTGGCACCAGGGAGGGTGAGAAAAGCAACCAACATTCCAAAGAGAACCACATACTCATCATTTATAGACGAGAACCCAGGAAAGAAAATCTCTTTACCCTACCAGCAGAGCAAGAACCACCAACTTACCAAGAGAGTAAAGGAAACAGCTAAAGGGTCAGATCTACTTTCAGAGGTCAGGCACCTGCAGCAGAGGCGGTAAGTGACCAATGAACCAGTGCAAGCTGACAGTCTCTACACCGTCAACCCAGGGTCATCTCTGCATAATGCTGTTGTTCCTGCAACTCTGGAGTTAAGGAGAGGCCACCAAACAGAGTCCTGCTCAGTGGATGAGCAGAGGCAATAAAAGGCAGGGCTTTAACGGACAGCAAGGGATGAGACAGGCCTTGAGGGGGCTGCACAGCAGGGCTAACTTCAGAAGCATGCGAGCAGCAGGCGTACAAGAGTGGGTGGAGCACAAAGCAACTACAGGCAGAGGGGGCAGGAGCTGGTGGACCCAGGGGTTCTCCCAGCCAGAGAAACCTGCCGCTAACGCTAACCTGACAGATGCTGCGCTGGGCTGCCAGACAGATTACAGCACTGAGCTTTCTCTCACACCTCTGCTTAAAAGTGAAAACTGATCAGCTGTATCATACACAGACATGAAATGGCATGTCTTCTAGAAAGCAGTCTGTCTCCTCAGCTCTGCACACCTTACCACAGAGGACCACTCCTGCCAACTAACAACGTGGACGGACCCTTGTGACCGACCCAACTACGATAAAAAGTGATAACCATGCCACTTATCTTTTCCCATCTTCTGAGCATTTCAGGAAAATGGCACAGAGAACACACAATTCTGAAGTCATTTAGCAGCTAGTGGAGGCTCTGTGGCCACACCCAGAAGAGGGAGAAGCCAGACTGTCTTTTGTCACAGTACACACAGGAACACAAGGTCACCCTAGGACATTGCCCTTAACTTCACCAGAAAAGAACATGTCTTGGTTTTCATTTATCATCTTCTCATGAACTTCCTAAGTTTCCTACTCTGCCCTTTGCCCATTATTCTGTCTGAATGTTCTCATGTCATTTAGTTTTCACTAAAGCTCCCAAAAGTGAAGCAATTAGGTTGAGAACAAAGAGTTAATCCCCGTGGAGGTGAGCTTTGACCTTTGAACCCACCCCAGAGGCTGTGCTCCTGTACAGTCTGCTCCCATCAACAGCCTCAAAGAGGACAGGGTTCTCTAGTGAAGAGCAGTTCTTAAATAATGGAGAAACTGAAACCACAGCATTTGTTGATACTTGAAGGGACATAATTCTAAGAAAAACCAAGGACTGAATTTTTGTTAAAAAATAATAATAACAACATATAGCAAATGGCCAACTAGGTACCAATCTCTGGACTGAGGCACACTGGTCTGCTAAGAGGCATCATTCATGCCATGGGTTTTATGACTCATGAGTTCTCTTGATTAGTTACTCATTCACACTAAAGAATGAAAGATTGGCAAAGGCTTACACTAGCCCAGCCACAAACATGTTCGTGCAAACCTTCTGTTAGAACTTTTAGCTTTCAGCTGCCCTCCAGCAGCAGAGCCTGACTGGAGGGAACCAGTATGGCCACAACCTAGTCTCACCTGCCCCGAAAATAACCAGCCTGTGACAGAAAGGGTAACTAGAGGCAGTTCCAGGCACACTCACATGTTTTCCCAACAACACACATGCATTTTCCAGAGCCCAGACCAAGTGCAGAGAAAACTAATTCCTAGACCAGGGTTACAGATCCTTCACCTCATTTACAGAAGAGGACCAGAGGCCCCAGAGACAAGAGCCTTGCTGTGCTGAAGTCACCCACAGGGAGAATCGACATGTCACTGTCAGTCTGCAGTGGGAATTATTGGTGACAAAGTCCTTTTGCACAGTAAACAAATTCTGGTTCATTAACACAACAAAACAAAACGTCCATTGTCTTACCTCTCAGTCCCCACCCCATGGCTTTTATTGCTTCTCCCTCTGGCATCTCCTCCACATTTATCTGACTTACTGCAAGTCTGACAGAACACCAGGACCCTTCTCTCCTGTCAGTCTGCCACTCCACAGACAACAAATATGAGGACAGGAACATACCAGGCTCCAGGGGCAGGGGAGGCAACAGGAGGGCCTAAAAGGAAAACTTTTCTGTTGTTTCCAGACTGGGTGTCTAACCAGGCTGGCCTTGAATTCCCGAACAAGGAATGACCTGAGCTCCTGGTCCTCAAGACTTCACCTCCCAGGTTGGCAGAGTTAACAAGTATTCGTAGCCACTCATGGCTTCAGGGGAAGCTTACTCTTTTCAACACTGCCTGACACGATCATTCTTGGTCAACTTCATCCAAGGGCCATAAGTTCCCCTCTCTAGTCCTTGGCTGGCTACTTGCCAATCCTTGCCACAATCCTCTTCCATTTAATACCTCACTAATATTACTAGGACATTATCCGATACCATCCTCAAGACAGAGGAGATACCTGAAATACCTCTCAGGAAACAGTCACAATTAAGTAGGTCTATAAACACACACAGGCCCGAGGGATAGGGAAAGGGAGGAAGAAGGCAATTAAAAATTAATAAAAATGCACAAGCATAGATTATAGCACTAGACTAGAAACAGAATCCCATTATATAAACTGTGTAATTGCTTCTGGAAATAAGAGGCCACTGGTCTTGACTTGGTTATCTTAGTGTAGAGATGGGCTGGGAGTTGGCTACCCATTTCTATAGACTCATACCCTCAAAAGCCAGTAAAAGCAATTAGGAAAGCAAACTAAAGTAACTATTAGAATGGTCACAATCATCTTGTGCTCCAAGGGCTCTGCACCCTCTTCCAGCCCCGGGGGGCCCCAGCGGCAAATGTCCCCCCTCTCTCTTTCTCCCCCTTCTTCCCTCTCACACGTGTACACACACACACACACACACACACACACACACACACACTTTAAAATAAAAGTAAATCTTCTAAAAATTTTCAATTAAGGGATAGTGAGATGGCTCAGTGGTTAAGAACACTGACTCTTCTTCCAAAGAACCCAGGCTCAGTTCCCAGCATCTGAGGTGGAGCATGGGGTGGCTCACAACCACCTCTCCAGGGTATCCAAAGCCTTCTGGGCCTCCTTAGGCATCCACATATGTGGCATGCATGCATACACATATTAAGTAAAAACTTCAAAAATAAACATTTTCCATCACCTCCATAAGGCTAGGCCTGGTGTCACACCTGTAACTCCAACACTTGGGGAGTCAGGAGGATCACAAGTGTGTGCAAAGACAGTCTGGGTTCCTCGATGAGACTCTGCCTTAAAACACACAACACCACAGACCTGTTATTCCCAATAGGTATTCTATGGGCAAACTCTGCCTTTCTCAAGTCTAACAAATTATATTTGGTAATTCCTATGCCCTGTGAAATAGTTTGAAGGCATCTCTGTTCCCAAATAAAAGATACAACCTCTAAAACTCAGGAAAGCATTGTGTAAATGAGCTGCCAGTAGGGACTACACTGAGCACATTAATAATTATCTTCTTTTGTAACTTCAATAAATATTTAAACTTATACCAATGACATTCATTGTGTTTATTTTAAATAACTTAATAAATTGCTGTGGGAAGTCTCAACTTCTCGTTCTGGTGACACATTTCTCCTAAAAGACCATGTCCTTGGTTACTGTGAAGACGACACCAAGGAAGAGATGGCAGTCTGAGATTCCAGGGCTCCTTGATTTACAGCTTTAGTCTCTTAGAGAGCAGCAATCTGACTCTTCTGAAAACAGGCCTGAGAGCTGAGGATGTGGCTCAGCTGGATGAGCGCTTGCCTAGACGAAAGCAGCCTTGGATTTGATCCTCAGCACCGCACAAACGAGGGGTAGTGGTGCATGCATGCCTGTAATCTCAGTAGGGATGGAAACTGGAAGATCGGAAGTTCTCCACCACACAGTAAATTCAAGGTCAGTTTGGAATACATAGGTCTTGGCTCACACAAAATCCTGAGCATGAAAACCATAATGGAGCCTGGTGATACAGCGCAGTAGCAGAGCACTTGTCCAGCATGCCCCAGACCTTGGGTTCCATTCTTAGCAAGGCAAAATAAAGTAACAAAATAAAATAGAATAATGACGCTCATTACTTTGTATATAACTTCGGTCCAGGTTTACTTTAAATAGAAAATTTCAAATAACAAACTGCACACTTAAGTCGTCCTCAGGCACTGACTGAGTGTTCCTCCTAGCCATAAGAATACCAAAGGCCCACAGAATGCTTAAGCCAAGAAAGCAGTCACTAAGTCTCTTCGCTTTAGGGAGAAGCTGGCCCCTGGGATCAGAAACCTGCCTGAGGTTCCCGAGAGAAGCAGGAGGCAGCAGGAACTAGAAACCCAAATGCTCTCCACCCTTTGCCCCTAGGACAGCATGGAGTAGCGGGGTGGAGAGGAGATGGCCATCCCCCGCTCCCATCCTTGTTGAGTGTTCTCACAGAGTCTGGCCCCTGTCCAGCCAGGAGTGCTGCTCTCAAAGCTGCTGGGGATCTCTTGCTTCTCAGCTCTACCCAATCCCTGAAGGGTCAGGCTCAATCTCCACCTTCCTCTGTGGGCCCTGTATAATCACGAGGGGTCCATCCCACTAAGGAAGAGACGATCTAGTCCCTGGATGTACCTTCCCTGCCAGGCCTGCTTCCCAAACAGCTTCAGGAAAGCTGAACTGGCTCTGAGCCCAGAGAGAGGCTGTACTGTAGTCCCCCGCCCCCCCCCCCCCCCCCCCCCCCCCCCCGCCCCACAGCCCTACAAGATGGATGCTCCCCAGCACTCTGCTAATAAAAGTCAGGCATCACTCATCATCCTACGCATGCAGCAGCCTCTGCAATGCCACCCCTTCTCTAGGCTAAGGGGCCATCCTCTCCCAGAAGACTATGTTCCTAGTGCAATGTGACCCTGGGGTAACACAAACAAGCCATCCTTCCTCTCAACCCCCATCTCTGATTCCTCCAGCCTCTTGGACACTGCTTGGACTTCAACTACTTACTGAGAGATATCTGCAGACTGTTTCAGCTAAGGTTTTTAAACATAAAAACAAAGCATATGGATTTAAAATACACATCCTCAAAATAGTGACATTTTGGCCTTTCATCTAAAAGTCCTGTTAAAGGTGGATGGAGAAATCATTCAGTAATTCAACCAAGACTAATGGCTACATATTTCAAGAGGTGAAATAGTAATGTACCTTTCTCTGGCCACTTGCCAAGAAAAATTAGTGTTCATTCAGTATACGGGCACAAGGCAGAACAACAGCCTGGAAACCCAGCCCCAGCCTCTTTACAGGTGATTCCAGTCACCTCAGTTACACCCCAGCATGTGCTGTAGGGACACAGAGCTGCAGCCATCTCCAGGGTTGGGCTGGCTTGCCTCACCCCACCTAGGGGCCCTTCCCTCTCCCTCCTGCTCAGTGCCCAAGGCAGACAGGATATGGGCAGGGTGGGGCAAGAACAGCAGGATTGCCCCAGAGGCTTCACCACACTACCGATTTGAAAGTTTCCATTATAAAGGGGGTTGGGTTTTTTTGTTGTTGTTGTTGTTTTTCTTTTCAAAGCAGACCCACCAGAACCTTGAGAACAAAAACTCAAAAGAAAACATTCAGTTAAAAATAGTAGTATTCGTGGGAGATATTCTAAGTTCCGTTGAAGGGAATAATTCCTTATGTGGCAAGGAAAAGTAAAATGGTTGTCTCCCATTTCAACAATCAAAGCAACCAGGGTACATCTGGTGCCCATCAGGGAGTAGCCCCAGGACCTCAAGACTCTCAAAGCCCCCCATGAGCCTTCACATAAGAAGGCTGAGCATCCAGCATGCCCTACAGAGCCGGGCAGACTAATACAATTCAGGAGCTACAGGAGTAGGGTGTACCTTTAACCTGAGTTACTTTTATTGCTGCAGCATTATCTCTTATTGTATCATTTTCTATTGGTCCCCTCCCTAAATAGTTTCCATCTTTGGTTGAACTCTCTACTGCCAAGCTCAAAGATTCAGAGGTGCCATCTGTCAATACACCCACCCACCTGGATCCTTTCTAGTGTTAGACAAATAATTCAAATAATTTGATTTTTAACATCACTGAGCTTCCCCTTGACAATCTAAGGCCAGACCTAAAGGGTCCATTTCTCTCTCTCTCTCTCTCTCTCTCTCTCTCTCTCTCTCTCTCTCTCTCTCTCTCTCTCACACACACACACACACACACACACACACACACACACACACACACGTCCCTCTCAAAGTGCATTTCAAAGAACATAAACAATTTCTTAAAAACCTGAACATGAATTTTAAGTGTGGGGTTCAAGGGTCACAGAATCTGGCTAGAATGTTAACGCCTTCGCAGTCAAGACTTAGAGCATTCATTCTACCCACCTGTGTGTGAATGTGCCCCCCCCAAGGCGTCTGAAGTCAGGGTCTCACTATGTAGCCTTGGGCTGGCCTTACTCCCTATGTAGACCAGGCTGGATGTAAAACTCAGAGATTAGCCTGCTTCTGCATCCCAGTGCTGGATTACAGCCGTGTTACCAGGCAACCCTAAGGATGTACCCTGTCTTTGCAAAGGGGTAGGAAACAGCCCCTTAACCTTTGCCACGGTTGCCAGAACTCTGGTTGTCAGCCACAGTCAAAACAACTTCAGCAAACTCCCCAGTGGGCTGTCATGCTGCCTGCCCCAAGGCCACTGTCCTAGACTCCCACACTGCTCCCTTAGAGCCAGGGTAAAACAGCAAATCCCAAACGTCTGCACTCTGGGTGGTCACAGGCATACTGTCCTTGTTATGCTCCTACCCCTGCTTGGACCTTCCCAATCTCCCTCCCTTCTAGACTGTCATAGTTCCTGAGTTCTGCTGACTTCCAGGCCCAACACTGCTGGTCATGACCTCAGCCCTCCCGTCCCCGCAACACCTCTTTCTCCTGACTCTTGGCAGCTTTGGATCCTGGCCAGAGTCCTCAAAATTCGCCCCACCTCGGTAGAGCTGGGCCAAGTCTGTTGCTGGGCTGGGACCCTCTTAGACACTACCCCAGACTCCACCCAATCAGACCTGCCTGGGGGTTCACACCCTCCTCCACACCTTCCTTAATGTTTCCAAATGCCACCCCATCCCCTATGGGTTGGTTTTTTCACCTCTCACCTCTGTCAAATGCAACGTACACTTTATAACCCTGGACCCATTCTGAGGCCCTCAGATTTTCCCTCCCAAAAGTAATGGGAGAAGTGAACCAATACCAACATGCAGTGCCTAAAATAGACAATAAAAATAAGGCTGCAGGCTCACTGAAGAGGCTGGTAAGTATGTTGAGCAAAGAGGAATGATGGCCAGAGAAGGGGAGGACTGACGCCACTGAGCGGAGCAGTGGGCACAAGAGTCAAAGGCCAGGATGGGAATGGGGGAGAGGAACAAAGGTGGAACATTCCCGTGGGAGACACCAGAACTTCTGGTGTTCCAACAGAGACAGGAGGAGTCAGCACAGAAGTGACCTCCAGACATTTCGATTTTTACAGGATCCTCAGCTCGTGAGAACCCATCAGGCCATGTAACAGGAAGCAGACAGTCCTGCAGGGACACAAACTGTAACAGGCCTCTGAGCCACCTCTCTGTGCAAGCTCATCTTCATCAACAACTGCAAGAGCATCCAATGGCCCTCCCAACGCTCACCAACTCCTGTCTCTGCATGGCCTTTCCCACCTTCCTGCTCTCCAAAGCTGAGGTAGGAGGTTGCTGAGCCTGCTCCCATGGGATCCTGTAACCCTCTATGGGAGCACTATTGGCCGAGCACTCTCCAGACCCAACAGCCCAGACAGGACCCAGAACCACGGCGATCTACCTGCAAACACAGCTGCCCCGAGCAGCCGTTCCCTCAAACACTGCTAGCAAAAATGTGCCAGCTTTTGTGGGCAAAGAAGTCAATCCCAGGAGAGGCCGGGGTGTGCAGGGTTTTCAAAGGCCTGCTACGTCTGTCAGGCACCCTGTCGGGCAGACCCACAGGGGCCAGTGTCACCTAACCCAGCAATATGCTTTCCTGGCCATTCCAGAAATGCTGAGATGCAGAGGTGAGCTCCTAGAGGGGTACAAATGAAGCTGGTGACAGGAGTCATCCTTAACTTGCAGGGCAACCAAAGGCAATTTCCTTTAAGAGATCTTGAATATCATTTCTAAATAAATGTAAGTAAAAAGATCCTTTTAGGAAAAAAAAACAGCAAAGTATCATTGATGTTGCAATTAAAGAATGAGAAGTACCCATTAACATGCACAGGACAGGAGTGCACTGATACAGCAGAGTGATTTAAATGGCCAGAAGGAAGCATGCAATTAAAACAACTGGCAATGTGCTCTCACTTCTGAAACAATTCACTCACAAAACATGAAGTGGTAAATGCTGTCTGAGCACTCAGGGTGCTTAGTCAGGGCACTTCAGGAGCACTTATCACCTCGCCTTTTACAAGCTCACTCATACCATGCAGGTGCCCAAACAGCTCTGGGTGGGACATCTCAGTGTGGATTATCAGAGATAAATCTAGGAAAAATAGGAGGTCATCAACTTTAAGAACACATCTTATTTAAACTAAATGCCATAGCAAGGTATTCATCAACAGATTTTATTTCTAACTTCTAATAAAAGCCCTACGTCAGCCAGGCGTGGGGCTGCACACTTTTAATACCAGCGCTGGGGTGGCAGAGTCAGGTGGATCAGAGTTTAAAGATCTGGCTGATCTATATACTGAGTTCCAAGCCTCAAAACGAGACTTAATTAGCTTTTATAATGTAGCTTATTGAAACAGAGAATATGTAATTCCTTTAGCTATCACTGTCCCAGGTGTAGTGCTGGTGTTTTATTAAATTTGCATGTATGAGTACACACATGTGAGCATCAGCCATGGCACACAGGTAGAGGTCAGAGGACAACCTGGAGGAGTTGCTTCTCTCCTTCCACCAAGCCCATGAGGTCCAGGGATTGAACTCCGACGGTCGGGTTTGATGGCAGGGACCCCACACTCACTAAGGTATCTCACTCACCCAGGTATCTTAGCTGTATCCTTTGCTTTAATTTTCCTAGCATCTCATGGTTCAGGGAGGCCAAGCAACTCACCATAATCACAAAGCTAGTGGTAAAACCAGATTCAAACCCCATTGTTTATAAAACACTACATATGCTGTGACTGATTCCGATTAACTAGGGGGCAGGTAAAACCAACCTACAGGGCTGTGAGTGACATCTGCAATGACGTCACCCTGTAGGGGTGAGCACAGGAGCCTCATGGAATAGCCGAAATTCCCATTTCTTCATAAACACACCACTGTGCCATTAACAAAAAGAAAAACCTCAGGCAATCGACTCCAAGTTCCTGTTCCTAACTAATCAAACCACCTTTTCACAGCTCAGAGAGCCTACATCCTTAAAACCGATTACCTTGGTTAGTAAGGATTTTTTTTGTTTGTTTAAAAAAAATGTGAAGAACCTAAATAAACCTAGTTTAAAATGTCACAGAATGAAAAGTGGAAAGTATCAATTTCCTGACTACTGGGAATTTCCCCTGAGAATTAAAAAAACAAAAAACCAAAAGAAAAAAACTGAAGGGAATGTCTATAGAGAAACAAAACAATTTATAATAATTTATTACATTTACATAAAATGTAGACACCTGAAAGTGCATAAATGTTAAAATATGCATCTATTTAATCAGATACAATGCTGGCTGTCAAAAACATTGGGTCTTGTTACAATATGAAGCCATGCCAAGCAAACAAAGCTGGCAGCAAAAGTAAGAAACTCAAAATAGGGGCAACATACAGTTGAAACAAATATGAGACTCAGGAGGAGTAACTTTTTCCAGTAGTAACTGCACCAGGATGCCCAGGAACAAGTCCTCCATCAAACCGTAAATGGTTCTCAGGCTCTGTTCAGACTGGCAAAGCTTCTCTACCAGCAGATGATGATGAAATCATTACATCAATTCTCAAAAAGCCTCGCCCCACACATGCACACGCCTCTTATCCAAACAGTAATTGCCTCTCCAGAGAGGCATATATTCATCCTACCATTTTAATATAGCCATCAAACACCCACTCCTGAAGGGGAGAAGGCAGCTGGAACTACATCTGGGGTAGTGCAGGGTGAGCTGGGCTGGGGTTATCTCCTTCACTGGGTGATTTCTTTAAGCAATTAGGAAATACCGCTTTGGATAGAGTCCAGCCTCACTCCATTCTTTCACCTCACACACCAAAAAAAATGCCAGACAACTGATCACAATGTTTTTTGACCCTAGAGCAATTACAGAAGACAAAAGACTGCTATGATAATTTCTGAGTTTTGGTAATCTATATACCACTATACCACCAAATTTATAATAGGTTGTATTACTAAATACTAGCCTGGTTGCAAAATCTCATATTTATGAACGATCCTTATTAAGTTTTGAAGTATGAACAGACTGTCCAATAAAGCTGTTTTAAAATGCCCAAAGAGTCAAATATTATGCTCATTAAATGAGTTAGGACAAATTAACAGCACCCATCCAATGTGAAGACAGGTCTGACAGAGATCTGAAATTACGGATTATTGTTTGTTTAGAGAGTCCTCTATGTAGCCCTGGCTCTCCTAGAACTTAGAAATCTGCTTGCCAGCTGCCTCCCAAGTGCTGGGATTAAAGATACAGGTCCCACACCTGACCCTAAATTGTGGTTTAAAAACGTAATTTCAAAGTTTGAGAAACAAAGACTCATCCTTTCTCTCCATCATTTGAAAAAAGCCCCACAAATTTCTAATATAGAGTATCCCAACTTTTAAACCAACCAGCATCATTTTAAGATGAGCAATATTTGGATCTTGTCTCCTAATATAACCCTTAAGCACATGCACACATTTGAACAAACAGTATAGTTAGTGGAAACAACAGTAAATTATCCATTTCCCCTTCTCCATTTTTAGCATAACTGTTAGTATATTAGAATTTGGGAAATCTAAAAAAACAAAAAATTTTTTTGGTTTTTCGAGACAAGGTTTCTCTGTATAGCCCAGGCTGGCCTGGAACTCGGGGACTCCATAGCCTCTGCCTGAGTGCTGGGATCAGAGGCATGTACCACCATGTCTAGCTTTGAATGATATCTTCAAAACCGTAAGCCATCTCTATGCCCAGGCCTTCAAAAGCACGTGGGCTGGGTGAAAGCAATTCATAAGCAAATTATGTTTGTTTTCTCAAAGACTACTTCATTCCTTAGGTCTTAAAAAGCGGCTATCTCCATCTGTCAAGCTTCGGTGATTCCAGGCTAGACATCTGAACCGTTCCAACAACAGATCACTGTTTTTGGCAAGCGGAAGCTGAACCAGCGCGAACTTCGTTGTGATCTCTTTAAGTACTTAAAGCATCCTATTTGTGTTCAAAAACAATCTTACAAAGCAAGTATCCCGTTCCGAAACTAAGTAGGGGAACCAAGGCTCATACAGAAAAACTAACTAGTCTTTTAACAGCACGTGGCAGAGAAACGGACTGGTGAAGGGACTCAGTCAAGTTTAACGGGGAATTCGGCAGTTTATTGTATTTGCCATCTGCACAAAACACTAAATTAAGAGCGGCAGGCAGAGTCCCGAGGGAAAAAGCAGTATTCCACGCTGGGAAAGAAGTTCCGAGCAGATAAAAAAAGACCACCGCGCTGGAAAGGGCGGAAATTACTCCGGCAAGTTCTACAGGGCTCCAGCTCCAGCACACTTCTTTGGTCTTAAAACCTAATCAAATATGAAGAGCTCTCGGACTGTACGTAAAAAATTCCACCGTTTCATAATCTTTATTAGAAAAGAAACAGAAGTCGACTAGGTCAGGTGGGAAGTCAAGGGGGGGGGGGGCTCGGGCAGGTCCCTCTCGGTGCGAGGTCTGAACCCCACTGGAGTGCGCTCTGGGCTGGGTCCTGGTCCCAATCGCCTAGTTCCACTCAAGGTCCAGTGGCCTCCTCATGAACCATCCCCCTTCGTCCCCCCCTACACACACAAAACACTCCCCCAAATACACGCAAACCCCCTGAAAGAATCTGTTATAACAGGAAGCCCATTTTCACCCACTGGCTTCGAAACCTGAAAAGCACAGCTTGCGGGGTGGGGGTGGGGGTGCTTGGCAGAAGAACAGGTTTAATCGTCCCCATTAGTCTTCCAAGTTGGGACCGTCGAGGCGACCACCTCAGGGAGGGGGGCAAAGACCAGCCACCCTGCAGCCAGCCCAGGTTTTAAATGTGTGCAATACTTTCCAAGATGACCTCGCACACCGTGACACTAAAGAGTCGTCTCCACCGAGCTTCCTCTCCACCCAAGACCCCGGAGCTCAGAGGACCCCAGGCGAGTGCAATTAACCAGGTGCTGGGTGTCACGTCCCCCGAAGGGTCCCCGCCCCGCAGGCGCGCCCACCTGCCAGTCTCAGGGCCAGCTCCTGAGTCCTGAGTCTGGTTAATCATTCAACGCGGGCGGCGTGGAATATTTTTTTTTAGAGGTCAAAGCCAAAGGTTCTCCCGAAGTTTCACAGAAACCAGTCTTTGGGGACCCGGAGGTAACAGTGCCAGCGGCTGGGGGGGTTGGGGGGGGAGTGTGGAAAGCGGCCACCAGCGGCTCACAAACACCTGATCTGCCCCTGCGGCACCCGAGACCGGCGCAGTGCGCGGGCGGGCGGGGCAGCACACCGCACGCGACGCTCCCCCACCGCCCAGGCCCGCACCTCCCGCCCCGCGGGGTGCAGCGCGGCCCCGGGGTCACTGCCCTCTCCCTGCCGGTGCTGGGGGGCGAGCAAGTGAGATGGTCGGGAAGGAGGTGGAGAGTGGGGAGGAGGTGAGGAGGCTGTGAAGGAGGGAAGACGGACCGGGAGGTGAGGAGACCCGGGAGGTGGGGAGGCCGGGGAAGTGAGGAGCCTGGGGGAGGTGAGGAGGACCCGAAGGCGCCGCCACCACAGAAGCCACAGAGGAGCGGCGGGAGCGCAGGGTGCCCGCACCGGCCGGAACTGGCAAGCGGCGGCGGCGGCGGCGGGGCGGGGACGCAGGGCCCGTGCCCACCCGGCCCGCCCTACCTTGTCCAGGGGCAGCTCCAGCTCGGCGGGGCGGGGCGGGAGACCGCGGCCGCATCCACGTCCCAGCCGCGCCTGCGGCTCAGCCCCGCGACCGCCGCCGCTCCTGCTCCATGCGCAAGGCGCGGACGGGCAGCCCGGCGGGGTCGGGGCGGCTCCGGCTCGCCTCAGCTCCAGCACTTGTTGCCGCCGCCGCTGCTGCTGCTGCTGCTGCCGCCGCCGCCGCCGCCGCGCCTCACTCCCCGCCGCGGCGCCCGGCACCGCCGCCGCCTACAGCGTCCCTTCGGCCCCGCCCCCGGCCAGCGCACCAATCAGACGCCGCGCTACCCGCGCGCGTCACCGCCGGGACGGCCGCGTTCCCGCCCCTTGGCCCAAGTTTGGGAAAGGCCGAACTCCTACCCTCCCGCCAGTCGGCGCCCGTCCCCGCGGGGCTCTCCGCCCCTCGGTGCACCTAGAAAACCCTAGGCGCCACTGGGGAGCCGCATCTCCAAAGACGCGCTCCCCCGCCCCAAGAAGTAGCCTGCCCCGGAAAAACAGCAGCGACAGAGTCTCCAACTCAGGGTCTAGTCCAAACCCCTCCGCTACCGGGGCCTCTCTGTGCTGTCGGCGAGGCGCTCGGTGAGAGTTTTGGTGGCCTTTTCCGGCCAGGGCCGGCGTGTGGCTAGGCCTGGACGGCTCCGTGTGGTTGGTGAGAGGGTTCCACCTTGGGAGGTGAGAAGGAAAGCTGGACCTCAGTGGACCTGAGCTTTCCTCTCAGCGCACCCAGTACCTGCAGTCACCTAGCTGCTCAAAGCCTAAGGATGGTGCCTGTTCGGCGCCTTCGGGTCAAAAACATGGGCTTTCCACGTGGTTCCACTCGTGCGTCAGAAAGCCAGGAATGTAAGAATGGGGGGGGGGGGGGCGCACCGTGATGCCAAGAGCCGGGTGCAGCCTGCCATCTCGACGCTGACACCCCGCCCCCCCAACGCTACTGGGGTGAGCACTAGCCACACCCACGCGCAGAGCGCACTGCACCCACCATGCTCGCCCCTGACCCAGCGCCTCCGCAGGCTCCCCAAAGTGCTGCATGCCTAGGTGAGGCCCCTGGGAAGCCGGCGAGACCGGATGGTGAAGTTGCTCTAGTTTACAAGGCTTGGGTGGGCCTGCCTGGCCGGTAGCCCAGAGCACCGAGTCCCGCCCCGCCCCGCCCTGCCCCGCTCGGGGCCCTCCTGGAAGCTCCCCTTCCGTCCTTATCGCCGAGGCCTTAGAACGTTAATCCCGCTGAGAAATTAACACTCCGCACCTGTTTGATTTTTTGCAGAAGGCTGTCAGGCGGAGTTAGCCAAAGGGAAGCCATTGAATTTCGAGCACTGGGGGTTGGATTTCAGCCCGCTGGACCACCGAGCGCGTACTCTCAGCGAAACTCAGCAGCCTACAGAAGTGCGTGTTGTTTTGGATGCTTCGAGCCACGTGAATGGAGTCACCAAAAAAAAGGAATTCTGAGTCGGTGGCGCTGGAAATGTTAAGATTGGCAGTCTCCAGACCAAACTGTTTTTATGTTGGTCACGATTCTCTGAAGAGCGACGTGAAGTCCCGGCAACAAGTTGAATTTTTGTCTCCTCACACAAACTGTTAACCACTGTCACCGGGGGCAAGAAAGGAAGGGAAATTGTATACCTTCCCGGGGTTTGAGCGTGTCCCCCCCCCCACGATTTTATTCATAATTCAGAAAGCTAATAAAACATTTTAAAAGAAGTAAATTAGAAGTTAGGTCTGTGTATTTGATTAGCTGAAGGCTGCTGTTTTGATATTTAAATACTGTGAGGAGACAAAGCTGGATTATTTCCCACCATCAGATGTTACTGTTTTCCCTTAAATGTGCTTTCAGTAGCCACAGACATGCTTTCAAGGATTGCTAGCCAAAGAGTTTTGAGTAAAGTCAGCTGGCAGGCATCAGGGAAATAAAGCTTGTGTCTTCCACAGCCGCCAAAAGCTGCTGGGCCCTGAAGTTTAAAAAGAAATGGAAAGCATTCTCTCCCTGGTGCCACTGAGTACAGCTGAAGTGTACCGTCCTCCTTCCACAGTATGACTTTGGGGAAATAACTCAGTGCTGGAGTCCACGCCCACTTTGCTGTTGTGCTTACTCTTACAGTTAGGACTGGGGTTCAACATCCGTAGGCAGAGATAGACACTCAACAAATATGCTGCCCAACATAGGTGCAAGCACAGGGCACGTACCAGGGCATTGAACATGACACTTTCTCTTGGAGCTCACAGCCCCCCTGGAGAGGTGCTTAATAATTCAATGTACTAAAACTAATTACAATTTTGATATGGACCAAAGGAAGTGTAAGCACAGAATCATTTGGGGAGTCCAAGTAAAGTGTCTTTAAGCGGGTTTGTTTTTGTTTGTTTTTGCTATGATAAAACACCATGACCAAAAGCAGCTTGGGGAGAGTTGATTTGGCTTACAATTCAACATCAAGGGAAACTGAGGCAGGAACTGATACAGGTGGAGGAACCCTGCTTGGTCCCCGTGGCTTGCTCAGTCTGCTTTTTTTTTTTTTTTTTTTTTTTTTAAAGATTTATTTATTTATTATGTATACAGTGTTCTGTCTGCACATATCCCTGCGGGCCAGAAGAGGGCACCAGATCTCATTACAGATGGCTGTGAGCCACCATGTGGTTGCTGGGAATTGAACTCAGGACCTTTGGAAGAGCAAGCAGTGCTCTTAACCGCTGAGCCATCTCTCCAGCCCTCAGTCTGCTTTTTTATACCACCTAGGATTGCCTGCCTGGGGCGGCACCACCCCAGAAGGGGTGGGCCTTTCATATCAGGCGTCAATCATGCACTAGAGACTTGCTTACAGGCCATCTGGTGAAGGCATTTCTCAATTGAGGTTCCTCTTCTGAGATTGTTGTTCTTGCTCTTTTGGGGGCCCACCACCCAGCTCCCAAATAAATCACACACGGAGGCTTATTCTTATATATAAATGCCCAGCCTTAGCTTGGCTTGTTTTTTGCCAGCTTTCCTTAACTTTAAATTATCCCATCTACCTTTTGCCTCTGGGCTTTTACCTTTTCTTACTTCTTTCTGTACTTACTTTCACACTTACTCTGTGGCGGGCTGGCGGGCGGGCTGGCTGGCTGGCTGGCTGGGTGGCCCCTGCTGCCCTCCTCTCCTTGTTCTCTTGCTCCTTCTTCTTTCTCCCAGATTTCTCCTTCTATATATTCTCTCTGCCTGCCAGCCCTGCCTATCCTTCTTCTGCCTCGCTATTGGCCAGTTCTTTTAGACCATCAGGTGTTTTACACAGGCACAGTAACACAGCTGCACAGAGTTAAACAACTGCAACATAAAAGAATGCAACACATCTTTCCATCATTAAAACAAATGTTACACAGCCTTAAAAAATGCAACACATCTTAAAATAATATTCTACATTTCCCCCTTTTGTCTAAGTAAAAATGAAAGATTTAATTTTAACGTAGTAAAACTATATACAACAAAAACAGTTATCAAGTAAGAATTACATTTACAATATTCTGTCCATTTGTAGTTAGCATATTCAGAGAAAATAACACATTATCTATCCTATCTTAGTGAGTCCAAAGTCTTACATCTAACTTACTTTCTATCATAACTAAGGAAAAGTGCAAATATAACTATCTAGTCTTCAACTCCATCAAAGCCCCAGAGGATGTAATATTATCTAACAACAAAGACATTTGGCTGCCTAGACAGTCACCCAAGATTCCTCTGCAATGTTGGGGTATCCATCTTCAGCCTACAGGCCCAGAATATCTGGCCTAGCCATGCAGATTAACAGTTTAAAATCTTTCCTGGGCCAAGCATTGGTGGCACACACCTTTAATCCCAGCACTCGGGAGGCAGAGGCAGATGAATCTCTGTGAGTTCAAGGCCAACCTGGGCTACAGAGTGAGTTCCAGGAAAGGCTCCAAAGCTACACAGAGAAACCCTGGGGGGGCGGGGCTGGGAAACAACCTCTCCTGGTCAAAGAAGAATTAGATGGAATAAAACTCTAAACTGTTTACAATGTATGTAAAAATGTACTTAGGCTTGAAAGAGAGAGAAAAGGAATATATGCAGTTATATAAAGAAATAGTTTTAAAAATAAAGTCTTTAAAGAGATAGTAAAGTAATATTAAAGTTAAGCCACACAAAAATGAAGATTACACAGAGTCTGAATTGTGCTGTCTTTGGGATTTTAACTGGAGAGACATTTGATTGTAAAGGCTGCTGAGTTAAACCAATATATGTATTTTAAAGGTATCTTGACTTCAAATTTTGGGTCTAAGGATATAGATATATTGCTTTGGAAAGGAGGCTCTGATTTTGTTTCCATAGGAAGCAAGAGGCTATGGATTTGTTCCAGGTTAAGATGGATCAGATTTGATCAATTGAGACCTCCTGAACTTAACAGAGGGTACCTATCAATAAAGATTTTGGCCAGTCTTTCCAGGACTTGACCATTATCTCAAATTTTCTCAAGATCTCCATAAGATTAATAATGGGCCCCAACCATCAGGAAGTAATATGAGAAGCTATGCCCAAATTCCCAAAATATTATTTATAAATGTTTATTTTTATTTAAAGGGGGTTGATTATAAATGCAACCTCTTTCTAAAGAAGAAAGGGGGATATTATAGATATGATAGGATGAAAGGGTAAATTTTTGAATCTACTTTTAAAGAGCAACAACTTGTTTAAAATGTTTTACATTACTAAGCATTATGATTTATTGATGCAAATTTAAAGTTGATTTTGTTATACTGTATATATTTCTACTCCTGTTTGTGGTATTATGTTTGTGCAGCTCATTTGAAATTGTAATGAATAGTTAAGAAATACAAATTAATAGTCAAATTTATAGCCATGTTAAGTTTTTTAGGTATACAAAGATATATTTCAATTAGGAAGGTAATCTTCAAACACTTCAAAAACCTACAGAATATGGCATTTAAAATGTTCTAAGAACTTAGACTTTCTGGACAATGAGACACATCTGCTCCTGGCAGCACCAGTTTACTTCAAAGAAGATGATGGGCATCGAAAAACTCTATATGGAGTTTGCTTTCCTTATGGCAAAAGTTAGCCATTTGGAAAAGAAACTGTTCTTGCCTGGACTGCTTGACAAAATGTTGTATCAACTGGACATGCAGGACCCATGGGAAAATGACCACTAAATTTTGCCAAAACAAGGCGAGATGGTCCTTCAGGTTCCTGCTTCATAGAGGAGACTTCCAGACATTCTGCAGGACACAGGGAGAAATGACTGTGAGACTCTAGACCTATGGGCTGAAGATGAATGCCCCCAGCATTTCAGAGGAACTTTGGGTGATTGTCCAGGCAGCCAGCTGTCTCTGTCATTCTAGATTTTTGGAAGTTGCTTACAATGCACTTCCTGTTTACTTAGTTCTGGGGTCTTTGATGTAGTTGAAGACTAAATAGTTACAATTTTCTTTGGTTATGATAAAAGATAAATTAGATATGAAACTTTAGACGCACAAATATAGAATAGATGATAAAATATTTTCTTTAATTTTGCCAAATACAAATAGACTAGATTTTGTAACTGTAATTCTTGCTTGATAACTGTTTGTTATATGTAATTTTACTATGTTAAAGTTAAAGCCTTCCTTTTTGATTAGATAGAAAAGAGGAAGTGCTGGGGGATGTCTTTCTGTATGCTGTGAATATATGCTGTTCCCATTGTTTGATAAATAAAGCTGCTTTGGCCTATGGCAAGGCAGCTTAGAGGCAGGCAAGAAATCCAAGCAGATATATGGAGAGGAGAGACACCAGCCACCGCCAATAGAACAAGATGCCAGCAGACTGGTAATGCCACGGCCACGTGGTAACTTATAGATTAATAGAAATGAGTTAAGTTATAATAGCTAGCTATCAAGAAGCCTGCCATAGGCCATACAGTTAGTAATTAGTATAAGCCTCTGAATGATTATTTTATAAGCAGCCACGGGACCACAGGGCCAGGTGGGACCAGAGAAACCTTCCAGCTACAGTGAAGCAGGAAATTTGAAGAACTGCCCTGCCTTGTGTTGGCAAAGTTCATCAGTTGCTTTTCTCTATGTCCTGCAGAATATATAGCAGACTTCTGTGAAGTAGGAATTTTGAAGAACTGTCCTGCCTTGTTTGGCAAAGTTCAACAGTCTTTTTCCTGTGGGTCCTGCATGTCCAGTCTACACAACACACTGTCAGCAGTCAAAGGCAAGAGCAGTTTCTTGCCCAGTGGCTAACCTTGCCACAATGACAGCAAACACCATAAGGAGTTTCTTCACTGCCCATCATTCTTTTATGAAGTAAATTGGTGCTGCCAGGAGCAGATGGGTCTCATAGTCATGAAAAACCTTAGGTTAACAAAACATTTAAATGCCATATTCTGTATGTCTTTGAAGTGTTTGAAAACCATTTATCTATCTAAAATATATTTATTTAACCTAGAAAACATACCTAATGTGACTACAAGTTTGATTATTATACATAAACTACTAATCTCATTTCTTATTTACGAATTGCATTTTTAAATGAACTGCATAAACACAATACCCCAAACAAGAGTATATATATATATATATATATATATACAGTGTAACAAAATTAACTTTAAATTTGTATCAATTTACCAAAATCCATGCCAATGCAAAATATCTGAGATTAATAGTTGTCTTTTTATCCTATATTCCTATATTCCCCTAAATATAACAAACATCCATGACCAACAAATTAACCAAAAGCCTCTCACACTCCTTTTGGAAATGTGGGTGTTGTGTTCTCCAAAGTGCTTCCTGTTGTCTGTGGATAAAGTATCTTTAAGATCCCTGAGAAAATTTGAGATAATAATGGCCAGATCCTGGGCAGACCATCTATAACCTTTGTGTGGGGGCCCAAATTACTCAGGGTCAGAGAATCTGAGCTTGCTTTATCCAGCAGGGCTACAGAAGGAGATGATTTGATTTCAGGCATGTTTATCAGGTGTTTGGAAGGATCTAAACTTGGCTGTATGGTGTGCTTTGGTCTTGCAAGGGGGAGATCTTTTGCCTCTCCCCTTGGCATTGTTATAAAAAGCCCTTTTGAATAAAGTTCTGGGCTGTTGGGTATTGACCCAGGCCCTCCCAAAGCTATCCTGTGTCTCTGTCTTTCTTCTCACCATCTAGGTCTCTCTTTCTACCTAATATTTCCTCATTCCTCTCCTCTCCACCCAAGAACCCTTCAAAAGGTGGGAGCAGGTCGGAGCTGGTCTCCCACAGACTCCCACACCTTTGTTGATAGATATCACCTGTCAAGGATCAGGAGGTCTCCCTTGATCAAACTTGATCCATATTAATCTGGAACGAATTCACAGCCTCTTATTTCCCGTGGAAACAAAAGCAAAGCCTCTTCTCCAAAGCATTTTTACTTCCATTTGACAAATACATTTTTTACTTCCATTTTAAAGTTAAGGCATTCCTAAAATATCTAGGCTGGATATTTCATCAGTCCCTCTTTCTTTTGTTTTGTTTTTTTGTTTTTCGAGACAGGGTTTCTCTGTGTAGTTTCGGTTCCTGTCCTGTAGACCAGGCTGGCCTCAAACTCACAGAGATCTGTCTGGCTCTGCCCTCTGAGTGCTGGGATTAAAGATGTGCGCTGCTGTCACCACCACCACCGAGCTCATCAGTCCCTCATTCAATCCCATGTCTCTCAGCAGCTGTTGTTTGCTTATCAACATTCAAAAAAAAATTTGAAATCAACACAATAATACACAAGAGCCAGATTCCCTGTGTATTTCCCATCTCTATGTGCCTTATTTTTTATTACTTTACTTCTCTCTTTAAAGACTTTATTTTTAAACTATTCATTTTTTTCTATGACTATACCCTTTTTTCTTTTCTTAAGCCTATTAACATTGTTAAACACACTGTAACCTGTTTAGAGTTTTTTCTGTCTGGAACTGTCTGGAACTTTCTGCCTGTCTTTTAGCCCTTTTTGACCATGTGAGAAAACCTTTAAACTCTAACCTACACCTGGATCCTCCACGTGGCTCTCAGCTGGCTCTGTCTGCTTCTCTGTTCTTGAAAGCCAAACCTAAAGCTTGCACCCAGTGGGAGGTTTGAGAACTCTCCTAGCTGTAGGAAGCTGGTATCTGCACTGTCACAGCACTTATCTTGCCATTTCTACTTAGTGCTGCTGACTAAACAGCAGCACCTCTTAAAGGAGCCACGTCCTTTTGCTTTTCCTCCTTTTCTCTTTTTCCTTTTTAGCTTTCTCAGGACCTACATGGAAGTTCAGCCCACATTGGTACGCCAAAATATTGTTGGTTGTTTTTGCTCTTTTGGGGGGGCCTGCCCCCAGATGCTCTAGCTTGTGTCAAGTTGACAAATAAACAAAAAGAAAACAACCAGAACAAGAAGTTTCTAGCTCTAAGGGGGAAGCCGTAGAAATAAGCAGAGTTTGGATTTTATTCAATGAGACATTTGAGGTAGAAATTATATTCTAAAATTGGCACTAAACATAAGTTATTCTCTGCCATATGAAGGGGGCAGAGCACAGCCAGGAGGGTGTTGGTGTAGACAGCAGTAGAGAACAGATGCCATCACACAGGCTTAGGTCACTGCTTAGAAGGGGAGGGGTCAGGGAAAACTCCTAAGTGGTGCTGCTTTAGCCCGATGGAAGGTCAAGATTCTAGCTGGGCAGGGCAGGTGTGGGGCGCCTGTGAGACGTCCTGTTGAGCAGGTTGTGCTCTGGAGTAGCTGGTGTTGCTGTAGCAATGAAATTCATAAGGTAGACTAAAAGAATGTAGAGTTAGATCAAGGGGGCCCAGAGGCTTCCCCCTGACGTCTCTTAGCTAAGGCATGGACAGAGTGAGCTAGCTCACTGTGGGGAAGGGAGAGCAGTAATGAGGCAGGGAGAAAGGTGGGAGGTTGGGGAGGTGGGAGTCACAGTTAGTAGAGACTGTGTTAACAGGAGTTAACAGCTCTTCAAATGGCAGAGACACTCAAGCGAAGTGTGCCTGGTTTAGTGGCTTTAATGTTGGGACTTTTGCAGGTCATAGCTGGTGGAGAAAAGAATGACCTAAGGAGTAAATGAGATGAAGAAACGCACTAATGGAAGGGGAAGAGATAATGTAATTATATTTTAATTTTTAAAAAATTGAAAAAAATCACACACAAATAAGAGCACTTGCCCCCAAAATATAAATAAGGTTTTTTTTGGTTTTTTGGTTTTTTTTTTTTGTTTTTTTTTTTTTAGAGACAGTTACTGAGAGTAGGCAACTCTAAAAAAGTTTGACTGTGAAAAGTCAGAAGTAGCCAGAGGCCCAGAGAGATGGCTCAGCTGTTAAAGAACATGTGTTGCTCTTGTGGAGGACCCAGGGTCAATTCCCAGCATCCACATAGTGGTTCACAGTTATCCCTAACTCCAGTTCCAGAATATCCAACACCCTCTTCCGACCTCCACAGACACCAGGCACACATGTGGAACACAGACATACATTCAAGCAAAACACTCAAACTAAATAAATCTTAAAAAAAAAAAAAAATGCCAGAGAGGAATGTTATGTCACCATGGGCTGTGATTTATATGCTTGTCCTTGTTTATAAGATAGCATAACTTGATAGTTTGTAAGTGCACACGGGAGGAGCTCACAGAGAAGAGGAAGGCAGAGCAAGGAAAAGACGATGTAAAGGTCTGTACCCAAGGCTGAAGATGGAACCAGGGTTTCGGAGGCAAGGCTGAGCTCATGTGAGGAAGAAAGAGGCTTGGTGTTGAACCTTTACACCTAGAGACAGGGAGGCTAGAGACAAGGACTGATGTGAGACTTGAAGAGTGGGGAAGAGTTCTCAGAAGGTTTGGAAGGGTTGGAGTGATCAGACAGACAGCCAGACAAGCAGGTCAGCACGACAATCCATTTGAGCCTGGTGGCTGCAGCCCTCCTTTGGGTTTCCTCCAACAGCTCCGCTGCCCGCTGTGGTCCAGGCTCAGGTGAGGGAACCGCTGGAAGAGAAGAGCAAAGGAGTGGACAGCCCGGTCCGAGTGATGCATGACCAGAGAGAGAGGACAAGAGACCAGTCGACTCCAGTCACGTAAGAAAAGGAGGTTGGGTCTGAGATCTGGATGCTCAGAGGTGAACTTTGGAGCCATGGGTAAGCCTGAGAGTGGTGGAGGAGAGGAGAGGTGAACACCCTAAGAGTATTAATATCAAGGCCAAGGGATTAAGTGGCAAGGTTAGTGGATGGGCCATTGCTGTGAGTGAGGCCATCCAGGATGTGGGCAGGAATTGGGAATGCAGCATTGTCAAGACACTGGGCCAGGGGCTAAAGTCCTAAGAGAGTAAGGGGCCGGGAGACCAGGAGGCGGGGAGCACCAGAAAAGGGAAGGGAATGTGGCTGGACGTCAGTCTTCTCAAAGGAGTATGTGAGGGGGCAGAGGTAGAAGGAAGGTTCATCCCTGCCTCTGGGCCCCTGGAGAACATGGGTGAGAATCAGCAGCCTCACCTCACAGCCCCTCAGGGAGAGCAAAGCAGGAATTGAATTCTGAGCAGCAGCTGCTGTTGGGGGATGAGTGCACAGACTTGGGCAGAGGTGAACCAGCCTTGATTCGCTCTGCTTGCTGGAGTCTGCAGTTTCCCCGGACCTCGTGGAAAAGGAGGGTTTGCGCTCAGCTTCTCGGGAGTAGGCTAAGTCAGCTGCAGGAAGAGCAGAGCGCTTAATGGCGTGCTGGAGTGAGAATCAACCCTAAGGAACGAAGACGAGAAGAATGAGAGGCACAGTGGAGTCTGCCTCGATTGTTTCTTTCTGAATCTGCAAACCAGGGCCATGTCCCCATTGCTTTCTTTCCATCCCAGGATTTCCATCAGGGCAAGGTATCCAAGCCTCCAGCCTCCTCCAAATAAGCCCCTGCAGGCCCTCTGCAGCGCTGAATCCCAGATACTAAGCTTGCCCAACTCTGTCTGCCACCTCTTCCAGACACGTGTTAACTCCTTAGCCTTAGTTTCACTGTCTATAAAATGGGACTGTTAAAATGCACTTATCTCTCTCGCTGCAAGGAAGGGGCGGCTTGCACACGAGTGCTTTCCACGTTGTGAAACCTTGTGTGAATGTGAGAGAGTTTCCTTGTTCGTAACCCCCAGAGTGCCTCCAGGTACACCCACAGCTCTCTCATGGCCTTCAAAAGATTGTGACTCTCTGCTCCAGAAGAGGTTATAATTTTGCTTCAGAGACAGACAAACACATCCAAAACAATTAGAGAGGAATGCACAGCTGGGCCCGATTAAGTGCTAAATTGTTAGGTGCCTACAACAGCAGCTCTGAGATCAGAAAAGGAACAATTAGCCAGGGTTGGGGAAGCCTGGGAGGGTTCCTGGAGAGGATACTGTGGAAGCCGCCCAGATAGCTCACCCAGCCTGAAGAGGACATTTGTAGATAGGCCCGCTCCTTGGTGACCACAGTGTGACATGGGTCTAGGAAAAGATCTTAGGTCATGGGTTTCACTATACCCTTTTCACTCAGAATATTGCTACTTGTGGGTCCCTGACCCCTCTCAGGACTCAGAGCTTGGGCCACATGGTGAATCAGTGCATTTTACACTGTGCCTCTCCAGTCACCTAAAACGGTGGAGAAACCTAAGATGACTGCACACACTTCCTGTCCACCAGAATAATCCTGCACACATTTCCTCAACACCATAGTGCCCATTTAGTATTTTCGCCTATGCAGACCGCAAACTTCTGAGCAAGCAGATCTGGATGTTTTTGAGCTCCGCAGCCCCCTCAGTGCCCCTGGCTAGCCTATAGCTCCTGCATGCCTACAGAACCAAAGCCCCGGACCACACTATCCCCTCTGCTCCTGACTGCCTTTGCCTCACCAGCCAGGACCCTGCACCAATCTTCCAGCCCAAAGCTGGCGTCTACCTCCTCAGTTCTGTCAGATCCAGCTCATGCGACTCTGAGGACGAAGACCTCCCTTCCTCAGTGGTGAGCCTCTTAGCCCCGTGGCCTCGTCAGTGCTTGGAGCTCACTCTGCCTTTCACCTGCAGGCCTAGGAAAAGGCCTAGCGTGGCTAAGGGGCGCAACCCAGCAGGCATCCACAGCAAAACTCCCTAAATTCATATATACTGTGAATTTAGGTGTTTCTAGACCGGTGGTTCTTAACCTGTGGGTCGCAACTCACAGGGGATCAACCTAAAACCATCAGAAAACACAGATACTTACATTATGATTCATAACAGTAGGAAAATTACAGTTATGAAGTAGCAATCAGAACACTTCTATGGTTGGGGTCACCACAGCATGAGGAACTGTATTAATGTGTCACAGCATTAGGAAGGTTGAGAACCACTGTTGCGGATGGAGAGCGGTTTTGCTAGTCTGTTAATCTCAGTGGGACTATAAACACACCTGTCATTGGGTGAAGTAGTAATTATTGATTGAAAGTGTAGAATCTTGGCACTGGAATTCTAAGAATTCTATTTTGAGTCCTTTGAAATTGGCAGCTGAGGGGGAAAAGGCCCTAACATGATTTCCAGAGGCCACATACCACAGATGCTATCTTGAATGGTGGACAAGCAAGTCACAAGCTAAAATCACCAAGCCCTAAACCAGACGACTTGCTCCCAGGGTGACTTGCAACAGAGGAAAACAGAAAGCTTGTCACCAGATGCAGATGCTAGAAACAAATGTCATGACTCCCAGGGGACTCCATAACACACAGCCTGATGCTCGAACAACTCAAAGTCCCCAGCTCTGGGAAGTCTGACCTGTACATGACGCTGCCATGGTGCACAAGGTCAGCCATTTGAAGGGGTGTGGCCAACTGGCTGTCCCTATTAGGGTCATCATATTTGGGAAATGGAGCACTCAGTAAGGAGAAATGCAAAATCAGAGTCTTAATTATCATCAAGCTGAAACAAAACCGCAGTGAAACTCTGCTAACCTTTACCACAGGCCAAAGCTGCCTGGCCCAAAGGAAAGAGAACATTTCTGGAGAATAAAAACTGGTCAACAACTCTAATCAGCCCTTTCGGAGAAAGTGTGTGTGGCTGCAAGTCCTGCGGAGCAGGAGAGCCATCCATTTGTGGATGTAATTGTGAGGTCTAACTGCCGTAGGCATGAGCCAACTCAGATGCGGTGGCCCGGATCTTGGCTGCTGCTAGGGAAGAATCACGATTCCGGCTCAAATCCCACTTTGCAAAGTTCTGTATGTTTCTCATGGGAACGGTAACACCTATCTCAGAGAGTTCCAGGAAAAAGAAATGACATTATTTGTGACTAAGCACCACTTGGTGTTCAGTGTTTCCATTGCCTTGGCCACGGGACCATCCTCACAAGGATAAACTAAAGGAGGTATCTTCGAATCATCAACTTTTGCCCTGGACCCACAGGGGGAGGCGTCATTCTGGCAGTTTCAGCATCATGTTGAATGGAAACCACTAGGCTGTCCCTAAGAGGAACCACCTCTATTAGTCATTAGGATCCCATGACTTTTGAAACTCACGGGGCAAGCTTGTCTCACAGCAGAACCATCCTGGGGAGACAGGACAGAGATTCCTCCAAGAGGACAGCAGTCAGGGGGAGGGGAGAGCAGTGGACCCCACTCCCAGGGGAAGGGGGATAATGTACAAGGTGTGCAAGTCACCACGTGACGAGTGAAAGAAGTCAAACACAAGACTCCCACGTGAAGTTCCAGAGCCGGTGCAGTCCCGCTCTGTTGGCAGAGTCAGAAACTAGCCGCCACTGGAATAGGACGGAATTAACGGGAAAGAAGCAAAGGGTGGGTGGGGGGGGTGTCCTGGGCTGAAAGCAATGTTGTGTTTTTTCTTTCCCCACTGAAAACAATAGTCCTTTAAATTAGTTAACTGTATGCATAACAAGTACATTTTGGTGTTTGTAAATTATACTTTGGAATAAGAACAAGGAAAAAAAGTAGTATCTAGACAGGGAAGGGGGTGATCCTCACCCACTGATCCCACTCCCCGTCAGTTTAGGCAATTTAGCTAGTGCCAAATCCAGGGCAGCTATGAACTAACATTCCAAATCAACTATGGGTTGGAGGGCATAGATTATGTCCTCTCTGGGCTAAACGTTTATACTTGAGCCCCCATTCCTCTACATGTAGAAAGCCTTTCATCACCATTTCCTTCCTTTCTGCCCAAGGTCATCCTAGGAAGTGGCTTTTCAGGGCCAGTGTCCCTCCCAGCTAGTCAGTACACACGTCACTGTGCAAGCTTGAGTCTCTAGACTTCATATCATAACTCTACAGAAAAAAAAGGAAGCGTGGTTTTGCTAAACACAAAAGACACGTGGCTGATGATCAAAAGTCAGGAAAGGGGGGTGTGGGTCTTGAGGAAACGCAGAAAAAGGGTGCTGACTCCCAGGCTTTTCAAAGGGCAGCAGCAGGGCTAGCTGCCGGAGCTAGCACACAAGTAGCAAACGGTGGAAGCAACTCTGTCCGGAAGTATTTGCATGGAAATCCGTTCTGTGCTGTCAAGTGGGCATTATCTCACAGGACAGTAGCTCGAGGCAGGGTAGTGCAGTTGGTTACTTTTGGGGGCCTGCCACCCCGCTCCCAAATAAACATAGGGAGACCTAATCTTACTTATAAGTCCCCTGCCTTAGCTTGGCTTGTTTCTAGCCAGCTTTTCTGAACTTAAATTATCCCACCTACCTTTTGCCTCTGGGATTTTACTTTTCTCTATTCTATATACATCTCCTTCCTTCTTATCTTCGTGGCTGCCTATGTGGCTGGGTGGCTGGCTGGGTGGCTGGGTGGCTGACCCCTAATGTCCTCCTCTCCTTCTCCTTTTCTCACTCCTCTCCTCCCAAGCTTAGATTTCTCCCCCTGTTTATTCCCTCTGCCTGGCAGCCCCACCTATCCCTCTTCTGCCTAGATAATGGCCATTCAACTCTTTTTCAGATCAATCAGGTGTTTTAGACAGGCAAAGTAACACAGCTTTACAGAGTTAAACAAATGCAGCATAAAAGAATACAAGACATCTTTGCATCATTAAACCAATGTTCCACAAAATTAAACAAATATAACAATCTTAAACTAATATTCCACAGCAGGGTAGGCCCTGGCCTGGTGTATGGTGACTCTGGGTCAGCGGTCTCTGCCATTCTCTTGGCTTTGTTTCTTCCCACACTGCTTGCTTTCTACGGCCCCTTCAGGCATCTCATTCAGAGCCAACACCTAGCAGAACAGGGTGTCTTTCTTCCTTACCTCTTTTATAACCTAGGAAACCTATATAAGTTCTCTATCACACATTTCTTCCCATGTCTTTGGCTGGCGTTGGAGTCACATGACTCTCCTTAAGACTATCACTGGCAAAAGTGAAGGAAGAATCTACCCTGTGCCAAACACGGCCAGAGCTCAACTGACCAGAGAAAGGAGCCTTGCAGGTAGGTCTCCGGCACATAGGAGTTTACACCAAACACGTTCAGAGCTCAACTGACCAGAGAAAGGAGCCTTGCAGGTAGGTCTCCAGCACACAGGAGTTTACAGAGAGGAAGTCTGCTGGGGACCGTCCAGCATAAAAACCTCAGGGAGACGAAGTACGCTGAAAAGAGCAGAGAGAAACTGAACTTCAGTGCAGTCATGGACATGGTCTTAGCTGATCTTTCAGAGAGCTCTGGGCCTGGAATGGCTCAGAGTCGGTCCACGCTGGATGAAAGAATGAGGCCTTTTTAATCTTACATCAACCAGCCATTAGATATGGCTGCCTGTGGTAATGTGAGCATGACCTTAGGAAGCTGGCTCTCTTCAACAAAGGACATTTGTCTCAGAGAGGGGCTCAGCTAATAGTTGCTGCCATCACACTGAGGAATGGTGGGGGAATTGAGCCCCATTATCTCCTACCCCTATACTTCCTTAGAAAACAGGTACCTCCAAATGTCAGCTATTACACTGGTTTTTAAAGGACAGAGAGAAGATGGCTGTGTCACTGAGTTTGGAACAGAACCCAAACCCTAAGACATAGGGGCATGATGCCCACAGAATGAAAATCCCCAGGATTAGTCTTGAGCAAGTTGAGAGTTTGCTAAGCCCTGGCATCTGCTGTATCTCCCAAATCACACCCAGTGGACTGCTCAGTTCCACATCTCCCAAGTGTGCTTCCTGCCAAGCTTCCCAACTCAGTTGACACAAGAGGAGAGTCAAAGTAGGTGGAGTGATTAGAGATATACAGGTCAAAGCAGCCTTACCTGGGGTTTACTGAAACTTCACGGTGGACAATGAATTCGCAAAACAGAAGGAAAGGGGCAGGGAAGATGTTGATATGGAATTTCTTCTGTGTCACTGAAAATACTAACATCACATGTTACCCAGCCTCTCTGGGCTGCCCTGATCCCTGTCCCCATCTCCTACTCACTTTCTAGCCCTTGAACATTCCCCAGCTCCATTACAATACGGCTGCAGGGCCAGCTCACAGCGGGTGTTGTGCTAGGGTGTGAAAGTAGTTGTCATTGAAAGGAGCTGGGGAAATTACTTTGTACATATTATTTACCTCATTGGATACCCAAGAATCAACATCACATACCTGAGTGTGGCACAAGCATTGTGTGCATGCACAGGAAACACAGAGATTATGTTACAGAAACCTCACATTTTTCTTTTAGGGGTTTATTTTGCTCTTTTCTTTTTACCTCAAACATCTCAACCGTGTTATTGTACAGGACTCATTCAAACCAAACAACCGCCATCCTTGGGAGTTCAGCTGTGGTCACGTGCAAAAGGACATGCTGGGCTTGTTCTGCTGACATCCTCACAGAAGGGAAGGTGGGAGGACTCCAGGATCCTCACCTGAGCATCAAGTCACTCTGTACTACCTGTTGTATGCAATTCTGCCCTAAGTGCAAGAGTATACAGGGGAGGTAGAGGGGACTCCCATCTATTAGGCTCCAGGGAAACCTGCTGGGTAGACTTCCCAGCATGGCCTTTGGGGGTGGGAAGCACGCACATTCCTGTAAGTAACCCTTCACCTATGCTGTTGGCAAGCCCAATAAACTCATTGGTGCCCAGTGTGAACTTTGGTGGCATGGTATCTTGGTTTGTTGTTGGGACCTTACAGAAGCAGGAAGGTGTTATTTATGTCTTCCCAGGGAAGGAACTTTAGCAACACATGTGACTAGGTGGCTTGAGGAGCTTTAATGTTGCCAGCTGCTGCGGGGCCAGAGCTGTCGTTCTCCACCTGGGGGTCGGTGACCCTTTCACAGGCGTCGCCTAAGACCATTGGAAAACAGAGACTTACATTATGGTGCACAACAGTAGCAGAATTACAGTTGTGAAGTAGCAACAAAAATAATGTTATGGTCGGGGTCAGCACAACATGAGCACTGTACTACATGAGGGTCGCAGCGTTAGGGAGGTTGAGAACCTGGCTCTAGACCTTCATTCTCCTCTCTCTTTACTTGCTTCTTCCTGGTGCTGGGGATGGAACCTGGGCCTCGGGTATATTTGAGCAAGTATTGGACCCCCCTGAACCACAGTTTGAGCCCCAACTCTGTTGTAATAGGGGAAGCTGCTTTTGACACCTTGGTCTAGCATAGTGACACATGAGCTCCTTGGACAGAAGCACCAGAAGCCACTGCTTGTGTAGATGAACAGTTTGTTGTTCCAGAGAATGGTGTTTCCCCTCTCCCCCCTCCCCCTCCCCCTCCCCCTCCTCCTCCTCCCCTTTCTTTCTTCCATCTCTGGCCTGACAAAGGCCACTCCCTACTCCCTGCAGGGCTAAATTCTTCTCAGCAATTCTTTCTTGTTTGTTTATTTTGTTTTTGTCTTGCTGTGAAGCCTAGGCTGACCTCAAGCTCGGGATCCTCCTGCCTCAGCCTGCAGAGTGCTGGACTTACAGGTATGTGCCTCCATAACCTAGCTCTTCTATACAATTCTTTTTATTTCTATGTTAATGTTCTTGTTGTTGCAGATCAAATGGAGGGGGGGTCCTTGCCATGCACTGTGCACCTGCTCTAGCATTGAGCTACACTTAAGCCCATTTTGAGGTTCTAAAGCCCACAGAGCATTGGAATATTAAAGTGTTTTCACAAGATGGCACCAAAATCAGATTTACTACAAAATTAGACAGTAATCTGTGGGATGGTAGCTATGGCTTATCAACCCCATTTTACTTACACCATGTCCCATTACATATGTGTTTGATCAAAGGTGTTGGCAGAAATACATTAATCTGAATGTAGTAAAACCTGAGGGCATTAGATAGTATATGGCATCTCTAAAACTTGGAAAATTCTAACTCTTGAATGAGGATTATGGACTGGTATTGGAATCTGACAAAAAGATAATCCCAGTTGAGGTCAGAGTAGTAGGTCCTCGAGAATCAAGGTTTAGTTCAAAGGCTTGTATTGGCAGGGAGGGAAAAAATACTGTTCACTTCCTGCTCTGGGCACAATGAATGTCTAATGGGAACCACCTCACACCCAGCCACCTGTATATTGGGTCTACAAAAATAATTCAAAATACAAAATTAGGACCCCAACCTGCCATATCTTTTGATGGCCAGAAGCACTTCTTTCTGTCTTGTGTGCATGTGTGTGTGTGTGTGTGTGTGTGTGTGTGCCCATATACATAATACATATACACCTGCATGTGTACATGTGTGTTTATGATGAAGACTAGAGCCTCGTGAGTGAAGATTCAAGAGGGCAAATCTAGCAATGGGAAGACGGAAGAAGTAGGGAGAAACCTCAGCGTGTGGCTCAGAGCTGGCTCACCTCATGGAGATGGGTGGCCGGGAAGCGGCCCCAAAGACCTTGTCTCACAGAAGGCTGAGGACACAGCTGCAGCCCATTTTGTCTTTTTCAGAACAACACTGAAAGGAGGTATTCATTGTAGGTTCCCAATAAAGGCATTTTCATTCGCTGTATCAAAAAGGCCGCAGGTCGGGGGCAGATTTGCTTGCAGGAGGCCTCGGTTTGGGACAAGAGGCCGGGAAACAGCAGAGAGAACACAGAAATGAGAAGTGGGGGGGAGAGCTGCTCGCCGCCGTGACGAGTTGTAAAGAGCACGTTACTTCTTGCCAAATGGAAGAGCAGCAGATCTGAGCAATGGGAAATAGGGAAGCCAGTATGCTGAGCTGAAAGGAGGAAGAGTCAAGGTGTAATCAATGTAATTATTAATGTAATAAACACTTATCCCAGCTCTATAGATCGGAGCAATTTATAGAACCTGAGAGAAGTAAAATCAATTGCACTATTTCACAAATGAAAGAAAAAATTGGGGGTGAAGGCAACAAGAGACTCTGCAGAAAACAGCTCAGAACTGTCAAAGCCGGGCTCACACTGAGGGTCAGTCCCCGGTCTGGGAAAGCCGGGCTCACACCCAGGGTCAGTCCTCGGTCTGGGAAAGCCGGGGCTCACACCGAGGGTCAGTCCTCGGTCTGGGGGGAAAGCCGGGCTCACACCGAGGGTCAGTCCTCGGTCTGGGAAAGCCGGGCTCACACTGAGGGTCAGTCCTCGGTCTGGGGGGAAAGCCGGGGCTCACACCGAGGGTCAGTCCTCGGTCTGGGAAAGCCGGGCTCACACCGAGGGTCAGTCCTCGGTCTGGGAAAGCCGGGCTCACACCGAGGGTCAGTCCTCGGTCTGGGGGGAAAGCCGGGGCTCACACCCAGGGTCAGTCCTCGGTCTGGGAAAGCCGGGCTCACACCGAGGGTCAGTCCTCGGTCTGGGGGGAAAGCCGGGGCTCACACCCAGGGTCAGTCCTCGGTCTGGGAAAGCCGGGCTCACACCGATGGTCAGTCCCCGGTCTGGGAAAGCCGGGCTCACACCGATGGTCAGTCCCCGGTCTGGGAAAGCCGGGCTCACACCGAGGGTCAGTCCTCGGTCTGGGAAAGCCGGGGCTCACACCGAGGGTCAGTCCCCGGTCTGGGAAAGCCGGGGCTCACACCGAGGGTCAGTCCTCGGTCTGGGAAAGCCGGGGCTCACACCGAGGGTCAGTCCTCGGTCTGGGAAAGCCGGGCTCACACCGAGGGTCAGTCCTCGGTCTGGGAAAGCCGGGGCTCACACCGAGGGTCAGTCCTCGGTCTGGGAAAGCCGGGCTCACACTGAGGGTCAGTCCTCGGTCTGGGAAAGCCGGGGCTCACACCGAGGGTCAGTCCTCAGTCTGGGGGGAAAGCCGGGGCTCACACCGAGGGTCAGTCCTCGGTCTGGGAAAGCCGGGCTCACACCGAGGGTCAGTCCCCGGTCTGGGAAAGCCGGGCTCACACCGATGGTCAGTCCTCGGTCTGGGAAAGCCGGGCTCACACCGAGGGTCAGGCCCCGGTCTGGGAAAGCCGGGGCTCACACCGAGGGTCAGTCCTCGGTCTGGGGGGAAAGCCGGGGCTCACACCGAGGGTCAGTCCTCGGTCTGGGAAAGCCGGGCTCACACTGAGGGTCAGTCCTCGGTCTGGGGGGAAAGCCGGGGCTCACACCGAGGGTCAGTCCTCGGTCTGGGAAAGCCGGGGCTCACACCGAGGGTCAGTCCTCGGTCTGGGAAAGCCGGGCTCACACTGAGGGTCAGTCCTCGGTCTGGGAAAGCCGGGCTCACACTGAGGGTCAGTCCTCGGTCTGGGAAAGCCGGGGCTCACACCGAGGGTCAGTCCTCGGTCTGGGAAAGCCGGGGCTCACACCGAGGGTCAGTCCTCGGTCTGGGAAAGCCGGGGCTCACACCGAGGGTCAGTCCTCGGTCTGGGAAAGCCGGGCTCACACCGAGGGTCAGTCCTCGGTCTGGGAAAGCCGGGCTCACACCCAGGGTCAGTCCTCGGTCTGGGAAAGCCGGGGCTCACACCGAGGGTCAGTCCTCGGTCTGGGAAAGCCGGGGCTCACACCGAGGGTCAGGCCCCAGTCTGGTGCTGTTTCCACTATAAATACGAAGTTCACTATTGGCCTGCCCATCTCCTTCAGTTTATGTAAATGAGATCTGGCTAACAATAACTGCTGGCTGTTGCCATGCTCGTGAAGTCCCAGACACGGGGACCAAAGCTCTTTCTTCATGGCCTATGGTGCCTGAAGGAGATGGGGTCAGAGATGAGGGTTCCAGCACACCCTGAGAGGGAAGGGCCAAGGCCACGGCACACTTTTTAAGTGTACTAGTGGAGAGGACAGTGTGCTTTGTTTTCCAAACGGTACTTACTGTTTTCACAATCAGCATTCATTGTTGTTTTTAAATGACAGCACGGGCAATTGGGAATAACGATTAAAGAAAAACAAGCTCCGTCAGTGTGACCAGAAATCAGCAGGGTGTGCCACTGAAAAATTAGGCTAGGCTCCATGAGAAATCAACTCCCATTTCCTTTAGGCTTGGTTTGGTTTCAAGGTAAATTTCTATGTATGGCCACAACTTGGCTAGGAAAGACACTGCATTTACAAAAAGGAAAAATTAAGCCAGGTGGTGGTGGTGCACACCTTTAATCCCAGCAAAAGCAGGTGAATCTCTGTGAGTTTAAGGGTAGCCTGGTATACAAAGTGAGTTCCAGGACTGTTACAAAGTCTCAAAAAATATTTTTTAATTAAAAAATGATAATAAATAAACATTAGACAGCAGAAGATGGGCATGGAGGTCCATATCTGTCATCCCAGCATTTAGGAGGCTGAGGCAGGGGAACCAGGACTCTGAGGACAGCCTGGGCCACATGGTGAGCATGAGGCAGTTTCCTATCCAGAGAAAGACCCTGTCTGAAAACGAGAGAGAGACATCTGAGAAGGGGAAGAAGCTGCATTACCTCGGGGTAACCATCGATGGAATAGTACCTGTGTGCTATGAACGAGACAGAGAAGAGGGGGCCTGGTCGCGCCCTTCACACAGCGGCGTTTGATTGCCGCTCTATTCTTCCAAGTAGATGTGCCGTCCTGGCAACAGAGACAATGGCATGTCCGGTCTTCTGGGATCCGGCACATCCTTTTCATTTGGAAAGCTTCCCACACATCCTTTCCTCAGACATTTTTAGATATGTTAGTCTCAATAGTGTCCTGTAATCCAAGATGTTACAACTCATGGTATAGGAAAGGCATGATTTCCCCTTTCCTGGAGTCAGTGCTGCCCAGCTGGCCCCTACATAAATGATTGTCCTTCAGATGGCCGGGCACTGTGAGAAGATCAGACCCTCATAGTTAGCAATGGAGCAGGCAATCTGCCTCAAGACCGTGAGTAAGTCCTCAGGCCTAATGTTAAACATGCTATCCCGTGCGTAAAGGGGCCCCGGGTACAATTTCTCCCTTATTTAGTGGCAAGAGCCTAGCTGCTGACTTTTATCAGACGAGGAGAGCTATTATAATTTGCTCCCCAAAGGCACTTTTAGGTCTCCAAAAGGACCTTACAATGTCTACAGTTTATAACACACTTCCCAGTAGCTAAAAAAAAAAAAAAGGCATTGGAAGTGTCTCAGGTGTTAATTTAAACCCTCCCCTCCTGAGGTATCTAAATGCCTAATGTTCTGGGAGAAACTTCACCTAGACATCACCTTAATCTCTTGGTGATCGAGTCTTCCAAGACTTTAAGCATTTGACTTGGAAAACTGTCAGGTAGAAAGTGCCAGCCATAGTCCTACAAGGGAGGTGATCACTTTCTGTTTCAGAAACTGTAAGCCACACGTGTAGGACGCCCAGAGGCATTTCTTCCAGAAGCTTTTCCTCCAGGCCTTAGCTCCAGTTTACATCAAAGGAATTCTATCCCCCACGTCCACCCAGGCAAAAAGCGTATCTGCGGCACACAGCAAGGACGACGCAGTTCACCGCCTGAAAGGCGGGCATTGCTCCACGCAGACTCCATGGCATGTCATTCCCTGCATCCAGTCAGTAAACTCATGTCACTGGCACAGAGTCACGGTCGCCACAGCACTGTGACCGCAGTCCTCTTGCTCTCTTGCTATTGCAGGATATTCCTTTGTTCATGGACTTGAGCCCAGCCCTGTCCAGCCAACAACCGCTGCCAGGCATTTAGGGAAAAAAGGAGCCATTGTGCCCAACAGGATGCACACCTTGCTAACCTGTCTCCTCAGCCCAAACACAGGTCGCTTCCTTGACCTGCGTGCGGATCAACAACATCCTCAACAAATGTCAAAGCGCTTTGTATTTTAAAAGATCTGTGTGAACAGCCATGCTGAGGTTTCTAATTGTAATTTAGGAGTTATTTCATCCAGTCTCATTCAGTAAGTATTCCCTGAGTGGCTGGCTTGTATGCAGTGGTGCCATATACTATTAGCTATTATTACTATACTCTTAGACTCGAGCCCAGGCATGTTGGCTATTGGTTCTGCCATGGCTCATATCCCCGACGTCTAGGCCGTGACTATCTGTTCTTCTCTATATTTTAATACCTTCTGCTCAACACAATCAGCAAATACTCATCACTTCACAGAGGCAAATTGGCCAGGAGGACATTTTCTCAAACTGGCCCAGTAGGAGTTGAGGGTGATGGGGTGTAGGAGGGAAGGGAATCATTTCCTCAAAGCTAGGATAAAGCCAGCATTGTGGTCCACACCCTGACTTAGAAGGAGTACAAGTTCAAGGTCAACCGGGGCTACCTAGCCAGTTCCAGCCTGCTCCTGCACACACATGGGCACACACCAAAAGCCAATAAATAAGCTGTGTGAGAGCCAAGAGAGGGAAGCCTTGACTTCTGGGGGCTTCCTTCCTCAGAACGAAGTCTGGCTCTAACTGCTTTAGGCAAGAAAGTTTTCTATCTGAAATAAAATTAGTTTCTTGGGATAAAAATGCTTTGTTTTCCGTGTCTTATTATTACATGGTCACAGAACAATGATCTAAAGAGTTTTCAGGGTAAGAAGTCCTTGGTCTGCTCTCACTCAGCAGCTTACTGGAATTAAAGTAGCCTCTGCAGGGTGGGCTAAAGACTTCTCTCCCATTCCATTTTCTCTTTGTAGCTGATGAGCTCTCAGACTCGAGGGCTGCTGGGCATATCAAGCTGTGCTCTTGCAGCCTTGGGGTGAGGTTAAGCAGTAAATGGAAGCGGCAGGATTATTTTTATTTTTACAATAATTTGCCTTCTCTGAACGTACTAATGGGAAGAAGTACATTTCAGATCTACTGAGAAGGGCACTAAGTGGTCTCAAATGATCCCAAGCTTTCTCTTGCCTCTAGGGGTAAAATCTTTTCTCAGCAAGTTGGGGCATATTGTGCCTGAGAATCTGTCAGGCAGACTCAATAGCAGTCTGTGATAGAAACATCAGATTTCCTACCTAAGATGCAAATGGGAGAACACAAGACCTGGATTCATTTGCGCTTGCCTTTCTCCCCTTCCCTGATAACATTTAAATAAAGACTCTATTTGTTTCTTCAGTCCTGGCTTCTGACAGCAACCATTTAAAAGAAAGAGTCATACAGCAATGATTAATTTTGCATGGGATCAACTCAGTTTTCATTTGAGATGCAGTTACATGAAAACAGACTGTGTTAATTTCATCCCTCTGGGGTTGCTTGGCAACAAGGCCTTGTTCCAGACCATCTCTTCTTGGCCTGGAGTGATCTCTTTGGGGTGTCACTCAAGCTAAGGCAATCATCACCCTATTGTTGCTGCTTTTGAACGCCTATCCCAGTGCTCAGGATAGTCCAGAGCGTTGGAAGCTCCGCTTCAGTTATGCTGGCTGAGGGCTGTGTAAGACCTGGTTATGTCAGTACAGAGAAGGAACTGGCCTGGAGAATTTGGAATTTGTGCAGTTCAGGTTAGATAGGAAAGGGAGAGCCTGAAGTAATGCTAAAAAAATGGGGCTTAGATGGAATAAAATTAAAGTAAAAGAAAATACATTACTACATTCTTATTTGAAAGTACTTGAAGTGAGTGCTCTAGCACTGAGCTATGTCCCCAGCAGGACGTACTCTAAATAATCAACAAAGGTCCAGTATGCACAGGATGCTGGTTTCTGAGTGTGTGCAGAAAGTGAATTAAAACATTTTTACTGGATGTGGTGGTGCGTGCCTTTAATCACAGCACTCAGGAGTCAGACAAAGGCAGATCTCTGGGAGTGCAAGCAAAGTCTGGGCTATACCATGTAGTGAGACCCTGAGGCTGGCGAGATCAGTTTAGGGCACTTGTTGTCCTGGCAAAAGGCCCCGGGGCCAATTCTCAGCACCCACATGGGACTCACAACCATCTGTAACTCCAGTTCCAGGGGATCTGATGCCCTCTGCTAAACTTAGAGGGCACTGGGCACACATATATTGTACATACATACATGCAGGCAAAACATTTCTACACATAAAAGTAAAAACCTTTAAAATATTTAAAAAATAAGACAAAAACATTTTGTTTATGTTTGCATAAAGGAACGTACCAGTGATCACCCATGAATGTGAGGTCAAGTGGTGTATAAAGAAGGGCCGAGGTCATGACTCGGAACAACAGCAGGACACCTGAGAGGAGTTCCCGTGAGGGTCCAGAGGTGATGGAGTGCCAGAGGCCTTGAACCAGACCAATAACTCACTGCAATGAATATTTGTGGGTGGGCTGATTGGACAAAAGGGTGTACTGAGTGACACACCGCAGCTCCCGATGCCGCTAGGGTGAATGAAGAGGTTTTGGAGAGACAGGAACAAGGTGTTTTTTTATTTATTTGTTTGTTTTGTTTTAATTGACTTTGGGGGGCTCTTCTGGAGGGGGTGCTGCAGGGGTGAGGAGAGGACATGGAGGGACTGGGAGGTGAGTGGGATTGGGGTACATGATGTGAAATTCCCAAAGAATCAATAATTACATTATAAAAAAGAAGAAGGGCAGAGGCAGCGGGGTGGCACACACCCTTAATCAGCCTGGTCTGCAGAGTGAGCTCCAGGACAGCCAGGACTACCCAGAGAAACCCTGTCTCAAAAAACAAAAAAAAAAAAACAATAAAAAAGGACTGGCAGAAGCTACAAGAATTTTCACCTGTTCTTTTTAATATTGTTGTGCTTTTAATCCAATAAAAAAAAGTTACTTAATATAAAAACTTTAAAACCCTGTCTTGAAACAAACAAAAATCCTTTAAAAATAAACAAAAAAGTTTGCAAGCCAACGCAAGTTTTTAACATTGGAGGTTGTAAAGGTCACCTGAAAGGCACACTTTGTACTAGTTTCACTTTAGATAGTGGTGGTGGTGTGTGTGCATGTGTGTGCATTATTTTAAAATTGAAAGTTAAAAAAAGGTATTTTCAGTATTAGCAACCCAAACATATTTTGTACAGATTCCCTGCCATTCTTGGCAAAGGAAGCCAGTTTGGTGGTTTTGAACATTTTGAGTGACTTGGTAGATGAACATTATAAGTTACAGAAAAAGCCTTGGGCTAAGAACATTAGCCTTAATCAGAGTGTGGCTCTGTCCCTGTCCCGCATGGCTTCAGCTCTGATTCCTAAAGATGACAGAAGAAATAAATGACAGCCTCCCCAGGGAACAGACTCTGAGTGTAGAACGGCCGGTCCTGATAAAAGCGTCACTCTTCAAAGCAGCCTGGGTGCGCCTTCCTGCTCCTCGTCCAGCCTGCCCTCCTCCAGGCTCTGCGGCAGCCAGCCATTTCCTCCTCTCAGCTCTCTCCTTTCCAGTCAGCTCCTGGAGGCTCATTATCACCACATATGGCTCCTCTGGTACATACTTTTTTCTTAGATTTTTATTTGAAAATAATTATACATGCACACCTAATTACAAACAAAAGCTCTTTGGTCACATTCTGCATTCCATCCTGGAATCCTTCAACTTCCCAAAAGGCTTTAAATTTGCTTATATTACAATTTTCTTAGCCAGGCATGATGGCCCATGCCTTCAATCCCAGCACTCAGGAGGCAGAGGCAGGCCGATCTCTGTGAGTTCGAGGTCAACCTGGTCTACCTAGAATTCCAGGACATGGACTATGCCAGGACTGCATAAAGAGACCTTTGTTTGTTTAAAAAAGGTTTTCTTAGGGTTGAGAGGCGGCTCGGTGGGCAGGGTGCTTGCTGCAAAGCACAGGGCATAAGGACCTCATTTTAGATCCTCAGAACCCACGTAAGGCTGGGTGGAGCCGCGTGCATCTGTAATCCCAGCACTTCTACTGCAAGATGGGAAGAAGAGGCAGGAGACCCACCCCAGAAGCTAATGGGCCAGCTAGCCTGGGAGTGGGCATATGCTGCGGCGAACAACAGAAGAGTCTCTGCCTCCAACAAGATGAAAGGTGAGACCAACACTGGAGGCTGACCTCTGACCTCCACATGTACACCTGCATGAACACACACACACACACACACACACACACACACACACACACACACACACCTTCTGAAAAGGTACTTTTAAAAAAGAGTTTCCTTGTGCTGTGAAGTTCCCCAGGCCCAGGAAAATGTTTAATGTCTCATCTTGACTATCACAGTGTCATACAGGCTAGTCTGCCTGCCCTGAAAACGTGCCTCAGTTGACCTAGTCCAGCCTACCCAAGCCCCAGCCTCTGGGAGTTACTGCTGTGTTGGGGTTCTTCACAACACCTCTGCAGACTTTGTCTTCTTGGCTTCATACAGAATCTGGCTTTTTGCACACTGGCTTCCCTCACTTAGCGGTATGAATTTAATACTCATCCACATGTTGAACAGGTCTCTCTCTCTCTCTCTTTTGTAATTTCCACTATCTGTTTCTTTTATGGTTGATTAAATATTCCTAAGACAAACACAAAAGTCGCCACCTCCTTATTACTGACCTGTCCGGCTTCTAATTCAGCAGAACACCATTCACAACTAATTTGATAGGAAACATGGAAACCTTATCTTTCCAGTGTTCTTACCATTGTCAGGAGCATGCCGGTCTCAATAGGTTTTCCTAAGCTACAGGAAGAGGTAGCTAAGCTTACAGCTTAGCCAGCCTCCACTTACTTCCTAAGTAAACTAACATAAAAGGGCAGTGGTTTCTCTCAGAAATTTACAGAGTACAAGCTGAATATACATATGACTTTGAGAATAATTTCATATGTTAACCTCAAGATTAAAACTATATTCTAATATTATTATTTTAAATTCAAAGAGACAAATCCTTGTAAGACCAAAAGAACCTACAAGCTATGAGGTTGGTTTATCCCTGTTCTGTTTAAACAAATATGTACCACAGTGTTTCAATAAGAAAGGCAAACAACATGGACGTGAGAACTGGTGTTGGCAGCGTACCATGGTACACCCCGGCGGATAAGTTAGACAGAAGTGGTGGTCATCTAGTTAAACCTGCAGCCGACATCTTGACAAGCTGGTTTGCAGACTCAGAAATGTTTCCTTTTCATGATGATCAGTCTGGCCTTGCCTCAGTCTCTTCACTGTGTTTTATGAATGACAACTCTGGGGGCCTCCAACAACCGCACAGCACAACTCTCACTTGGCAGGTCTCATGTCAACATGTCTTGGTCTCTCTGCATGTGAAAGTTTACCACAACTGTTACTGTGATGATCTTCAACAGAACTCTGTGTCGGCTAGACCGCAAGCAGAGCTGTTTGGGCAGCAACAGGAACTGTGGCACCTGTCCCACATGTATGCTGGGAGCCCGCTGGGGGCCCCCTCGAGGCCTGTGCACTAGACACCAAGCACAAACAGGCACCCGAGAACGTGGGTTCCCAGGACAAGAAGCAGTAAGGACACCAGCTCTGGGTTGCTGCCTTTGATCTTTTATTTTTCTTTTCTTTCTCCTTCCTTCCTGTACAGTATATTTCCTTGAGGTCTGGTTGAGTCATTTTCTACATTGTTCGTTTTCTTCTTGTTACAGAAATCTATGATGTGTGAGGGTCAGAATTTACATATCTGTCTGTTCTCTTAGTGAAAGGCATTTGGGTTGTTTCTATATTTTAGCAACTGTGGTAAGGAGAGCTGCTATAAAATTCATATACAGGTTTTTTGTGTAAATACAGGTTTTTATTAGGAGTGCAATTGCTTGGACATATATGGTAGTGAATGTTCGGGTTTGTAAGAAATTACAATTTGCTTTTCAGAACAGCCATAACATGTGTTACACTCAGCTGAAGTGGTAGTTTTTCTTCATCATGGCTAGTACTTGGGATTTTCACCAGTTCTGTTTTCACTTCATTTTGGAAAGCTGTACACATTTTAAAAGCAATGGCGACCTGTTAAGTGAATCTGAGTTTTGTTTGAGTTAATCTGCTTCATCATGTCATGCACATGCCCAAAATAAAGATGCCTGAGACCATGATCCTTGAAAGAGCAGAGGGTTATTTTACCTCACGGGTTTAGAGGGTCACCCCACCTTCTGTTGGCCCTATACATCATAGCAGGAGCCAGTGCCAAGGTAAAGCCACTAACCTTGAGGCTAGGAATCAAGAGAGGAAGAGGGGTCCACCCCAGTGATCTAAAGACTTCCCAGTATGCTCTGCTGCTTATCGTTCCCACACCCTGCTCACACCTTCTGAGGTGCACCTCCAGTACGCAGGCCTTCGGGGAGTTGGGGTTGGGAAACATATTTAAAGTCCAAATTACAGAAAACCAACAACTACTAGCATCTACTTACTATACACTCGGCTCCAAGTTATACTCTTAGAATGTGGGGGAGCCCCTTCTCCTGCTTGTGAAGGACTGGGAAGGCCAGCATGTGATAGGAAGCCAGTTCCTCCAATGTCAGCCCCAGGAATCTACCAACGCATGAGCAATGATGTATGTTGGATGAGCCCTGAACCCCTAACAAGTGCTTAGTTTAGGCACAGCTTTGGCATGGACCATCCATCTCAGGGGGGAAAAAAAAACGACCCTTGAAAGGGCGAAGAAAGAACCACTGCCTGGATCTGTGGAGGCTCTTTGGAGGAAAAAGGAATGAGATTTATTGACTGTCTCCAATAAGGAGTTCAGATTTCACCTGTACCTCTCAAAGAAGTAGGGTGAGGCCGGAGGACTTGTGCCCACGTGCTCAAAACCAGAAAGATCTGGAACCCCTTCCCAGTGGATTCTGCTAACAAAGACAACTGAGTTACTGCCCAAGTTCAACTCTAGTCTTATATTTCTTGATCTTGGTCTGTTTATTTTATTTTTGGTTTTGTTTTGTTTTGTTTTTTGAGACAGGGTTTCTCTGTGTTGCCCTGGAACTAGCTCTGTAGATCAGGCTGGCCTCAAACTCAGAGATCTGCCTGCCTGAGTGCTGGGATTAAAGGCATGTACTACCTTTTCTTTCTGTGCAGTTAATGGGAATGGGTTTCCATCTCTAAGGAGCAGGAGGGCTTATATCAAAAGAATTCAGCTTAAAAAAAACAACAAAGAAAAGCAACTCTTTTCACAAAGGTCAGTTTTGTCTAGATCAGCACAGAACTCCATGCTCAGGACTCCATGGAGCAATCATGCTCTCAGGGAACTTTCTGTCCTCCAAATGCCCTTCTCCACCCCAGCCCTTCCTGCTCTTCATCCCAGGGGATAGCTATTGTTCTCACTCCAGTTGGATTTTTAAAAAGTATTTATACCGCACCCTACTTTGAAAAAGCTTTGAAGAAATTTAAAAGCTAAAATATTTTCCTCATTAAGCAGGACAACAAAATTGAAAAGCAACTAAAAGGAACAGAAAAGTAGATGGGACTAAACAAGCCTTTGCCTTAAGGAGCACTTCTACCATCCGATCAGAAAGACAACACTCTATAGAGAGCATCTGATTTTTCCCTGTGATGCCATCCAAGATCAGTGTATACTCCCACGTTTCCATTTCACTATCTTGTTTTCCAATTACTGAGCTCTTGCTGGCTTATCCGCTTAACAAACATTTGAAAAGGGATTTTCCAGTCGTCTGGCTCCATGTGGGCTGAGCTTTATCAAAAATCTAAGGTGAAGTTTCAGTCTCCATCGTGTTTGAAGGTGGGGCCCATGAGAGGTAAAGGTGAGAAGAGGTGAGATAGTACATGAGGAACCCCTCCTCCTGAGTGATGGCTGTGAGAAAAACTCCACCTGCAAACCAAGAAGAGCTTTCTCAAGGAACTGAAAGGCTGGTACTTCCTAGACATCAAAACTTTGAGAAGTAAATATGTATGGTGGGAGCTAATAGCTTATGGCACATTGTTTTAGCATCCACAGCTAAGATGGAAGAACCAAGCAAGGCATAAATATGAACTGAAGCACTCTTGCTAACTAGCAAGTGCTATCTGAGGGCCTTGTTTCCCTTGTGCACTGCGTCTGGGGGGTAGTAGAGACTGAATATTGACCTAAATTTGTTGAGTGCTGTGGTGCTATAAACAAGAACGGCCCCATAGGCTCATGGATTTAAATGTTTTAGTCACCAGGCAGTGGAACTCTATGACAGGTGTAGTCTGAACATTTCTTGTCCCGACTGCCTGCTCCCAAATAATCACTCAGAGGCTTAACATTAATCACAAATGCTCAGCCAATAGCTCAGGCTTGTTACTAACTCTTACATTTTAAGTTAACCCATATTTCTTATTTATGTGCTACCACATGTCAGTACCTTTGTTACCATGGCAGGTTATCTCCTGCTTGCTCTGCCTCTGGCTGGCAACTCCTCTGACTCCACCCTTCCTCATCCATCATTCTTATTTTGACATTCCCACCTAACTTTATCCTGTTCAGCTATTGGCCAGTCATCTTGTTTATTAAACCAATCATAGCAGCATATATCCACACAATGTACATAAGGATTATTCCACAGCAGATAGGATTAAAAGGATTAGGAGGTGTGGCCTTGTTGGAGGAAGTGTGTCACTGGGGCTGGGCTTTGAGGTCTCAAAGCCCATGCCAGGCCCAGGCTCTGTCTGTCTCTTCTCTTTTTCTCACTCCCTCCCTTCCTCCCTTTTGGTCTGCAGATCAGGATGTAGCTCTTAGCTACTGTTCCAGCACCATGCATGCTTCCATGCTCCTCTCCATGATGATAATGGACTGACCTCTGAAACTATAAGCAAACCCCCAAATAAATGTTGTTGTTTTAAAATAAGAATTGCCTTGGTCATGGTGTCTCCTCACAGCAACAGAGCTGTGAGCAAGACAGAAGTTGATACCAGGAGTGGAGTATTGCTGTGACAGGCAATACTCTTGTTGGCTGCTTGTTGGCAGAATGTATATTTTGGAACTTTGGACTAGAAAAGCAGTTGAATGCTTTAAGCAGGGCTTAATGGACCATCCTAGCAGAAGCATGGAAGACAGTGGTGCTGAGAGTGATGTAGAATATGGCTGCCTTGCTTAAGAGGTTTCAGAGGGGAAGAATATTAATGGCCTAGAGAATGTTATGATATTTTGGTAAAAATTGTGGCTGCTTTCTACCCTTGTCTGAAAAATATGCCTGAAGCTAAACTGAAGAATTTTTGGATTAATGGTGTTGGCAGAGAAGATTTCAAGATAGCCTGGTGTTGATTGTTCATGTGATTATTAGTAATCACTCTTTTAAGAAAAACAGATTTGTGTTTTACGTATTTATGGGGGTGGGGACACGTGCAATGGCAGTCCTGTGGAGCTCAGAGTGGGACCCGAGTGGGACCAGCTCCTGTGGGAGTTGTTTCCTTCTTTCCACCAAGTGGGTCCTGGGGATTGAACTCATTGTTATAGGGTTAGTGGCAATCACCTTCACCTGCTAGCTCAGTAATCACCCTTATGCAGATCTATAATGAAAAAGAGAGAGCTGGACAAAGAGAAATACAATGTGTGTAGCTTGAGGAGAAAAGGAGCACCAGAAAGTGTAATTCCTCATGCTCAAGGAGATAAAAAGTTTAAAGAAAAGCCTGATGCTAAATGGAATAAAGGGAGTGGTGACTCAGGGCAAGATCCCGCCCAGTAAAACTTCCATCTTGTGAAAAGGAATTAAAGAAAAGTTTAAGCACTGAAGGAAAGCGTCAACAACAGAAAGATGATGCAAATATGAATTAAAGAAGAGGCTGAGTTCTAGCCCCATCAAGCAGCAGAACTTGGCAGCTTCAGCCTTGTGGTTCTGGGTTCAGAGTCAACAATAAAGAAAGGGATTGTGGAATCTCCCTCCACAGCCAAGGAACACCTCTGAGGCCAGGTGTGTGTCAAGAGTGTCTGTAGTTGTTTTTTTTTTTTTTTTTTTTTAGTCTTGGGGGTCCACCACCCAGCTCCCAAATAAATACACAGAGACTTATTCTTACTTACGAATGCCTGGCCTTAGCTTGGCTTGTTTCTTGCCAGCTTTTCTAAGTTAACTTAAATTACCCTGTTTCTCTTTAACTGGGTTTTGCCTCTGGGTTGTTTTTTTTTTTTTTTTTTTTTTTTTTTTTTTTTACCTTTTTTAGTTCTTTTTTTTTTTCATTTTTCTTTATTAGGAAATTTTCTACTCACTCCACATGCTATCCACAGACCCCCGCTCCTCCCTCCTTCCACCCCCCAGCCCTCTTTCCCAAGCCACCCCACATCTCCACATCCCCCAAATTGAGATCTCCCATGGGGAGTCAGCAGAGCCCAGCACACTGAGCCTAGGCAGGTCCAAGCCCCCTTCCCACTGCACCAAGGCTGTGCAAGGTGTCACACCACAGGCACCAGATTCCAGAAGCCTGCCCATAGACCAGGGACAGATCCCAATCCCCCTGCTTTGCTGCCCCCCAAACAGTTTGAGCCAAACAACCATCTTCCGTATCTAGAGGGCCTAGTCTAGTCCCATGGGGGCTCCACAGCCACTAGTCCACAGTTCATGGGCTTCGTCTAGTGTGGCCTGTCATCTCTGCAAGTCCTCCCATCATGATCTCGACGTCCCTCGCCTGCAGTATCTCTCCTCTCTCTCATCAATTGGATTCCTGGAGTTCAGCCTGGTGCCTGGTCATGGATCTCTGTATCTGCCTCCATCTGTCACTGGACAAAGGCTCTATGATGACAGCTAGGTTATTTGCTAGGCTGGTCACCAGAGTAGACCAGTCCAGGCACCCTCTGGACCACTGCCAGCAGACTAAGGTGGGGTCAACCTTGTGGATTCCTGAGAGCCTCCCCAGCACCCTGCCTCTTCCTATTCCCATGATGTCCTCATCTATCATGGTATCTTCCTCCCTGCCCTCCCACTCTGTCCCTGTTCCAGCTTGACCCTCCCATTTCCCTGTGTTCTCATCACCCCCACGAGTCCACTCATGTAGATCTCATCCACTTCTCCTTCACAGGGTCATCCATGTGTCCCTCCTAGGGTCTTTTCCTGTTAGCTAGCCTCTCTGGAGTTATGGGTTGCAGTCTGGCCATCCCTTCCCTCCCATTATTACCTTTTTTAATTCTATATGTCTTTCTTCCCTTCTTACTCTGCTGCTGGTTGTGTGGCTGGGTGGCTCGCCCCTAGTGTCCTTTTTCTTCTCCTTTTTCTCACTCCTCTCTCTTCTCTTTCTTCACTGTTCTCTCAAGCTTAGATTTCTCCTCCTATTTATTCTCTCTGCCCGGCAGCCCTGCCTATTTCTCTCTCCTCCATAGCTACTGGCTATTCAGTTCTTGTTAGACCAGACAGGTGTTTGAGACAGACAAAGCTTTACACAGCTTAACACAGCTTTACAGAGTTAAATAAAGGCAACATAAAGGAATGCAACACATCTTTGCATCATTAAACAAATATTCCACAAATAAACAAATATAACACATCTTCAACTAATATTTCCCAACAGGTGTCCCTGAATGGATACCTAGAGAGGCCATTGTGTGAAGCTGTGAAGGAGAAGCCTGGATTGCCTGGGAGACCCCAAGATGTTGGAGATGCCAGAGTGGGATACCTACTGAGGAGAGCTGCTAACAGGGAGTGGAACCAGCCCAAGAGAGAGAAGTGTGCTGCAGTCAACAAAGCTGAATGGAGTTGGAGATCTGAAGAGCTTTGACATCAGACATGGAGATGCAGAGTTTGGAGTTTGCCCAGCTGATTTTTGGTCCTGCTTTGGCCCACTATTTCCTCACTATGCTCCCTTTCCTCCCTTTTGGAACAGTAATGTATATCTTGTACCATTGTATGTAGGAAATATGTGAACTGCTTTTTGATTTTACAGAGGTTACAGTTAAGCCATGAGTCTCAGAGACTTGGAACTTTGGACTTTTGACTGTGGTAGACTAAAGGGACTTTTGCCATTGGACTAAGTGAATTTTTGCATCATGATATGGCTACAAGCCTATGGAGCCAGGGAGTGGCCCGTGGTGGTGTGAATGAGAATGACCTCCATAGGTTCATATGTTTGAATGCTTAGTCACCAGGGAGTGGAACTCTCTGATAGGGTGTGATGATTATTCTTGGTTGTCAACTTGGCTACATCTGGAATAAACTACAATCCAGAAATGGAGGGCACACCTGTGAGAGATTATTTTTGCTTGGTTTGAAGTGGGTGAATCCACTTCCAGTCTGAACCCTTGAGGCAGGAAGACACACCTTTAATCAGGGCCCCACCTTCTCCTGGAAGCCTATATGAGGACATGGAAGAAGGAAGCTTTAGCTCTTTGTCTGCTTGCCCTCGTCTTTGCTAGCACACATGTTGTGGGATATCTGTACACTCTGTGAAGGTGTGTTGCTGTGATTGGAGGAATAAAAAGCTAAGCGGCCAGTAGCTAGGCAGGAGGTATAGGTGGGATTTTTGGGTAGAGAAAGGAAGAGGGGGAGGAGTCTAGGCACGTGGGAAATGCTAGGAGACCCAGAGAGGAAATGAGGTACAAGTCGGAGGAGGAGTAATGCCATATGATAGAACATAGATTGATATAAACATTTAAGTTATAAGAGCTGGTTAGGAACAAGCCTAAGGGACACAGCTGTCTGTTAATGTGACAGAGTACCTTAGAGAATCTCTTTAAAGAAGTAAGGTTTATTTTGGCTTACGGGTTGCTGTTAGGCCTATGGCAAGGCATAGGGGCAGGGTCTCCTGAAGAAAGCTGCTCACTTCCTGGTGACTGGAAAGTAGAAAGAACAGAGGTCAAAATATGCCTCAAAGGCCAGCAGTCTCTAAGTAGGTCTGTCTCATGAAGTTTCTGCTGCCTTCCAGAAGCACCGTCAGCTGAGGAGCCCGAGCCTGTGAAGGACATTTCAAATTCAAATTATAGTACAAAGTCATATGGGAATAAAGTGGTGTCTGGTGTCCTTATAAAGCAGTGATTCTCAACCCTTTAATACAGTTCCTCATGTTGTGGTGACCCCCCAACCATAAAATTATTCTTGTTGTTCATAACTGTGATTTTGCTACTGTTATGAATCGTGATGTAAATATCTGATATGTGATCCCCGTGAAAGGTTGTTTGACCCCTGAAGGGGTCACAACCCACAGGTTGAGAATCGGTGTATAAAAAGACAGCCGGGGAGAATACTGAGCAATGATGGGGACAGGTTTCAGAATTTCACCACTGTGTGCTAAGGAATGCCAAAGTTCTCAGAGACACTAGAAGCTCAGAGAAAAGAATGGAACAGATTCTCCCCGGAACCTCAGAGATAGTGTGATCCTCCCCACAGTCGGATAACTAGGGGACAACTATTTCTTGTTTCAAAGTATCCAGTTTGTGGTATTTTGTTACAACAGCCCAAGTGAGCTGGGATACTGAATGAAAGATGCCAGGCGCCAGGACCGTGGCCTGTGAGTGCCACCTCTACAAGAGGACGGAACGGCAAAGAAGAAATGGAGAACGGGCAATGGTGTCCGCAGGAGAGAAGGACCACGAGGCGAAAGACTCAGGTCATGACAGCACGCACTGGGCTGGGCTGTGGCGAAGCTACTGCATGTGATGGCCACTCAGAAAACCAGAGCAGGGGCTGGCCCTCACACAAGGGAGGTCCTGGGTTTAAGCCCTAACAATAGCAAAAATAAGTAAATAAATCGCTAAACTTACAAGAGGTGGATTTTTATTCTATATAGATTATACTTCAATAAATTTGACCCCTTCTCTAAATCCAAACACCAAAACCAAAGAAACACTCTTACTTTACATCCAGATGCCATGGCAGCTGACTCCTCACTGTTTGCATTATATATATTATACGTAAGTGATCATGGCTGAGTCATTTGAAATGAGTTGCAGACATCAGGTAGTTTATCACTAAACATTTCAATATACATCTTTTAAGAATAATATTTTTCTTCGTATCTAAGAAAAGCAACAATTACTGAATTCCAGAGTCCAGCCTTCTCAATTAAACTCAGAATGTTTGGTTTTTTGTTTGTTTTGTTTCCTCTTCTAACCGGGTTTCAATCAAGGATCATAAGATGCATTTGGAGATGGGGGTGGTGCATGACTGTAGCCCCAGCACACGAAAGGTGAATGTGTCAGAATTGTGAGCTCAGAACCGGTATGGCTGTGTAGGGGACACCATCTCAAAAACCCAAAAGCAAAGAAAAATATATTTGGTTGTTATGTCTCTTCAATCTCAGTCTAGAACAGTGACTCTCAACCTTCCTAATGCCGTGGCCCTTTAATACAGTTCCTCATGTTGTGGTGACCCCCAAATCATAAGATTATTCTCATTGCTACTTCATAACTGTAATTTTGCTACTGTTATGAATCATAATGTAAATATCTGTGTTTTCTGATGGTCTTAGGCCACCCCTGTGAAAGGATTATTTGACCTGAAGGGGTCTCAACCCACAGGTTGAGAGTTGCTGACCTAAGTGATTTTTGTATCTTTTTTTTTTTTCATCATCATTGGTCTAGAACAGTTGTCTTAACGCCCAGCAGTCTGCATTTGTCTGAAGTTCTTCATGGTGTTGTCAAATGTTTTCCTCTACCCTTGGGTTCCCCATAAGATAGATGTTAGGACTAAAGGTTTGATTAGATTCAAGGTAAACACTTTGGTCAAGAAATACTCACAAGTACTAGAGACTTCTTCGTCACCTTACTATTATTGTTATTATATTTTTGTCTTCCTAAAAACCATTTTCCCACCCTTTCCTCTCTCATTGCATAAAGGCCTTGTGTTTCTATGCAGATAAACCTTGCAGCCTGGTATATCAGCTAGAAATGGAGGCCACAACATCAGTAAGATAGTTCCTGTCCTAGAGAGGATGAGTGGATGAAATAGCACCCTTTGTCACCCAACAAGTATTTAGTACCTGCTATAAGGAATCAGTCAAGACAACCATGGTCCTTGCCTCCAGTGAATTTAGACAGACATCCATTAAAAATCAGAAAATCTAGAACTAGCCTGTAATATGTTGCCCTGGCTAGTCTGATACAAGCTAGACTCATCTGAGAGGAGGGAGCCTCTGTGGTGATATATTGTGTACCCTAATAAAATTTGCCTGAAGATCAGAGAACAGAACAAGCCACTAGATTAAACATAGAGGTCAGGCAGTGGTGGCACACACCTTTAATCCTAGCGCTCGGGATCTCATGCCTTTGCTTGGGAAGCACACACGCCTTTAACCCCAGGAAGGATATGGCAGGGCGGAGAAAGGTCTATAGGGCATGAGGAGACAGGAACTAAGGCTTTTCGGCAGAAGCATCCCTTTCAGCTAGAAGGCTTTTCGGCTGAGGCCTTTCAGGCTGAGAAGTTGTCGAGGTAAGAGGTGGTGGCTGTGGCCTGCTCTGCTTCTCTGATCTTTCAGCTTTCACCCCAATATCTGGTACTGGGTTTTTTTTTTTTATTATAAGACCGATTTAAGATTCGAGCAACAAACCTCAATTGAGAAATTGCCTCAGTATGACCCAGCTGTAGGCAAGCCTGTAGGACATTTTCTTAATTAGTGATTAATATAGAAAGACTCAGCCTATTGTGGGTGGGGAAATCTGTGGTTCTGGTTGCTATAAGAAAGCAGACTGAGCAAGTCATGAGAGCAAGCGAGAAAGCAGCTCCCCTCCAAGGCCTCTGCATCAGCTCCCTCCATGACCTCTGCATCAGCTCCCTCCATGACCTCTGCATCAGCTCCCCTCCATGACCTCTGCATCAGCTCCCCTCCATGACCTCTGTATCAGCTCCCCTCCATGGCCTCTGCATCAGCTCCCTCCATGGCCTCTGCATCAGCTCCCTCCATGACCTCTGCATCAGCTCCCCTCCATGACCTCTGTATCAGCTCCCCTCCATGACCTCTGCATCAGCTCCCTCCATGGCCTCTGCATCAGCTCCCTCCATGACCTCTGCATCAGCTCCCTCCATGACCTCTGCATCAGCTCCCCTCCATGACCTCTGTATCAGCTCCCCTCCATGACCTCTGCATCAGCTCCCTCCATGACCTCTGCATCAGCTCCCCTCCATGACCTCTGCATCAGCTCCCTCCATGACCTCTGCATCAGCTCCCTCCATGACCTCTGCATCAGCTCCTCTCCATGACCTCTGCATCAGCTCCCTCCATGACCTCTGTATCAGCTCCCTCCATGACCTCTGCATCAGCTCCCTCCATGACCTCTGCATCAGCTCCCTCCATGACCTCTGCATCAGCTCCCTCCATGGCTTCTGCATCAGTTCCTGTTTCCAGGTTCCTGCTTGGTTTAAGCTCTTGCCCTGGCCCCCCTCAGGGGATCATGATTCAGGATATATAAGTCAAACAAATCTTTTCCTCCCCAAGTTGTTTTTGGTTTAATCTCACATCTAAATTCTGGTTTACTGAGGATAGAGGAATTTTAAATCACAGTGATTTGATGAAAAACTGTTGCCACAGGCTCACAATACGTAGCTCAAGGGGAGAACACCTGCCTAGCTCACACAAGGCCCTGGGCATGGCACACATGTGCAAGTTCTAACTAGAGAAATTTACTTAGAGAATTATCGTCTGACAAAACCAGATGAAAGGAACTACAGATCCTGCCGGGCATGGTGGTACGTGCCTTTAATCTCAGCACTAGGTAGGCAGAGGTAGGAGGATCTCAGTGAGTTCAAGGCCAGTCTGGTCTACACAACGAGTTCCAGGACAGCCAGGACTGCATATGACACCTGTCTCAATGCCCACCACCCAAAAGAACCATGGGTCCTTAAGAAAAGAATGTTATTTCATTCCACTTTCCCAAGTATTCAGCTTAGACTAAGTGGTCCAAACCAATTCTCCACTAACATGAACAGCTTCTAAAAGTAATTATTAGAATTAAAAAACAGAATTAAAAAACAAAACAAAACAACAACAACAAGAAAAACCTTCCCCTAAGCCTTAAGAGGCAGAGTTTCTGACTCAGGAGTACCTGTCTGCACTGCCCGGCACGGCACAGTGCCACCCCAGCAGTCACAGTGGCGCTGTGCAGGGCACAGTAAGAGAAGGCTCTGGTAACTAAGTTAATGGAAGAGACAGAACACTCTTCACTCTCACTAAGGAGCAGGAGATGTCAGCAGGAGGTTAATGGACCCAGCATGAATCGTCTGGTTATTTTTAGATACTCGAAGGAGGCCTTTGTGGCCAGAACATTTCCTCTCCATCTTTCTCACCTTCCATCAGGAAAACAGTTGTGTAGAGGCAAGAACCAAACCATCTAGAGCCTCTGGGAGAAGGCACTGTGGGGTGCAAAAGAGAAGAGGCCTGTAGGACCGGGAACTTTCGAGGAGGCAGATGTTTGGGGGTGTTGCTGGCCGGGGACTGGCTATAATGCATGGCCTCCAGCCGGGTTGCACGTGACCTTCCAGCTGAAGACTTTAAAGGGTTCTTAGATGTCTGTCTTTTCCATGCACTCTGGGGCGGTCAGAATGAGATTAGAAAGCCGGTCTCATCTATCACCTTCCAAGATTCGGACTCTCAATAGCCAATTGGAAGATAGTGGTGTTAGGAACCATCCCTGGGGGCTTCCAGTGCCCTCTGTTAAAGGCCAGCCTGGTACTAGCTGCTCTAGATAATGCATAATCCTCTCAACAACCCACAGAATGAGGTCTCTGAAGCCTAGGGAGGGATTCATGAGGATCTCAGAGCTAAGAAACCAAGGCTCAAAGATAAACTTAGGGACAATGAAATTGTAAAGGTTTATGTGAGCAGTGATTCGTGAACCACACAGTGCCAAACCACAGAGGGAAAACTTAATATAATGTTCACAGAAGCAAGACAAAATATTTGGCTGGTGGAAGCGGAACACCCCCAGTTAGGGGTTAGCTGGAAGTTTCTGGTTGGTGAATCTCTAGATAGGATCAGCTACTGAGTTTTAAGTTTTGTTTTTGTAGATTTTGAAGAGTGAGGTGTCTTCCATTCCATCTCAGTCAAACCACCTTCCGGTTATTTTAAAAGCAGAGTTTTCAGTTGTACTCTGTGATTCTCACACTACTAAGTCAACAGCAGCACTTGTCAAACTCTCTGTGAGGAGATATATATATATATATATATCTATATATATATATTTGTTTTTTTCAAGACAAGGTTTCTCTGTGTAGCTTTGTGCCTGTCCTGGATCTCACTCTGTAGCCCAGGCTGGCCTCGAACTCACAGAGATCTGCCTGCCTCTGCCTCCCGAGTGCAGGGATTAAAGACGTGCGCCACCACTGGCCAGCAGATATTTTTTTTAAATTTCCACTTCATCACAGATCAATAACTTCCTAAAGTACAGAATGAAATAAAAGACACAGAAATAAAAGTTAACATTATAAGTTATTCAACAGACTGTGTGGTAATGTTTCTAAACATGGATGCTTGTACGAATCTCATATTCAGCACTAGAACTGACATCCTAGGCAGGAGGGTACATCTGACTCATTTCCACAATTTTCCCCCAAACATATGTGCCTGCTTTTTACACCAGATGATTCAGCAGGATGTATGTCCAGTAGACACTCCTCAGGGGATTCTGATGTCCATCCATAGTTAAGAACTGCTCACTGTGTACTGAAGAGATGGCTCAGCAGTTAAGGACATGTGGGTCCCTGCACACTCTGGGCAGCTCCCAACTGCCTGTAATCCAGATCCAAAGGGATCTGGCACCTCTGGACTCTGTAGACACTCATTCATGTACACATTCATGCACACACTTAGACACATGCACATATAATTAAAATTTTTAAAAAGAACCATGCATTGCTCCAACACATTTCCAAAGTTGTTGTTTCCATCTTGGTGTCCAAACAAGCAAGGGCTTCCTTAAAGCCAGTGGTGAACAAGGTTAGGAACTGGGAGGTTGGGGCAAGAATGCTAAGGAATTCAGGGATTTTGAAGTAACTCTCCCTAACCTCTGCATTATTACCTGGTACTATTTCAATATCTTTTCAGCTTAAAGTTTCTGATGTCTGAGGCCGTAAGATGTCGTCTTAGCGGGTAAAGGCGTCAGGGTCTAACCTGACCTGAGTTGCATCCTTAGGACCCACATAGTGGAATTCAAGAACAAACTCCTGCAAGTCATCCTCTGACATCCACACATGCACACAATTGCACACACTAACATACAAATGAGTGTGATAAGTTATATGTATTAATGTCTGGAAAGTTTCTGGGAATAAAAAGTCCATAAATCATCTTAAAAGATGATGAGTGGGCTCAACAGCTGGTCATATTCAGGAAGGAACAGCTTGGGGAGAAGAAGCAGTCCACCATTTCAGACCAGGGCCAGCATCACAAGGTAACGTTCGCTGACGATCTCAGGGAAGTGAGCTAGAGACAGGTCCGTGATACAATACTTGCCCAGAAGACCTACTGACCTCAGTAAGAACAGGAAGCCGAGCCGGGCGGTGGTGGCGCACGCCTTTAATCCCTGCACTCGGGAGGCAGAGCCAGGCGGATCTCTGTGAGTTCGAGGCCAGTCTGGGCTACCAAGTGAGTTCCAGGAGAGGCGCAAAGCTACACAGAGAAACCCTGTCTCGAAAAACCAAAAAAAAAAAAAAAAAAAAGAACAGGAAGCCCTGACATGTCCCCCCCCCAAAAAAAAACAGGTGACCTGAGTCACCCCAACAGATCAACAGGTGACTGGTGGGGGCAGGGAAAGACAAACAGACTGTCTGATCCAAAATACACTTTGTTCTCTTCATTGCTCCCAGATTTTCCTTTTTATTGGTATCACCCACCACTGCATGTGCTCAACTATCATGTTAAATTAGCTTCATGCACACGTCTGTCCTTTTCTCTTCCTCCACCAGGTTTTTTTTTTATTGTTTGTTTTGTTTTGAGATGGGTCTTATGTGGCTCTGGCCACCTCAAACTCTGTGTAGCAGAGGGTGACTTAAACTTAAGACTCTCTAAGATGACAAGCCTGTGCCACATAGCTGCTTTAGATTTCTTCCCTGACCCCTTCCTCTCTGTAGTCAAAAGTTTTCCACCCGGCCCCGAGGTTTTGCAGCCACTTATAAAATAATCACTCAGAGGCTTAATGTTATTTACAAACTGTATGTATGGCTTATGGCAGGCTTCTTGCTAGCTAGTTCTTATAACTTAACCCATTTCTATTAATCCGTAAGTTGCCACCTGGCTGTGGCATTACTGGTCTGCTGGCATCTTGCTGCGCCTTTGGCGGTGGCTGGTGTCTCTCTCTCCTCTCCTTTCTTCTCTCCCTATCTCTGCTTAGATCTCCCACCTGCCTCTAAGCTGCCTGGCCATAGACCAATGCAGCTTTATTTATCAACCAGTCAGAGCAATGCACATACAGCATACAAAAAGATCTCCCACAGCACTTCCCCTTTTCTGTCTAATCAAAAGGAAGGTTTTAACTTTAACATAATACAATTACATATAATAGAATAGTTATCAAGCAGGAATTATAGTTATAATATCTAGTCTATTTGTATTTGGCAAAATTAAAGCCACGGAACATGTGGCAACTTATAGATTAATAGAAATGGGTTAAGTTAGCTAGCAAGAAGCCTGCCATAGGCCATACAATTGGTAATTAATATAAGCCTCTGAATGATTATTTTATAAGCGGCCATGGGGTTGAGTGGGACTGGAGAAAACTTCCGGCTACACCTCTCCTCACTTTTTCAGACTAATGATTTGACTTATCTTTTTTTTTTTAGACAGGCGTGGTCTTGCACACCTTCAGTCCCAGCACTCAGGAGGCAGAGGCAGGCAGACCTTTGAGTTCAAGGCCACCCTAGTCTATAGGTCAAGTTCCAGGATAGCCAGGACTACAGAGAGAAACACTGTCTCAAAAACAAACAACAAAACAAAATAATTTTTTTAACTTCTTATTTTATGTGTATGGGTGTTTTGTCTGAATTTATCTTTATGTACCAGAAACATGCCTGATACATGCAAAGGTCAGAAGAGGGCTTCAGATGCCCTGAAAATGGAGTTATCATGTGGGTGCTGGGAATTGAATCAGGGTCCTCTGGAAGAGCAACCAGGGCTGTTAACTACTGAGCCATTTCTGTAGTCCTAGACTGAAGACTTACTCATGAGCAATTGTTTCCAGGCTACATCAAAAGCTACTACATATTAACAAAAGACATAAAAAAAGGAAAAAAGGAGAGGGTGATTTTGCAAAGAAGAAATAACCAAAAAATAATAATAATAATGAAAAGATGCTCAACATCACTGATTGGAAAAACAAAAAGAAACTTTTGCCTCAAATTGGCAAAAGTGTGGATTATCAAATATTGTCAAGAGAAAACCCCTATAAGCCACTTGTGAAAGTATAAATTGATTGGATTGCTTTATAGGGCTTTCTGCGGTACCTACCTGCACCCCAGGTTACAGGGCCCTGCACACTAGTTTCTGAGGGCCGACTGTGCACTAATATCACATGAGTAGCTTGCAGTCAGCCACGGTGGAAGAATTCACACTGATACAGTGATTTTGGAAAGACAATTGATAAACATTTATCAACACCCCAGTGCCAAAAAATCACGTAATCCATGCTGTAGTTTGGCTCTGAAATAGTCTCCAAAGTTTCATGTGTTCAAATGTGGTCCACAGCTGCATGGGCACCACTGGGAGGAGTCAAGCCTAGTGGGAGGAGATGGGGCCATAGGAAAAGTGCTCTTAAAGGGGACTGTGGCCCCAGTGCATTGGCCAGCTTTCTGTCACTGTGACAAAATGCCCAGGACAATCAACGCAGGAGTTTATCAATGCTTATGGTTCCAGGAGTTGATGGCTGCCTGGTTCTGTTGTGAGGAAAAAAGATATGGAGGGGAATGTTTACTCCACAGAAACAGAGGAGCAGAAAGAGAGGAAGGGGCCAGGGGCCACTATCCTCTTCACCGGCGTGTTCTAATATCCTAACTTTTTTCACTGCTAGCTTCCCCAAGTGGCACTTGAAGAGCCAAGCACAGTTAATTGGCTAGACTTCCAGGTGCAAAGTAGGCGTGGCATTTGAGCCACACAGAGCAGCACAGCCTTAGTTAGCGTGGTAACCACTTCTCTCTGAGGGCTTACCCAAGGCAACAGGGACTTGCTGGGTCTTGCCCATCCACAGGTTCCTGTGCTTTGCCCAGAGGGGTTGAAAGCTGATTCTCCAAGGATGGGGATGAGCAGATTTCTCCAGCTCTTGAGGGAGCTTCAGAACTAAATCCCTTAGCTTCGTGTCCAGTTCTTGGTGTATACAGGGAAAGAAGGGTGCCGTTCGTTAACGCTTGCATTGCTTTTCTTTATTTTGAAGTGATACCGTAAGCATTGCTGAAAGCGCAGCATTCTGTCTCCGAAAGGGAGCTGAGCGGTCTTAACAGCTCTCTTCCTTGACTCCCCCAAATTATCTGGTTAACTCCTGACACTGGGGTGATTTCTTCCTGAATTTCTTCATCATCTCAGGTGGTTGTACAATGTGCGGAAGCCACCTGATCGATGGTTTAAATTGATCATAGATTAACCTGTAAGATGGTTCCTAAGGGGCCAAAGGGTATTCAGGAAAGGCTCTCACTGCCTACCCCTCCATAACTGCTGAGTTAAAACCCCAACCACCACAGATACCTTCTGGGGCTGTGTGGGCCACCTGTTCTGGGGAATATTTGGAGCCTCCTCTGGCCCAACAGCCTGGATCAGTCTGGCTGTAGGGAAGGAAGCAATGTTTCACAGATGGCTTGCCTTTTTGTGCAATAACTAGCTGCTATTGGTTGATAGGCAAATGTCAACCCCACTGAGCAAAGTTCAGGTTTTTGTTTGGTTTGGTTGTTTGGGATGGGTTTTTGTTGTTGTTGTTATTGTTGTTGTTTGGTTTTTCAAGACAGAGTTTCTCTGTGTAGCCCTAGCTGTTCCAGAACTCACTCTGTAGACCAGGCTGGCCTCTGCCTCCCGGAGTGTTGGGATTAAAGGCGTGCACCACCACCACCACCCAGCAGCATTTTTTTTTTTTTAAAGAACTTTTAGTCCTCCCAGAAATTTGTTTGGTAGTTATAGACATGGATCTTACCAGCTAGCATTGGTTCTATTTCATATGAGTCCTCCTTTCTGGATGGGCCTTGGCAGTTCTCTTCAAGTAGCCAAGAGATGACTGAAGAACACCTTCCTTGCCAGTTGGGCTGAAAAGGCCACACAGCTCCATGAAGGCTGCCACACAGTTGCCTCTGGTCTCCTCCCCTGGGAGGATTCAAGCCCTGGGGTTCACTTCACTGCGTAGCTCCACTCCGAGAGCAGCTGCGTGTTCTCTTAGCCGGTTATGTTTGGCTTTGTTTGGCTTCCATGGGAACACGACCTTTCCTTTTCTCAGTTCTCTGCTTATAACAACTTGTCACCAAGAACCTGAGCTTCGAATGATGCGCTGGATATGATGTGCACAGATTCGTAAATACTCACCAGGGAAGAAGCCTCTTCTGCGAAGATGGTGACCCCACTCACTCCTGGGAGTGTACTCCTTTCTTACCTGAAGACCCAGAGACATTATTTCCACTTTAACTTGTTTTTTTACCCAGCTACGTTCAGATTTGCACTATTTTTAAAACCTTGGCTGAAAGCCCTTCTTGAAGGTCTGGGCATAGTGTATTAATAGCTCTCTGCTCGAGCACCTCACTTAGGATGTACAAGGACCTAGTACTGATTCCCAGGACAGAAAACCAATCAAACCCTCAATCAATCATCAATCAATCTACCTTCCTAGCTTCTAAATCAAGCTTGGTGATGCATACTTGCAGTCCCAGACCTGGGGGGCAGATTGCTAACTCAAGACCTGGGTTAAAGAATGAGACCCTTTCAAAAAATAAACTAAAGCCCTCCTGCATCTAGGTCCCCAACTCTTCTTGCTGAAGTTCTCACAGCAACTGTAGTCCGACTCAGTTCAGCTTCCGTGGCTCCTGCCGTGTTACCTGTGAACACTCCACGGTGCTGGACTCGGCTCCCTGAAGACAGTTCCTAATGGCCGAAGCAAACACTCGTGTACTGACTCCAAGTGAGTTCCCTTGTGTAGACCCCGGAGACCCGAGGTGGACACTGCTGGGTTAACACCTTGTTTGTTGTTTTGACAAATAGAAAAGGAGTCACAGAGCTGTTCAGCTGACCAAAGTCCTGTCGTAGTTAAGTAATAGGCCAGAATTTGACTCAGTTCATTAGCCTTAAGTCTCTACATGATGTGTCTTTTTAGTTGTTGCTGTTTCCCTTTTTTGAGCAGGGTCTCATAAATCCCACTCATGCCACATTGCCTAACCCCGTGAATTAGACTTGTCACCCCGTCTTCAGATGGACAAGCTGAGCTGGCCTGAGGAGCCTGAGTGGCGTTGTGATGCAGACCCAAGTCTGTGGGACTTGGTTGCCTTCTTCGCCTCATCAAATGGGAACTTGGTTAATGCTCAGCTCAGTCACCTTACCTCGAGATGTTGACAAGTCCCCTCAGGAATACGTGGATGTGGAAAGGGAATTTCAGTGCATGGGGAGAAGGTACACAGAGATGTAATAAATGGTCCCTGCCCTTAAGATAGCCCTAGGGAAGACACATGACAAAAAAAGAGGTGTATTGATGTTGAGCAAGTTCAGCAAGCACAGAGATGAGGTTGGTATGCTTCAAAATGCTTCACAGAGTCCACACATAAAATTCATATATGTAGACTCAAAGTGCTTTACATGGTCCACACATGAAATTCATATGTAGACTCAAAGTGTTTCCTATAGCCCACACATGAAATTCATATGTAGACTCAAAGGTCAGCAGTTAGGAGTGTGTCCTGGTCTTCAGGAACCAACACCCCTGTCAGGTGGTTCACAACCACTTGTAATTCCAGCTCCAGGGGGACCCAATGCCTCTGGCCTCTTCAGGAACCTGCACATACATACACATACCCACACACAGATAAACACATATACACATAGTTAAAATGAATAAATATTTTATAAATTTAGTTTGGTGTTTTGTGTTTGTAGTGTATGGGTACATGTGTGTAGGTGTGCACACCTGTGCGTGTACGCATAGACCAGAAACTCAAAGTGTTCTGGTCTATTACTCTCCCCTTCCCCTAATTTCTTTGAGTCAGGGTCTCTCACTGAACCTGGAGCTAGGCGGGTAGCCAGCGAATTCCGCTGACCCTCTTGTCTCTTCCCTCCCAGCATCCATGGCCACACCCAGCTTTTTATGCAGCTGCTGAGAACCAAAGCCTGGTCCTCGTGCTTGCCTAGCAAGCGCCCTTACCCACTGAGCCATCTCCAGCGTGTAGATGACATTCTAAACGGTCTCATTAAATAAGAAACAGAGCCAAATGCAGAGTTAAAAGCCCAGAGATCGAGCAGCAGCCAAGAGCTAAGACCACCTTACCTTATCACTTGCTGCTGTCCTTCCCCTGAGAGACCTTCTTCCTGTGTCCTGTCTTTTTATTGCCTTTCTGTTCTGCCTTCTCATTGGCTCTAAACCCAACCACAGGATTTCCTCGTCACTGCCTGTCTATACAAACCTCCAGCACAAATAAAATATCACCATACCAGTGCCCACTCTGTAAAGTTCTTAATCAATGGCTTTGTGATAAGGATATGTTTGAAAGAGTCAGCCAGAAAATTAAGCTAAGACCATCCTGAGTATTTTGGCTCTTTAGGTTAAGAGTACTTTTCAAGTTTGTTATAAATGGTTGTTATCCGTCTAGGTTGTCATGAAACCTTGGGGGACAGGTGGTCACAGATGTCCTTGCTATCTGAAAACTGCTGGCACTCAACAAAGGAGTCTGAATGTTGATGTGCGGGGTTTTTCCATAGAAGAGAATTTGTAGCTTTCACCATTTTTTTTTTGTAAAAAAATTTTTTATTTATTTACTGTGTGTATGCAAAAGTTGGAGGACAACTTTTGGGAGTTGATACTTTTCTTCCATCCTGTGGGTCCTGGGGATGAAACTGAAGTCATCAGGCTTAGCAGCAAGCTGAGCCATCTCCATGGATTCTTAGATTAAAATTGCATCTTAAGAACCACTAAAATAATGCTTTGGAGGTGTATCCACACATATAATTATATAAATGCACCTGTAAACCAAAATGTGTACACACACACACACACACACACACACACACACACACACACACTCTCATATGCACAGAAGCATCTGGAAGCCTCTTAACTAATTGTTAAGAACAACTACTAGGGGAAAGATGGTGTTTTGGTTTGGTGTCTGTTTTTTTAACTTACAAAACTTTTGTCTTTATTTTATGTGTATGTATGTGTACTATGTACACGCCTGGTGCCTGCTGAGGCCAGAAGAGGGTGTTAGATCCCCTGGAACTGCTGTTACGAACAGTTGTGCACTGCCGTGTGGGTGCTGGAAACTGAACCTAGGTCCTCTGGAAGAGCATCAAGTGCTCTTAGCCTCCCCTCCCCCATGTTTTCGTTTGCAAAGGAGGAAAAGGAAACTTACTTTTTGCTCCATACAATCCTGTGCTGGCTTAAAATTTAAATCCTTGTTTCATGAACATGTGCAACTTGATAACTGAAGCTTCAGAAAACTCGATCACCTTTCTACCACAGCACAGGGAGGCCTTGCCGGGAAGTAAGAGTCCAGATGCTCTGGGACTCACCACTGATTCTGAAGGAACTCATTAAACTGTGTCCAGGAAGCCTGGTTGCCTAGGGAAGATAAGGACAGCCACCTGCCTGGTACAGTGGACAGCCAGGGAGCCCCATTCATGTTGTCTACTGCCCTCAGAGACGGGCGACACTGGGCGGGAAGTGAGACCAAGGGGATCATAAACAGGCTGTATAAAGATCAACAGCCACCTCAAGCTCAGGCAGATCTGATAAGGACACAGCATGCAAATGACTGTGAGCCCATGCCAGGGCCTCATGTGTCAACCAGCATCCTCACTGCAGGGCATATCTAGACACAATGAGCAGTGATTATATGTGTCATTTATTTTTTATAATCACATGTTTTTGTGAAGGCCCTGACAGGTAGAACTAAGATGGAAGACAACAGCCCTGAAGTGTCTTGCTGGCCATCCTGACCATGCCCTTGTAAAGTCTGCTGCCAATCTATCCAGATGTTTCATTTTTGACAGGTTGCTAAAATAGCTTCTGCCGGTTTCAACATCAGTCATTCGGAGATCTGTGCCAATTCGTAGCCATGGTTCTGGACAGAATATAAATAATATAAGACCTTCAAATTTCTTTAATATAAAAACAGTTGCCAGGTGGTGGTGGCAAAACCTTTAATCCCAGAGGCAGGGGGATGTCTTGAGTTCAAAGCCAGGCAGAGGCAGGGGAATCTCTGAGTTCAAGGCCAGCCTGGTGTATGGAGTGAGTTCCAGGACAGTCAGGGCTACACAGAGAAAGCCTGTCTCGAAAAACCAAAACAGTCAAGTGGCATTTTAAAAGTTCAGTTTTTTAAAACTGCCCTCGGAATCTTTTAAACTAAGTTTCACTTCATTCTGTCTGAGCAATGGCTCAAACTTACTTCCCCCCTCCAGTCCTCTCCACATACATCTTGTAAATCAACGGAACCTGAGTCCTTAAAACCCACAGGAAACAGAAAACCAGTTTCAAGCAGGTGAGGAGAAACAGAGAAAGAACAAGACCTAATTATAGTCCTTGGCGAAAACTGATATTAATTTTCATATTTAGTCATCTGCTCATGTACAGCTTTGTAATTTATTCTGATACTTCTGTACTGAGCTTGTAAACGATGTCACTTGGCACCCTAACATCCAGGAAGCGACTGTGGTAGTTCCTTTCAACCAAGGCTAGCCTGACATCTCACACAGCTGTGATGCAACAAGAGATAGTAACAGCCACCTCCATATGGGGGGAAACCAACCAAACTCCAATTTGGGGGTCAACTAGAGTCCAGCTTAAGCTAGTTAGGTTCTGTTTAGGTTCACACTCTGTGGCAAAATCCCATCTAAAACATCTTATCTGTAGAGGCGGGAAGCTAAGACTTAAGGCAGGTGTCCGACAATTTCTCAGCTAACCCAAGGATTCCATCCATATCTTTATCCCTGGTCTGGGTATTAACTGTGCATGCCACAAGACAGTTTCTATCTGTCAACATTCATTTTCCTTTAATTTCTATTTATACTTTGTTCTCCAAAGTTTCAGCCCGTTCTAAAGAAAGAACTTCGGTAATGAGTAGTCTGACACCACGTCAGCTATTTAAGACTTCAGGTGCTCACGCCAGCCTTTGCTCTCTGCTGCTGCCTTCCATTTGGGGAGAAGAGTTACGCTACAGTTTTTTTAATGCTGCGATTCTTTGAAGAGAGATTACATAAAGGGAAGGCTGTAGTGGTGGAAGTTGGTCTCAGCTGATAAAGCTGATATGAGCCAGAGCATCCAAGAACAGCCAGACCTGACAGTAAGGCAGAGTCTTCACTGACACTGATATGAAGCTACCAAAGACCCTCCTGACTTGAAAGCTAGCTTTCGGCGTGGCTGGGCCGTTCTACAGACAGATGCTAGGACGATCACCTACAAAGCAGGAGTGATTCCCCTGAGGCCCGACTCAGGCTGACATTGTCATTTTATCCCAATTCCTAAACTCAAGGTGGTTCTAGAATTACAGACATAGAAAACCTTGTGGGCTGAGACCTTCCTACCCATGTTCTTAGCCTGTCTTTCACTGAGAATGAGTGTCCCTTAGAAAACTTTACAAAAACGATCATTCTAGAACATACACAGAAATGATACTCTCCAGTCATCCAGAAGGGAGTGGATCCTTCATACTGTCTAGGGAGAAGTGGCAGCCTGTACTTTGGAAAAGCACTCTAGCCAGGATTTCACAAGCCCTAAAACCACGTACCCTGCTTCTAAAAACACAGGGGGGGAGGGGGAAAATCATATTTTTCTGGATTCTTCTTGCTGTTTTTTATGTTTGGTTGATAGGTCATTTAACTGTTTTCTTAGTATGTTTCTGTATTTTTATAATCTATTACAATAGGTATCATTTATTATTCCTTGTTTTCAGTAAATTTTTTTTTTAAAAATCAGTAAATATAAAATATACCTTGTCCCAAACAACTTTTATTCAGAAGTGTGTACTATGAAATGTGGAGACCACCTTCAGGAACCAGTTTTGTTTTCTAAAAAAAAAAATTTAGAAAACTCCATAGACATTAACAGTAGTTTTCTAGGGACCCAGGGTTTGGAGAATTCATTTTAAAAAGCCCACATCACTTGCACAGCTATTGCTTATAGGACATGACTCAGCAGAACAGTAAGCCGACATGGACTGTTCTTTCTCACTTCCACAGACCTGCATGGCCTGTGAGTCAGCACTAACGGGGCAGCGTGGGCCCTCCTTCCACTGCTGTCTGGAATCCCATTATCTGATGAAATACTCTTTTTCTCCATTTTACAGCAGGACACATGAGCTAAATTCCAGGTCACGTGGGAGTACCCTGGGAATAGAAGTCGCTTTTATAGCTTTTTGGCCCAAACCACATACTTTTTCTAGATCTACTCTAAGTATCATTTCAAGGTACTTTCTGAAGGGCTCTCGGGAGGGGTGGGGCTACATCTAAAGCCTTCTGGCCATTGTTTCCTAACTTCTTCCCTCTAATAAGGGAAGGAGCAGTACTTTCGCAGGGGGTATCAGAAGCTTTGAAAGTGACTGAAGAGGAAGAGCTTACAGAAGATCTGAAGTAGGCTCGTTAGAGCTGAAATGCTGTCACCACAGGCCAAGAGAGCAGCATTTTAAGTGCATAACCCAAAAGAACTGAGATTTCCAAGTGTCACCATCAGATGACAAACACCTTCAGCAAGGATTAAAGCTCCTTCGGTTGACTCTTCTCGTGTTTGGTAACTGCTTGCTGTGGTGGTCCTGATCCTCCCCAAGAGGCCGTGAGTGAAAGGTTCGATCATCTGCCCGTGTTGCTACTGGGAAAAGGAAGAACGTTAGGAGGTGGGACCCAGCGAAAGGGGCTTAGGTCACTAGGGATACGCCCTGAAGGAGGGGCTTAGGTCACTAGGGATACGCCCTGAAGGAGGGGCTTAGGTCATTAGGGATACGCCCTGAAGGAGGGGCTTAGGTCACTAGGGATACACCCTGAAGGAGGGGCTTAGGTCACTAGGGATACACCCTGAAGGAGGGGCTTAGGTCACTAGGGATACGCCCTGAAGGAGGGGCTTAGGTCACTAGGGATACGCCCTGAAGGAGGGGCTTAGGTCACTAGGGATACACCCTGAAGGAGGGGCTTAGGTCACTAGGGATACGCCCTGAAGGAGGGGCTTAGGTCACTAGGGATACACCCTGAAGGAGGGGCTTAGGTCACTAGGGATACGCCCTGAAGGAGGGGCTTAGGTCACTAGGGATACGCCCTGAAGGAGGGGCTTAGGTCACTAGGGATACGCCCTGAAGGAGGGGCTTAGGTCACTAGGGATACACCCTGAAGGAGGGGCTTAGGTCACTAGGGATACGCCCTGAAGGAGGGGCTTAGGTCACTAGGGATACACCCTGAAGGAGGGGCTTAGGTCACTAGGGATACGCCCTGAAGGAGGGGCTTAGGTCACTAGGGATACGCCCTGAAGGAGGGGCTTAGGTCACTAGGGATACACCCTGAAGGAGGGGCTTAGGTCACTAGGGATACGCCCTGAAGGAGGGGCTTAGGTCATTAGGGATACGCCCTGAAGGAGGGGCTTAGGTCACTAGGGATACGCCCTGAAGGAGGGGCTTAGGTCACTAGGGATACGCCCTGAAGGAGGGGCTTAGGTCATTAGGGATACGCCCTGAAGGAGGGGCTTAGGTCACTAGGGATACGCCCTGAAGGAGGGGCTTAGGTCATTAGGGATACGCCCTGAAGGAGGGGCTTAGGTCACTAGGGATACGCCCTGAAGGAGGGGCTTAGGTCATTAGGGATACGCCCTGAAGGAGGGGCTTAGGTCACTAGGGATACGCCCTGAAGGAGGGGCTTAGGTCACTAGGGATACCCCCTCGAAGGAGGGGCTTAGGTCACTAGGGATACCCCCTCGAAGGAGGGGCTTAGGTCACTAGGGATACGCCCTGAAGGAGGGGCTTAGGTCACTAGGGATACGCCCTGAAGGAGGGGCTTAGGTCACTAGGGATACGCCCTGAAGGAGGGGCTTAGGTCACTAGGGATACGCCCTGAAGGAGGGGCTTAGGTCACTAGGGATACGCCCTCGAAGGAGGGGCTTAGGTCACTAGGGATACGCCCTGAAGGAGGGGCTTAGGTCACTAGGGATACACCCTGAAGGAGGGGCTTAGGTCACTAGGGATACGCCCTCGAAGGAGGCTGGAACCCTGCTTCCTTCCACTCTCTCCATGCTCCCTGGCTGCAGGAGGTGAGCAGTCGGGCTTCATCACATGCTTTCCGCCATGACTCTGCCTCACCTCAGGCCCCAAACAAGGAAGTCAAGTGATCATGGACTGAAGCCTGCACACCTGAGCTAAAATAAACCCTCCTCCTTTTGAGTTGATGACTGCCCCAAGCATTTACCTTACTCATGGAAAGTCCACTGACATACTTCACTACTACAACAGTTTCCAGTATAATAGTTCCTCTCTTTCTCTGTGTATCCATGCATGTTTGCATCTCCATGGGCGCATCTGAGGCCTGGTACATGTACACACATACACACATACATGTGAAGGCTAGAGACTGATGTCAGGTGTCTTTCTCCTGTGTGTGTGTGTGTGTCCTGCCCTGTGAGACAGGTGCTTGCTGCCATTCCTGACAAGCAGAAGTCAAGCCCTAGAACCCACATTATAGGAGAGAACTAAATCTCCTTGTCCTCTGCCCTCCATAGGTATCCTGTGACACATGTGCCCCCCCAACCACATACATAGAATATAATGTAATATTGAAAAAATTGAGTACCCCTACTCAGATCAAACCCAACCTCTGGATTTACAAAACACCAATTCAACTACATCAGTCAGTCCCAGAAGAATCTCACTAGGCTCAAGCTGGGCTCCAAGGTGAGAGCCTAGCACCCTGCCCTACCTACCTCCTCTCACGTTAAATGAATGCTTTACCTTGGAGCTGTATACCGAGCAGCCTCCTTTTTAATTTCAGTATTTTTTATAAATGCCCCTCATAATCTTTATGCATGCTAAATTTTGGGAACCTCTCCAACACAACAGATGTGAAAGTCAAAGAAACCAGCAAGCAGAGACAGGCAAGATTTGAACTGGAGGTTTTTCTTTTTTTTTAGTCACCTTTTAAAATATACTTTTTATTTATTCTTTGAGACTTTTGTACATGTGTGCGATGTCGTCTGGTGACACCAATGGGGAACCAGGAGTTATAAGTAAGGTCGGTGGCGAGGTTCTCCAACACCTTCGTTTCAACACTCCTTCCTGCTGAACTTGAGTCAGGCTGCTTGCATCAGCGTGCTGATGCTGTCCTCTACCTCTGACAGCCTCTTCAGGACTTGCTTGACTTTAACCTCATCAAATTCCAGACACAGAAATTCAGATTCCTGTAAAACACAAAAGGTTGTGTCAGAAGAAACCTGCAAGGCAGCTGCAGTGGTCTGAGAGAGAATGGCCTCCCCAGGGTCGTTCTCACATTCACAAGCTTAGTCCCCAGCTGAAGAGCTGTTTGGAAAGAATTAGGAAATGTGGCACTGCTGGAGGAGGCGTGTCACTGGGGACGGGCTTTAAGGTTTCAGAAGCCCACACCAAGACCACTCTCTCTCACCTACTGCTCCAGTGCCACACCTGACTGCTGCCTGCCATGATGATCATGGACTAACCCTCTAAAACTGTAACTGAGTCCCAAAATTAAATGCTTTCTTTATAAGCTGCCTTGGTCATGGTGTCTCCTCAAAGTGGAGAACAGAAAGTAAGTCTATAGCTACGGCTCTTCATCTGGCATGAGCAAGCTGCAGAGGTCCAGGGTCCCTGTGCGCGAACCAGACTCAGGCCTTTAAACCTATGCGATATTTTACCTGCAAAGCAAACCCACAGTGTCCTCAATGACACCAAGGGTAAACACAGACAGGTGCCACCGTTCTCTGTGGTTGGAAGTTTTCCTGTGTCCTGCTTGCTTGGCCCACGGTCAGGACAAATCTCTCTCACTTTCTGTGTCCTGCCTGACCTGCAGTCAGGACAAATCTCTCACCCACAGTCTCAAAGCCTTTTATAAAATTATACAATAATTGCACAGAGGCTTAATAGTAATTATAACTGCTTGGCCATTTGCTCAGGCTTATTACTGACTAGCTCTTACACTTAAATTAACCCATAATTCTTATCTATGTTTACCCATGTGGCTTGGTACCTTTTCTCAGTTCTGCCTTGTCATCTTGCCTCCTCTGTGTCTGGCTGGCAACTCCTGACTCAGCCTTCCTCTTCCCAGCATGATCATCCAATTTAAACTAACTTATACCACTAACAAATACTTTTCATTTAATCAGATATAACTTGCGAAAAGGAACCTCCCCAAAGTTAGGCTTGGGGAAGGGTTTTTGTTTTTGTCTTTCAGGAGAATGAAGGCTAAGGAATCTGAAGAACACTGGACAAATGAGATATCTGAAGAAAAAGGACAAATCATCTAGAGAAAATGTCCCAAGAAAAGGAGTAAATTGGTCTATTGGTATATCACATATAAAATTTTGTAAGTCTTCCTAAATGTTTGTTTCTACTGTTCTCTACAGACACTTAACACAAATGTTCTTTATGTAGTCCCAGTTCAATTAAAAATTAAAGCTGGCTTTGGAGTTGGAGAATGGCGCTCTCCTTCTCTAAACCCAAGCATGTTTGTTAAAAGGAAAATGCAAAATCTCTGTATCATGTCAGAAGAAAGAGCCATCTGATATGGGACAGAAGAAAACCAAAATTAAGGGACTATTCTATTGCCATTAATCTTTTTTTAAAAAAATAATTTATTTATTTTTATTTTATTTGCATTGGTGCTTTTGCCTGCATATATGTCTATGTGAAGGTGTCAGATCTTGGAGTTACAGACAGTTGTCAGCTGCCATGTGGGTGCTGGGAATTGAACCCGGGTCCTCTGGAAGAGCAGTCAGTGCTCTTAACCGCTGAGGCATCTCTCCAGCCCCTATTGCCACTAATCTTAATTCTTTGGTTCTATATTGATTCTTTAAACTTTTCTTAAGGTATGAATTTTATATCATAATTTGTAAGATTTATATACATATTAAACTTTTGTTATGTATTAATGGTCATATAGAGTACTAACTAATTCTAGAAAAAAGGCTTCATTTAGCTGCTGCCTGTACATGTTTTTGTGTTGGAGTCTCTATCAGTTTTCTGCAGGAAATCATGACCAGACCTAACAGTTAATTTGAAATCTCCAGAAAGATGATGGAGCTCCACAACAACGATTCCACATGGACAATAATAATACCACTAAGCTGACAAACATCACCCAAGGGTCAGCTTTGGACTACAAACTGCTCAGGACAATTTCGAGATGGCTAGCTGAGATGATCCAGCCTCACAGACTATTTGAGCGAGGACTTGAGATAAGCCGTGCACTTTGGCATTATGCAGAGACTGGACAACAGCTGATGTAGCTACCTCTCCCGGAACTTGACAATTAACCCAAAAATTTTCTTTTTAGGATCCCCTAAAGATGCCTTCATCCACAAATAGCAGGAAGCAATTTTAAGAACATGACACCCACATTTCCAAGAGGTGGGACAGGTTGTTTATGGTCTTTCAATGGGTTTTGGGTTTGGGATAATTGTTTAGGATGGTTGGTTACAAGTTGTTATTGTTAATGGTCAGGAAAGAAACTAAACAAAGGAGATTAGATTTAAGGTTCTTGTTTAAAAAAAAAAGAAAGAAAAGAAAAAAGAGGATATAGATAAGAGGTAGATTATTGAATCTACTCTGAAAAAAATATAGAAATGATAGAATAAAGGGTAGATTACTGAATCTACTCTGAAAAGAAAAAAGTGAGGATATAGACACGATACAGATAAAAAGGTAATTATTGAATTTACTTTTAAAAGACAACTACTAGTTTTAAATATTTTTTAAATATTTTACATTGGATTAGATTTTTATATATTGTATACAAAATACATATATTGATACAAATTTGAGATTGATTTTGTTAGAAAATACTGTACATATACTTCTAATCTTGTTTACCATATTGTACCTATACAGTTCATTTAACAATGTAATGCAATTTGCTAATCCTTGAATGTTATTATTACCAACTATTAGGATATAAAGAAATGAAAGTCAGTAGTTAGATATTACAATCAAACTTGTAGTCATATTAGGTATGTTTTCAAGGTCAAGCAGAGATATATTTTAGATAGACAGGTCATCTTCAAACCCTTCAGAGATCTACAGAATATGGCATTTAAGATGTTTTAATAACATAGTTATTTTCTTTTTTTTTTTTTTATGACTATGAGACATTTCTGCTCCTGACAGCACCAATCTACTTCAGAGAAGATATGGGCATTGAAGAAAATGCATATAGATTTAACTTTCATTGTTGCAAAAGTTAGTGACTGGGCAACAAAGTGTCCTCGCATTGACTGCTGACAGTATGCTATCCAAAATGGACAGACAGGACACAAAATAAAGGACTACCGATCATTGCCAAGACAAGTGTGGTTGTGGCTTTGGCAACAGGTGTCCTCTGAGGCCAGGACAATATGGCACCATTGCTGAAGTGGTTTTGCAATCCAGAAAAGGTACAGTGCCCCTTTCTTCAAAGGCAGCTGAACAGGCAATGGACCGATGGTTTCTGGTGTGCAGTGGAACAGTAGCTGAAAAAGTTATTCTTGAAAGAGTAACTAGGCTGACAGAGTCTAACCTCTCAATGATAAACTGGCATTTAATAAAGGAGATGAAGACACCCACAAGCCGAGAAGAATGGGATGCGGAGAAGAACAGGATGCCGAGATGAAGCCATCCACAAGCCAAGAAGAATGGACAGCTGAATTCCAAAAATACCAACAATTTCCAGAATTTAAAATCCTGAATCATGACAAGACACTGGCAGAATTCAAGTTTATCTGGTACATGGAATACTTGCACTGAATGTGAGGTCGAGCTGTAGGCCTTGTGTACATCCTGCTTCACAAATGAGTCTGTCAGATATGCTAAGCCTGTAGGCTGAAGATGATGCCCCAACACTTCGGAGAAACCTCGGGTGACTGTCCAGGATGCTGGCTGTTTCCATCATAACTCATTTTTGGAAGTCACTTGTTTGCACTTCCTGTTTTACTAGGTAATATTATTTCCTTCTCTGGTCTCTGAGGAAGTTGAAGATTAGATAGTTATAGTTACAGTTTTCCTTGTTAAGAAATTCAGAAAAAAAACTCACTAAGAGGTGTTAAGTGTGTAAGTTTGAAAGACATCATAAGATATTTTCTGTTGGTAATATAAGTTAGGATAGAAAGTGAGTTAGGTATATTTTGGACTTACCAAAATAGAACAGATAATGGAATATTTTCTCTGAATTTGTCAAATGCAAATAGACTAGACATTGTTGATGTATTTATTGCTTGTATATATTGAATACAGTTATTGTACTTATTGTATATAGTTTTTCTTATATGAGTTATAACTTTTTTATTTTTATTAGACAAAAAAAGGGGAAATATGGTGATATTTTATTTGTGCTTTAATAAATAAAGTTTGCCTGGATATCAGAGGAGATAGCAAGCCATTTTAAGTAAACGAAGAAGTCAGGCAGTGGTAGCACACACCCTTAATCCTATCACTTAGCAGGCAGGATCTCTGTGTGTTCAAGGCCACACTAGGGAACAGAGCCAAGTGTGGTGACACATGCATTTAATCCCAGTACCAACCATAGAGGCCTGGAGGTCTGTACAGACAGACAGAAAGTGACAGAGCTTTGTAGGAAGAGGAAGTGAAGTAGCTGGGCTAAGAGAGCCAATGAGAGGGCAGAACAGCAAGGCAATAAAGGCGTGGGTAGACAGAAAGTAACTCGCATTTGGAAGCTGTAGAGTTGGTGAGGTAAGGTTGGCTGGTGGCTTTCCCTATTTCCCTGATCTCTCTAAGGCTTTCACCCCTATATTTGGCTACATGTTTTTATTTAATAAGACCATTTTAGAAATTCATCTACAGTTCCCATTAGGAGAGGTTCTGTCTAGCAGCTCAATTGATGCTGGTACAAATTTAAGGTAAGTGCTTAGGTATTGCTCCTTTGTGGATGAAAACTGAGGGCAGGAAAGGTTAACCTCCATCTGAAGAATTTTAAATGGCACAGTCAGATACTGAACTCCCAGCTCTGGCTGACTTCAGAGTCAGTGCTGTCCCCACCTTATATAATAATGAAAGAATTGTGATTTGTCCCAAGTTAGCCTAGGCCAACTGTGACTCCATTAGCTAGACATCTAAAAAAATGACCAGATCTTGAAAAAGCAACAGATATTTCTCAGGTCCTTCTCCATGCTGGAAGACCTCCCTCACAGATCTCCTTCCAACACATCCCCTTCAATCACTCAGGATTGGTGAGCCAATCTTAGGTTAGATAAGTATCAAATCTAAGGCCTTTGAAGTATGTGGCAGAAATCTCACACATCCCAATAAACTCTGACTCTGAACTGTCTTGAAGAGATGGGCAGATATGGGTATCCAAGAGTGTCAATCTTTTCTATCCTCAAGAACAGTTACTGAGTAACTCTAGTATAAACGCTTAGAGGTTATATGCTCTAACTGCCTTGCTTTCTAGAAGAAATTTAGTAAGTTTGAAATTAAGGTTCCAGGTATGTCAAAAGACATGAGTAATGGCCCTTTGTCTGTTAAGGGCAGATCGTGGGATTAAGACTCTTATCTGCACATTTTCCTCTCTAAATATTGAAGGAGATCAGAATCCTACCCCAAGAATCTACTTTGACATTATTTGAATTGAAGGTAACTGAGAATCAACAGTTTCCTTCTTGGAATTTCTTCTATCCAATTAAAGCAAAAATCTTCTGAGAAATGAAGACCAGGGGAATTTTATGGTGGTGAAAATAAAAGTTGACATAAAGTATACAAACTTTCTAAATTAACCTATATCTATAATTGTTTTTCTTCCTACAATTTACTGTTCCCAGTGACTTCATTTATCAGCCTTCATTAATAAAGTACATAAATTTTCCAAGTCAAATGGCTTCTGCAAGTTTTCAGGTTGTATGTGTATGTGTGTGTGTGTGTGTGTGTGTGTGTGTGTGTGTGTGTGTGTGTGTGTGTAGCTCTTCTGAAAATAATATTTAAAATATCAATGTCAATACTATTTGTAAACATCTTTTTCCTATTAATATTTTCTCAGTTTAACACATAGGAGTCCGCAAAGAACTTCCTATGTGGGTAGACCATGATGGCACTTTCCAGCCAGGATCCAAATCAGCAGGAAAAGGAGTGTCACAAGCATCTTCACAGGGAGAGTCACTCTGCTCCCTGTCAAGAATGTCCAGAGTTGATGGAGAAAATCGACTTTGTCATGGCTACACTACTGCACTAACTCCATACTGACGGCACTGACCCGGGAGGGAGAAGCAGAGGGCAGAAGGGCCTCCTGATAGAAAAAAAAAAACAAAACACAACTCTACCAGGGAAAAGCAGTTTGACTACTAGAATCCTGTCCTTAAACTCGTATTTGGACAGAAAAGGAGCTTAGAAATTCTATCAAATTTTCATTTAGTCTAAAAAAATAAGTTTAAACAAGAAAAGAATATGGGGCTAAGAACGTAACTTGGTTGGTACGATGCTTGCCCAGCACGCACAAAGCCTGGAGTTCCATCCCCACCATGTTTAAAACCCAGCATGGGGGCCGGGCGGTGGTGGCGCACGCCTTTAATCCCAGCACTCGGGAGGCAGAGCCAGGCGGATCTCTGTGAGTTCGAGGCCAGCCTGGACTACCAAGTGAGTTCCAGGAAAGGCGCAAAGCTACACAGAGAAACCCTGTCTCGAAAAACCAAAAAAAAAAACAAAAAAAACAAAAAAAAAAACCAGCATGGTGGTACATATCTGTAATCACAGGATTACAAGTTCAAGTATCACCTTAACTACACAGCAAGTTCGAGGCCAGCCTGTGTAACAGGAGACTCTCTCAAAACAAACAAACAAATAAATGAATAAATAATAAACAGATGGAGGCCAGAGAGATGACTCAAGAGTTAAGAGCACTTGCTCAGCAATCATGAAGACCAGGGGTTTGGATCCCGGCAGCTACATAATAAGCTAGGTTCCCAGCAGGTGCCTGCAGCTCTGTCTCCTGCTGGTACAGGGCCAGGGCCAGGGGTGGCAGGAGGACTGTGAAGGCTTACTGCTACCAGCTGAGATGACAGTGAACCTCAGGGACAGTGACAGAGGACACTCAGCACCCTCTCTGGCCTCTGCGTGTGCACACCTATATGCAGATATGTGCTTATACTCACAAACACAAACATACAAAACAAAAAATACTAATAATGAAACTCCCCATGTTTCAAACTGAAGAAGAAATTACAGTTTTTGTAAACAAGGGCAAATTTATGAAAAATTGGGCAGTTCAGTTGGTAAAATTATGAATAGGTCTCAGATTTGAAAGCCTTTTATGAGATCGTTAGTTTCAAATGTATTTATTTAATGTCTGGCCTTGGAAGTAACAGTCCGGAAACTAATAATTATTAACGAATAAATACATAGTCAGGAAATTGGTGAAGAGATTTTGGCCCGTGTTGTACTCCAGTGAGCCAGCTGCAGTACTGAATCACCTAGGTTTGTGTTTGTATGTGAGGAGATTAGATCTAAGGGTCCATCTATATCTATCAGTGAAGCTCTGTTATATAATTTGCTTTAATAATTGAAGGATTTTTGCATGTGAGTGTGCACTTAGGTGTGTGTGTGTGCACATGTGTTCCTCAGCCATTCACCTCTCATTGCCCTGGAGCTCACTGAGTAGGCGGGCCCACCAGCAAGCCGAGCACATGCCACCACACTTAGCTTTCTTCCAGGGGTTCTGGGGACTGAACTCAGGTCTTCCCTGCACTTTACTGACTAAACTGTCCCCCAATCCCATAACTGTTTTTTGTTTTTTTTTTTTTTTTCAGTCAGGGTCTCACTATGTAGCCCTGGCTGGCCTGGAACTTGTTATGCAGACCAGGCTATCTGCCTGCCTGTCTCCTAAATGATGGGGTTAAAGGTGTGCACTACCATATCTGGCCTTTAAATCTATAATGAAAACATAAAAAACATTCATATTTATAGAGTACCATGGGATATTTTAAAACTTGCACATATTTGTAATGTTTAAACCAAGTCAAGCATATCTATCTATCTCATTTCTTTAATGGTGAAACATCACTTTTCTTCTAGTCTTTTGAAAATGCAGCATATTGTCTATAGTTATTCAGCTGTGGAATATCTTACCCCAATTAAACTCTCGACCTTCTCCTCTTCCTGTCTTCCCAGCCTCTGGTTCACCACCATCCTACTCTCACCTTCTGTGAAACTGACTTTTTGGTGCTAGGGACTGAATGCAGGGCCTTATGCAAGCCAAGAGCATATTCTACTACTCACCCACACTGACAGTGGGATCAATGTGTGTGTGCAGGTGTGCACACACCATGTCACACATAACCTCCACATATGTCAGTCCTCACCTTCCATCTTGTTTTAAATACGTTTTACATATTTTTTGAGGGTGGGGCACATGCTATACCACACATGTGGAGGTTGGGGGACAGGAGTTGTTTGCAGGAGTTGCTTCTGTCTTTCCACTATGTAGATCCTGGGTCTCAAACTCAAGCCATCAGGCTTGGAGGCAAGTGTGCTTACCCACTAAGCCACCTCCATACCCCGAGCATTAGCATTTTAAAAAGTGGGTACTGGGGACTGAACCTAGGGCCTCATAGCCCCAGCCTTCCACCTTGTTTAGAGACGTCTTTGTTGTTTTTATTGCTGTCTGGCCCGCAGGCTCCCAGGGACTCTTCTGTGTTTACTAACTCCCTAGAGGAGTGTTGGGGGTAAGACGCTCATGCTACATATCGGGCTGTTATATGGGTTCTGGGGATTTGAACTCAGGTCCTTACACTTGCATGACATGCACATTTACCCACTGAACTATCTCCCTAGCCTGAGATGAATGTTCTTGTTTTTTGTTTCTCTGTGTAGCCCAGGCTATCCTGGAACTCAGAGATCTGCCTGCCTCTCTGTCTTCCGAGTGCTGGGATTAAAGGTGTGCACCACCACTGCCTGGCAAGACGAATGTTTTATATGCCACTTCTGAGTGACAGGCAGTACTTTTCTTCCCATGCCTGACTTGTTTCACTTAACGTTGTGTGCCCTCGTTCCAGTGATCCCGCAAATGACAGGCTTTTGCTTTTTTTCTTCTTTATGGCTGATTTATATTCTATAATTGATATGTATACTTCCCTTATCCGTTCATCTGTCAACAGACAGTTAGGTTATTTCCATCTCTTGGTTATTGTGAATAATACTGTAATAAACACAGGAGTACAGATGTTTCTTTAACATAGTGATTTCATCTCCTTTGGACATATGCCCAACTGCAGGATCATATGGTAGATCTACTTACTTTTTTTTCTAGATAATTTTTATTTCATGTGTGTGTGTGTTGTCTGCATGTATGTATGTGCACTGTGAGCATGCCCAGAGCCTGTAGAGATCAGAAGAGGGCATCAGATCCCCTGAAACTAGAGTTACGACAATTGTGAGCTGCCATGTAGGTGCTGTGAACTAAATTCATCTTGTCTGGGAGAGCAACTGCTGCTCTTAACTGCTGAGCCATTGTCCAGACTTCTTAAAGTAATATTATCGTGTATGTGGCCTCATTGGCCATGACGTCTTGATCTTCCTGTCTCAGCCTCTGAGGTGCAGAGATTATGGGCTTGTGTCACCATGCTTGGCTTGGTGCTCATGTGTAACCAGCAGGACGTTTTGTTAATTTGGGTAAAGCAGAACTAGTCTCCACAGAACAATGGACGGAGTACCCAGAGAAAAAGTGAGGATCAGTTTAAAGTCATCATTTCACTGAAGCTTGTGAGAAACTAAATGACAAACTCTTAACACGCTCATGAACGTTGCTGCTTTATTTAGACGTTCAAATTGGGGTGTACCATCATTCCTGATGAGGTATATTTTAGGTCAAACTTGTCTGCAAATAACTTTGACAAACTGTAATATTTACATAAAAGGAATTGAGATTGTTTTCTCTGCCCCAAATCAAAGCCATTCGGTGTAGCTTGACCATCACTAGTAAGGGGAACCATTATGAAATGGCACTAATTTCTAGTACTTGGTAATGTACAGATTGAGATCAGGAAACATCACACAACACATCGAATAAAATCCAGGAAAGGAGCACGAAATGACAAACTCCTTGGCAGGAAAGGAAGGCAGAGTGGTATTAATTGAACTAATTCTGGGATGGCAGACTTTCTCCAACTACAGGGATCGCCAATTTGCTCTGCCAACAGCAGCCCCTGCCAGTCCCCAGCATCTCGTGTGGCTGCCGTGCGTCATTTATAACTCAGTGGAAACAGGCCGAGAAGCCTCTCCCTCTCTCTGGAGGAGACAGATAGGGAAGGAGGGGATGAAGTGACCAAGAGGAAGATGGTTTTCAGAAAGTACTGATTTGGGGAGATAAAGTCTAGATGACTGGGGCAGGGGTGGGGGCACGGGGACTGACTTTGCGGGGTCCCAGTGATTAAAGCTCTTCATGTTTGCACCCCTGTGTTAGTCTGCTAGAGGCGCCCCCTACAACAGACCAGAAGCACGCACAGCACAGGTTCATTTCTTGCAGCTTGTGGAGGCTAAAAATCCAAGATCAATTGGCTGGAAGGTCTGGTTTCTCCTAACACCGTTCTTAACTTGCATTTGGCCATCTTCTCACTGACCTTTTCTCTGTGAAAAGCATCCCAGGTGTTTCTATCTTCTCACATGGACATCAGACACTTTGGCTTCCAGCCCTACCTATCAGCTTCCTTTTAACATCTTTCTTCAAAACATAGTTATTTTTTGAGGTACAGAATGGACTTTAGTATAGACAGAATTTGGAGTGGACACAATTTAGTTAATAAAAATCCCTAGCGCTTAGAGGTCCTGTGTTTATCAAAGATCTGGTATTTGTGGATGATATGACGATAAAGTCAACAACCTCATACTTAATTCCTAGTTTCCTGAACATATTATGCAAATAAGAATTTCTAATAGCTAATCCAAAATAAGAAAACAAACTTAAAATAAAGCAACGCCCTGCCCCCCAAACCAAACACACACACACACACACACACACACACACACACACACACACACACACATTCTGTGATTGGTCAGGGCTACCACATTCTTACTGTCCTTTATTTTGAAATGTTATTTAATCTGTGAGTATTTCCAGAATAAAAGCTGTCAGGAAGAGGATTAGAAAATGGCACAGAAGAGTTCTCTGTTCCCTACTCTTAGATCTTGTAAATGTCTTACACGCATGTTGTGTCCCTAAGTCTAAACTCTTGTTCTGGCATACCATTCTCTGAAAGAAAATGTGAGTCCGAGGGAAGGCGAGGGCTTGCCATGTGGGGGAAGTCAGTCTGCAGCTCTCTAGCTCAGACAGCTTGCTACAAGTTTCTGGAGGCAATGAGTGGAAGGTGGTGGAGAGGAAACTATCTCTATTTTGAGGGTGTATGTTCTGACATCAGTGAGTACTGAGCCTTTGGTCAAATACAAAGATCAGCTCTCACATTAATGCGGTGTTTTATAGGCTGGAAAGCCTTTCACATGCATGATCTCATTTGATCCTTTAACAGTCCCTGTTACTCGCAAGAAACAAAGCCAGAAGTAAGCTATTCTGAACAATTGTAGAATGGGCAGAATTTGCCTATCTGACCCAAAGCAGATTGTCTGAACCAAATCTGGAAAACGTTGACAGAAAATACAGTGGATTTTATGGGCTTTGGTATGTTCTAATCCCACTGATAGAAAAATTGAGATCTTATTTACTTAAAACTGTCCACGATTCCACAAACTAGAGTTTCAAATAAGCAAATCTTTGTGAAAGACAAAGGTAGCCAGCTCCTAACTAGGGAGGAACTAAGACCCTTTCTGGTCACCATCATTCATGCAGTAGGTTTTGAAAGCATTGGAAGGAGTGGTGGGAAGAGAAAAGTTTGTGGGGGTGGGACACGGGGATTCACTGCTGGCAAAAGTAAAAACTACGACCAACAAAAGACCATAGCTGAGGATGCTGGTCAGCTGTAGAGTGCTTGCCTGGGAACATGGGGCCCTGGTTTTCACGGCCAGTGACACAGGAACTAGCATGGTAACACATGCCCACAACCCCAGCACTGAGGAGTGGGGGCAGGAATAGCAGAAGTTCAAGGTCATCCTCCACTACACAGTAAGTTCGAGGCTAGTCTGGGCTACACAAGAGCCTATATTTCCACTACCCTCTGAAAAAGAGATAGCAGTAGGAAGGATTGTGGGAAAATGCTAGTGAATTTGAAGTTCAGAGGAAGACACACTTATATTTAAAATAATACAAAATGATAAGAATAAGCAACAAAATGCCAAGCCTTGTACATACTTTATTTCACATTGATGAGGATAATTTTATCCCATTTTATAGAAAGATAATGAGTAAGCCATAGAAGTAATATGTAGAAGAGCCATTTTAAAATACATATCTGGCCAGGCATAGTTGCTCATGCCTTTGATCCCAGCAATAAAGAGGCTGAGAGAGTCACCATGTTTTAGAGGCCAACCTCTGCTGCATAATGAGTTCAAGACCAACCTGGGCTACTGAGAAAGACCTTGTCTCAAAACCAAACAACCAAACAAGCAACCCCAATTCTGCCTGGCTGGCTTTAGAACCTGGACACTTGTCATTTCACAACCTCAGCTTATATTTATACACTTACATATAATATAAATTCCACTATTGATAGTTACTAATGAATCCATACCTGAATGTTAGTCTCAGATTCAGTTAACTTTAATAAAGACTCAAAGGAAAGCTCAGTGTTGCTAGTATGATACCTAAAGTCCGTCAACAATGTCATCCTCACCTTCCACCAATCACTTTATAGGGAGTTGAGGATTCAGCTCAGTGGTAGAGTACACGCCTAGCAAGTACAAGGCCCTGGGTTCCGTCCCTAGCATAGAAGAGGAGAGAAGGAAGGGATACGGGGCGAGAAAGAAAAAAGAGATAGAGGAGGAGGCTGTAGGTGAGCATGTCCTGGCTGCATCTGGAGAACTCTGGGCATGAGAGCAGTTGTTTGATTAGAAGGCACAGTAGAGTTAAGGAGGGCATGGGACCCAGGCTGCAAAGCACTGAGTTATACATAAACTCAGCTCCTACAGCTTTTTATTCTGACTCCTTCTACAGGTATAAGGAGGTAGGAGGGATAGGGAGGATTCACGGATAGATGCCTGTTATCATCAGCAGGAGAGCTAGAAGCAAGACTACCTTTGCTATTCCATGAACCCAAGTTTCAAACTCCCAGAACGAGATTCCTTCCTCATCACCTACTTGTAAGTCAGCAGAACCAGAACACTGTTTGACCCTGGGGTTCTTTCCATTAGTAGTCACAAGGAATCACCTAGTCTGTCTTTCATCTAAGAAAATCAGAGTATTCAATAAAAACCAGATCAGGTACTTCTAGAATGTGAGAAGACAAATACATTAAATTCTGAACTTAAACTTTTAGTAGCCTTCATCTTTTACCCACATCCATCCTCCAGCTAAGCCAGAGATAAGATGATTGGGTGGGATAAGGGGCAAAGAGCACATTCGATAATGTCTTGATCACAGAGTCAAGGCTTGACTGACATGTGAAACACAGAACAGGCAGCACATATACTATTATCAATAAAAATAAACAGTTCTCTTCCATTTATTGATTTGTTTACTTATTTTAATGCTAGGAAGCAAACAGGTCCTCACTCCTGTGATTAGTACTCTAGCTCTGAGCTCCATCACCAGCCCAACTTTTGTAGCTTTAAGAAATTTCCTGTCCTGCCTCACAAACAAGTTGTCCCTCCTCAGAATGTCTAGAAAACTTAGTGATCTTGTAAGGAGGCAACTACCAGATCCTGACAGTGTGTGACTCCATGCTTTCCTGTCTACTTACTAGTGAACACAGGCTTTGAAACCACACAAATCTCCATCAAATCTAAACCAAGACTCCACACTTTACAGCTGACTCTAGGGTAACTGGATTGCAGTTTCTGAATTCATGAAGTCATGATCTTGAATAGTTTTAACTGCTGAGGTCTCTGGGGATTTTACAATGCATCTAAAGCAGCTCAGCAGTTCTCTGAGAAGTAAGCCTACGCATTCCCTGTCGTATTTTACCTGTATCTCGTATTCAACGACATAAAAATTATACAATTTTATACACTACTTCTGTTTTCCAAAGGAAAAAGCTAAGTAAGTACTTCATTCTGACACATACTAGGCCTCTACAATATAGTCTAGCCAAGGTACTTTGGTGCAGCCTGAAATCAGCCTGTCTGCCTGCCTGGATGTGGCTAAGGCTGTCTCCAATACCTCTGGGGCTGCCAGCATCAACTCAGGAAGCACACAGCCATCAGCTAGTGAAGAACAGCAGAGGTTCGGCAGCTGGCTGGGACAGTCTGACAAGGCAGAAACACAAACAAGGCTCCAGCTAGAGCTGCCGATGACCTGCTTATGGGGCTCAGGTCCCAACTCTGTCTTCTCATCTGCCATCACTGTCAATCCTTAGAAAGAGAAGAATACCCAATCCAAGCATTTTTCTTATAATCAAATTGAGAAAAAATCCTAATATTCAACAATCACACAGCAAAGTCAGGAACTGACAGTTTAGATGCCCATCAACTTCTTCACCTGAGCTAGTATACTGAGCATTTCCAACCCATTGCTTTGATATGATAATCTCATCTCTCCACTCGGCAGAAAACACCAGTGAAGTTATTCAGTTCCTGTTGGATTGATTCTGTGTCAGAGACTGGAGGGAACAAAATCAGGATGGACAGCTGCCGCATTCTTCAGTGTGGAAATACCACCCTGGAGGCTTGGGATCAGATTTATTTATTTTTATATTATTAACTCAAATAGTCCATCATTTGTCTTTTTCCCCCATCTTCAAATGAAAGTCAAATACTCCCTGGGGGGTTAAGAAATAAAAAGAAACAAAAAACTTCTTGTGTCCCTATTTCAGGCTGTGAGGAAGGACCTCAAGCAAAGCTATTTCCGGTTTATATCTGTAAATCTGAAAAGAGAAAAATTCAAACGCAAAGTCTTTCTTTCATCTTCACTGGTGAATAATAAAATACCAAGTATGAGCATTACAAGGGCACCTGTAGGGTAGGAGGGATGGGTCGGTGGTTAAGAACACTCATGGGTAACAGCAGCACTTGCTGCTGTTGCAGAGGACCCAGGTTCTGTTCCAAGCACCATGTGGTGGCTCACAACCATCCATAACACCAGTTTCAGGGGACCCAATACCCTCTTTTAAACTCTGGACACCAGGCACACACGTGGCATATGGACACACAAGCAGGCAAAACACTCAAACACAAAAAATAAAATAATAACTTTAACAAAACATTTTAATAAGAATTTCTATCATTATGTCACTTACAGGGCAGGGGACCAGGATTGAGACTGATTCTGAGTGATACGTTACAATAATTGTGTTGTGTTTAATTTATCATCCAGCAGAGGTTAAGTCTAAACATGTAATCATGACAATGCGGTACCCAGAGGCATTACTAGCCTTGTTCCTTGGACTATAACGGCTCCCTGGAAATGACCAGAAATACACACCTACTTTTGCAGACGCACTCTCCTCAGCTGTCTGTGCTATGCTGGGACTTAAAATACTACATTCTGACATGCTGACACCTGCCCCTGCAGTCCTGTCTTTCAGTTTTCCCAGAGCACAAGAAGAAACACTTCTCTGAAGTTCTATCTACCCCAAGGGTCCATGTTCCAGAAGATTAACTCCCAGGAAAGAAAACTAGAGTTGCTACCACACCCAAAGTCTTGGTGAAATCTGGCTCCGGATACTGTCTATTCTCCAGGCTCATTTACCACACGTCCTCATAATTTCTTCTTCCTCTATAGCTGCCTACACCTCTGTCTCCCCTGGCCCTGGTGAAAATGTTTTTAGCCTCAACCATCTGGTCGTCCTTGAGTTTCATACTCTATGAGTGCCATTGCCTGCATGTTAGGAAGTATATATGCCCTTTCTTCTGTGGTTTCTATCTCGTCAGACCTTCAGAGGGCAGAGAAGTTCCTTTAGCCCCTACAACAACTATAAAGTCAAAACACAGTTGAAGCATTTTGAAAGTTAGAGTTAAAAAGGAATCTATACATGCTACTTTTGTGTGTGTGCATGTGTGTAGTGTGCATGAATGTATGCATGTTCATACGTGTGGGAGACAGAAGTTGCTGTTGGGTGTCTTCCTCAATTTCTCGCCACTTGATTCACGTAGGCAGCATTTCTAGATGAGTCTGGAGCTCACCAGTTTGACCTAGTCTAGTCACACACCCCACCCCCACCCCCACCCCACAGGGGCAATCCATTGTTTATGACTTTTTAAATGCTAGGACACAGGCTGCCGCCATGGCTGCCCAACCTTCCTGTGGGTTCCAGAGGTCCAAGCAGCTCTCAGTCTTGCATTATCTACCGAGCCACCTCCCCAACTCCAAATTCTGTTTTATACCCAGTTTCCCTCTACAGAGAAGTCAGGAAGTGACCTTCTCCATCATTTTCTACTCAGGTATCCATGGAACCCAAACGGGGGTGGCTATTTTGCGGTTCTACTATTTGAATTCAGATGTAGCCTCAGCATTACTGGCTGTGCAATCCTGATGGAGAAACTAATCTGCTTAAGGTTTCCAAATGAAAAGAATGGAAAAACAGTGTCTCTTCTATGTGCCTGTTACAAAAACTAATTAGCAAATACCCAAGCATCAGTTCTGTCCTCTGTGTGCAAGTGTCTCAGGTCTCTCTCTACTCTGCCTCTACCTTGGTCCCCGGCACATACTTCACCAGGCTCTTTGCTCTTAATAGTGGAAAATGGTCACGTGAAAGACTCCTGGAGCCTAATGCTGTACGGGATAAAGACAAACAGAAGATTGTTCTCACACTGGGGAAAGGCACCAACTGCTTCTGGCAACAACAAACCCAATAGTAAATCCTGCTTTGCTTGTTTTTACTGACTTAACTTCCAGGAGCTGTGTGAGCCTCTGGGAGTCAAACATACTGTTTGCTCCTTTTCCCTTCTTAATAGGTCTTTATTTAACAAGACCACTCACTAGATTAAAATATGAAGAACTAGAACAGACCAGGTTCAACCATAAGGAAACTGGCAAGGTCTCAGGACTGAACAGTTAGATCTCCTTGCCCCTGAGAACCTGTATTTTCATATTTTCAAAAGTGGCAGAGTTTCTATTTAAAACATATTTTCCTGCTTTAGAAAGGATTCTTACCATGTAGAAGACAATACCAGAAGTCTATAGTCTCAGACTATAACCACAAGCTACTAAAGTAGTGCTCCCAATCACTCCGTGTAGTTAGACCCCTCGCACCTCTGCAAAGCTCGCAGCTAACGGACTCAAAAGCAAAGGCACTACTGTTCAGCATGGACGATGCCGCCCCAGGATGGATGATGAGACCCAGTGGATACCATTCTAAAATACGCCTCTTTCACCTAAGACTATTGGGAGAAACTCTAAACACAGAAGCCCTGAAAAGCACACAGGAGGTTCCTAATCAATTAATTTGCATGTGTATCGATACCATGGCATGTACAGAAGTCAGAGAACAATCTGTGGCAGTCAGCTCCCGTGTAGATCCTGGGACTGAAATGCAGGCTGTCAGGCTTGGTGGCCGGCGCCTTTACCTGCTAAGTTATCTTGCTTTACATTTACAAAGGAAATCTTCTTTTGTAAGGATAAAGAGCAAGGCGATCAAATCACTACAGATTCACATTAAATCTGCATAATAAATCTTACTTTTGTTTTATGTACTTTCCTTGGCTGTTTTAGACAGACCTTTTCCTACTTCCTTCTTGTTTCAGAAAATAATGGTTTTTTGGCTTTGCTGAGATCAGGCTGTGCCCTGCCGTGAGTTACTATAAAACTGCCCATATTCTATAAAACTGTTTTTTTTTTTTTAAGTTGTGCCTTGCCTCTAGAGACTCCATTTTACAAGCAGTATTTTAATCCATTCCGATGCAGAAGCAACTTGATGAACAGGTGTCCAGGACCACCCAGGAGGCACTGACTGACAAATAACTCATTCTTAATAGTAGAAAGGATGCTACTGTATAAATTTATTCATGTAAATTGGGACAACAGGAGCACAGGGCTTATGAAATCCCATGAAGAGGCTAGGCCTGAGAATTTACTAGACATACCAGATCAAGGAAAGAGTGCAGCTCCCTCACTGGGGCCCCATAAAGAAAAGGACACTTAATAGTGCAATGCAATGGCCCCCACAGACCTGTCATCTGACTGACAGACAGTGAACCCCGCTTCAGTGGGCTTGGTCCTCACTGATGATGTGGCCTGCTTCCGTGTTGTCTGTCCATCCTCCAGTGCCCCGTTGGAATCCGGCCAGCCCTGCCCTGTTTCTGAGGTGGTGACAGCAGTGGCAGCCACAGCAGCAGTGGGGTCTCAGACCTCCAGCCTGGTTTGTTTCCTTATTCCTGCAGAAGTGCTTTTTACAACCCTAGTGTTTCCCACCTTCCACCTACCAGGCCCCTTTCAGGCCCATGAACTCTGTCATGACCTCTTTAACCTTCCAAATCTATGTACACAAACACACATACATATCCACTGTGTGGAGCATGATCTGAGAGTTAATATTAGTAATTCAACAGTGATTAGGAATAAAAGAACGTGTGCTTGTTTTGACTACTATCACGGAAAGCCAGACTCTTTGGCAAACTGCTGTCGCCAAAATCACTGTACCTCATGAATTTATTGTTATTCAATAGACAGACATGCTAGAAAGACACAAACATGTTCATCTACCTTTCTAACACAGCATGTTCATAACAAGCTTAAAGTTTAAATGCTCTCTTTGACACTCTAGAGATTTATTCATCTTTCTGGTCATCTCCCATCCGTGCAGGAAGTTATTGAACTTCAGCTCCTATTAATTATTTTTTCTTTGTGGGGCATCCCATACAAGGTAAGAGCCCTTAAAGAATGAAAAAGAAAATGGTTTTTCTTCCTTTGCACACAAAGGGTTAAAGTGTTACTTGATTGAAGTCTCAGTAGTTCACTAATACTCAAGGAGAGTAGTGGGAAGGCACACAGTTTATTCAAGAGTGCGTCCTGGGGCGGGGGGCATTGAGGAGGCAGCTGGGAGAGCGACAACAGATACTATCATTTTCAAAAACTCCATCTAGCTGAGCTCTGGATGATAAGGGCTTTTGTATAAGGAGAGGGGAAAGGTACAATGGGCAGGAAGGGCCCATGGGGGCAGGAAACCCCTGCCAGATGGAACATTAGAATGTTCAGAAACTCTTGGGGTTATTTCCTATGCTTTCTTAAGAGATATTCTGAAAGTTACATATTTTGTAACTAAGCAGGAAGGGTTTAGAAAGGTAACCAGATGTTTCATTCCAGATGGCTTAACAGTATCTTAACTGTTCAGGCTGGGCTTGCTTCTTAGAATACAGAATGCCCACAAGAGGGGATGTAACCCTTCCCAAAAGGTAGTCAAACATTAGCAGGCTTGGAGGTCCCTGAGGATGGACATCTCCATCTCTCTTAACCAGCTTTAGACTCTACCTCCTGTGTTACTGTTGTTGTTGTTGTTGTTGTTGTTGTTGGTGGTGGTGGTGGTGGTGGTGGTGTGTATGTGTTTTGTTTTTGTTTTTGAGACAGAGTCTCATTTTTATAGGCTGGCTCTAACTATATAGACAAAAATGGCCTTGGACTCATAAACTTCTGCCTCCATTTAGCACTCCAAAGTGCTATGATTAGAGGCATGTATACTATGCCTGTTTTTATGTGGTGCTGAGGAGCAAGCCCTTTTGTATTGTATGAAATCTAAAGGTCTGATAGTAAAAACCAGGAGCCAGATATTGGGGTAAATGCTGAAAGATCAGAGAGACAAGGAACAAGCCACTGGAGAAACTTCTCACCACTAAACCAAATCCTCAGGCTGAATGGAAGGCGAGATCCTATCTCCAGGAATCCTCAGACTGAAAGCCTCTGAGTCCTCAGCCGAAAGACCTCAGTTCCTGTCTCCTCACACCTCATATACTTTTCTCCACCCAGCCATATCACTTTCTTCCTAGTGCTGGGATTAAAGGTGTGTGTGCTTCCCAAATACTGGTAGCAAAGGCATGAGACCTCAAGTGCTGGAATTAAAGGCATGTGATTCCCAAGTACTGGGATTAAAGGTGTGTGCCACCACTGCCTGGCCTCTATGTATAATCTAGTAGCTGGCTCTGTCCTCTGATCCTCAGGCAAGCTTTGATACATAATGTATCACCACATTTCCCCTTTTTTGTCTAAAATAATAAAAGAAGGTTATAATCAATATAAGAAAAACTATATATAAGTACAATAAGTATATAAAATATATACAGTCAAGAATTACATTAACAATGTCTAGTCCATTAACATTTGGCATATTCAGAGAAAATACTCTCATTATTTATCCTATTTTGATGAGTCCAAAGTGTTGTACCTAATTCACTTTCTATCCTTGTAGGAGCCCATTTTCAGGTTCCTAGTGGCTTACCCAGCAGGTCTGCATAGAGAGGATGATTGGACCACGGGCCTGAGTGCAGGTGTCTGAGATGGTCTGCACTTGGCTGTGCTGGGGGGAGGTGGGTCTTTTGCTTTACCCCTTGGCGTTTCTATAAATGCCTTAGGGTAGAGACAGTCAGGGCTGGTTGGAATAGGTTCCAGGCCCTCTTTGAGGCTATCCTGTATTTTCTATTTGTTTATCTCCACAATCTAAATCCTTCTAGCTAATATTTCCTGCTGCTTGCACTCAAGAAAACTCTGGGGAACTGTGGGGTTGGTGGGTAAACACTCCGCATATCCTAACTTGTATTACCAACCGAAAACTATCTTTTGATGTCTTTCAAACTTATACTTTAGTGATTTTCTTTTCTGAATTGTTAACAAGGAAAGCTATAACTATAATTATCTAGTCTTCAACTCCCTCAAAGACCCAAGAAGGAGATAATATTACCTAAGTAAGCAGGAAGTGCAAGCAAGTGACTTCCAAAAAATGTGAGAAATGACAGAAACAGCTGGCTGCCTGGACAGTCACCCAAGGTTCCTCTGCAACATTGGGGCATCCAATCTTCGGCCCACAGGGCTAGCATATCTGACAGACTCATCTGTGAAGCAGGATTTTCTGAAGGGCTATCATACCTTGTCTTGGCAAAGTTTGGCAGTCCTTCCTTTTATGTCCTGTTTGTCCCATTCGGACAGCATACTGTCAGCAGTTGAGGCAAGGACACTTTCTTGCCAAGTGGCTAACTTTTGCCACAAAGAAAGTAAACTCTATAAGGAGTTTCTTCGATGCCCATCATCTTCTCTGAAGTAGATTGGTGCTGCCAGGAGTAGACATGTCTCATAGTCATAAAAAAAGAATCTAGATTGGTGCTGCCAGGAGCAGACATGTCTCATAGTCATAAAAAAAGAATCTATGTTATTAAAACATCTTAAATGCCATAATTCTGTAGATCTCTGAAGTGTTTGAAGTTGACCTGTCTATCTAAAATACATATCTCTGTTTGACCTTGAAAACATACCTAACATGACTACAAGTTTGATTGTAATCACTAACTACCAACTTGCATTTCTTTATATCCTAATTAGTTGGTAATAATAACTTTCAAGGACTAGCAATTGGCATTACATTGTTAAATGTAATGAACTATATAGATACAATACCTTGAACAAGATTAGAAGTATATGTACAATATTTTCTAACAAAATTAATCTCAAATTTGTATCAATATACATAATTTGTATACAATATACAAAAATCCAATCTAATGTAAAATATTTAAAACTAGTAGTTGCTTTTTATTTATTTATTTTTCGAGACAGGGTTTCTCTGTGTAGCTTTGCGCCTTTCCTGGAACTCGCTTTGGAGACCAGGCTGGCCTCGAACTCAGAGAGATCAGCCTGCCTCTGCCTCCCGAGTGCTGGGATTAAAGGTGTGCACCACCACCGCCCGGCTAGTAGTTGCTTTTTAAAAGTAGATTCAATAATACCATTATCTTATCATAGCTATATTCTCCCTTTTTTCTTTTCAGAGTATATTTAATAATCTACTTTTTTATCCTATCATTTCTGTATCTTGTTTTTTTTTTCAGAGTATATTCAATAATCTACCTTTTCTCTTATCATATCTATATCTTCTTTTTTCTTTTTCTGTTTTTCCAAACAATAACCCTGAATCTAATCTAGCTTTTTTTCCTGATCATTAACAATAACAACTTGTTAACAACTATCCTAAACAATGACAATTATCCATAAACTCATTGAACAACCAAAAACTGCCCACCCCTTGGGAATGTGGGTGTCATGTTCTTAAAATTACTTTCTGCTGTCTGGGGGGTGAACACATCTTTAGGGCATCCTGAAAAGAAAAATTTTTGGTTAATTGTCAAGTCTTGGGAGAGATAGCTGTATCATTTGTTTTCTGGTCTCTGCATAATGAGAAAATGCAGGGCTTGTCTCAAGTTCTAGCTATAGTAGTCTGTGAATCTGGATCATCGCAGCTAGCTATCTCAAAATTGTCCTGAGCAGTTTGCCGTCCCAAGCCGATCTTTGGGTGGTGTTTGTCAGCTTAATGGCATTATTATCATCCTGATGGAATTGTCATTATGGGGCCCCATCATCTTTTCAAAGACTTCAAAGGTTGCTGTTAGGCATGGTTATGGTTCACTGCAGAAAATCTTTTTTGTGGAACATTTTTTCTGGATGATTTGTCCTTTTTCTTGAGATGTCTTATTTGTCCAGTGGTCTTCAGATTCCTTAACCTTCAATTTCCTGAAAGATAAAAACAAAACCCTTCCCCAACCCTAACTTTGTGGAGGTTCCCTGTAGTAGGACAGGCCCATAGGGTCGAGAAAATTGGCTCAGACCAGTTGCCAAGGCATGCACATAATGTACTCCTTATGAGCCAACCTGGAGTCTGCCTGAGGGCCTAGCAACAGGCGCTGTCAGAGGTCCTGATTGTGCCTAGCCAATGAGGGATGACCACACAATGCCATCAGATTGTGACACAGCCTGGGTGCTGGGAAGAGGGTGTATAAGGCCTTCCCCATTATTAAATAAATAACTGGCTCCTGGTGTCTGTGCCATTGACACTGCCGCGCCTACTCACCCTCTCCCCCAAGGGAGCCGTTAGGATCCAGTAAAAGTCCCTTTTTGGCAAGTTATATCTGATCAAATAAAAAGCATTTGTTAAACGTATAAGTTAGTTTAAATTGGATGGTCAAGCTGGTTGATGAACTATCACCTCCTCTAATTAAGAGGTCTCTCTCATTAAAATCGAACCTTTATCAATTTTGATGGTATCCATAGCTTATCTTCTCCTGTAGAAATAAAAGCAAAACCTCGTCCCCAACGTAACACATACCCTGGTTTCCATTCTGAGGTCAGCACATCCTTAAAGTAAATAGGCTGATTTAATTCCGTAGTTTTTTCTATTATCCAATGTCTCTCTGCAGCTGTTGTTCCTTTCTCATTGGCATTGAGAAAATTCAAAGTTAATAGAGCATTATGCAGTCTATTTCTGGAGGTTTTTGTTACTCCTTTCTGTTTATTTAGCATATCCTTTAGAGTTCTGTTTGATCTTTCTATAACTGCTTGACCTGTAGAATTATGTGGTATACCTGTAATATGCTTTACATTGTAATAAGCAAAAAATGGTTTCATTTTATCAAAGACATATGATGGAGCATTGTCAGTTTTAATTTGTGCAGGTATACCCATGATGGCCATAACTTCTAGCAAATGTGTGATTACAGAATCAGCTTTTTTAGAACTCAGAGCAGTTGCCCATTGAAATCCTGAATAGGTATCAATGATGTGGTGTACATATTTCAATATTCCAAAATCTGCAAAATGAAACATCCATCTGCCAGATTTCATTCCTCTGAGTACCCTTTGTTTTACTTCCTGCAGGTAGTGGAGTTTGATTGTATAAAGAACAAGTAGCACATTTCCTTATAATTTCTTTGGCTTGTTGCCAGGTTATGGAAAAATCCTTACTATCGACATGATGTTTTTTTATGAAATTCTGAGGCCTCCAGCACATTTCCTATCAGTAGTTGATCAATCTCATCATTACCTTGTGCTAGAGGTCCTGGCAGACCCATATTGGATCAGATGTGTGTTATATATAAGGGATGATTCCTATTCCTGATTTTTTTCTTGTAACTGAATAATGAAGTTAATTCTGACTTATCAGAGATAAATTCAGCAGTTTCAATGTGTAAGACAACTCTTCTGCATACTGAGAGTTAGTAACTATGTTGAGAAGTTCTGTAAATTCTATTAATACCATATGGCATATAATTCCAATTTTTTGATGTGTCTGGAGTCTTGCAAGCTTGACTACCCTATGTGCTCCTACAAATGGACCTTGAGAACTTGTTTGGAGGTTCTTTTATTATTTTAGACAAAAAAGGGGAAATGTGATGATACATTATGTATCAAATAAAGCTTGCCTGAGGATCAGAGGACAGAGCCAGCTACTAGATTAAACATAGAGGCCAGGCAGTGGTGGCACACACCTTTAATTCTAGCATTTGAGAGGCAGAGATCCAGATGGATCTCTGTGAGTTCAAAGCCACCCTAGACTACGTGAAATTGGTTCAGTCTAGGAGAGAAATAGACCCAGGCAGTGGTGGCATACACCTTTAATCCCAGTACTTGGGAATCACATGCCTTTAATTCCAGCACTTGAGATCTCATGCCTTTGCTACCAGTATTTGGGAAGCACACACACCTTTAATCCCAGCACTAGGAAGAAAGTGATATGGCTGGGTGGAGAAAAGTATATGAGGTGTGAGGAGACAGGAACTGAGGTCTTTCAGCTGAGGACTCAGAGGCTTTCAGTCTGAGGATTCCTGGAGATAAGATCTCGCTTTCCATTCAGCCTGAGGATTTGGTTTAGTGGTGAGAAGTTTCTCCAGTGGCTTGTTCCTTTGTCTCTCTGATCTTTCAGCATTTACGCCAATATCTGGCTCCTGGTTTTCACTATCGGACCTTTAGGAATTTGTGCAACAGTTTTGTACATGCTGGTCAAGCACTCTACTTGCTAAGCTACATTCCTGGCCCAAGCTTGAGTGTTTTATATATTTGTTTCTTTTCATATTTTTCTTTAACTCTTTGAAAATATTTTAAGTGTTTTGCATGCATGTACCGTGTATGTGCTTGGTGCTCATGGAAGTCAGAAAAGGGTGTCAGATCCATTGGAACTGGAGTTACAGAGGGTTGCATGCTGTCACATGTGTGCAGGCAACTGAACCCAGGTCCTCTGCAAGAACAGAAATAGAACTTATCTCCTAAACCATCTCCCTAACCCCTTTTTACTTATCTCTAAACTGTTCTGTTAGATGAATTTTTTTTTGGTTAAAATTATATTAGAGTAATACGTCTGGCTGTCAGTGGAGACAAGATATTCCAAACTGCCCCCCAAATTATGAGATCACCAAGACATATTACTACTCCTTCCCGTAAGGAAAGGGGCCTGTCAATTACGTGGACAGGAAACTGATCCTCAGGAAGTTGTCCCAGAAACTTTAAGAAGTAGTAATATGCCTTTAAAAAAACATAAATCAGCCCAATGGTCTCTTTGGTCTTTGCTCACGCTCACCCTTGAGAGTATCTCAGGTTTTATTCTGTCTTCTACACTGCACACTTTGTGTCTCCTCTGAACTCACTTGGCAGAGAACACAGGACTAGGGGGCCAAGAGGAGGTCACAGGACAGACCAGAAAGGAAAACAGCTTTGCAGAAGGGCAAGAGAGGGAAGTATCTCCCTCAAAAGGGCAGGCGCTGCTACAGAAGTCCAGGCAGGTCTACAGAAGGCGAGCCCATGAGCCAAACAACAGGGCCTTCTGTCACATCAACTGTTTCAATCCACGCAGCTCAGAGTCACTATCCATAGGCCCTTCAAGGCTAATTATTCCTACAAACCCAAAGGAGAAAGCAGACCTCCGAAAGGCGATTGATGTTTAATCTGGGGCAGTCATTTTTAATGTAAGATCACAAAACCCCAAGTCAGTAAGGAAGGCATGATACACCATGTACAATTCTAGACACTGGAGAGTCAGTTTTAAAAAGTGTCTCCTGCCTGATAAGGTTCCCTGTTAGGAATTGATGGAGGTGACTTGGAAATGTGTGAAAGCAGATAGACGTCTCCAGAAGCTGAATTATTCTTTAATCGGAATGTTGTGGGATATTCACCAAAGAAGACTCCGCAGACATGGGTTTAAGCCAACAGAATTGAGGAACCTGTCTCAATTTTGAAGGCAGGAGCCATTATGCTGTATTTAAAAAAAAATAAGTTTTGCTGGGCAGTGGTGGCACATGCCTTTAATCCCTGCACTCAGGAGGCAGAGGCAGGCGGATCTCTGTTAGTTCGAACACAGAGAAACTCTGTCTGGCGGGGGATGGGGGGGAGTTTCTATTGCCAATAAGAGCTGAGTTGCTCTCTGTTTCCTGGAACCTGACCTTCTGCAGACCATGACCTTGACTTATTTTTGGGACTATCCTGACCCTCCCTGACCCCTCCCTAATCTCATGGTTGGTGACCACGTGATGTTTTTAAAGGGTTTTGTTTGTTTGTTTGTTTGTTTTGTTATTTCCTTATTGTCCCTTTGTCTCTCCTCTGTAAACTACTTGTGATTTTATTCCTTAAAAGGGGCCCAAGAGGTGGATTTGGGGCTGCTCTCTTTAACCTGACTTAGGAAGTAGTCTCTGGCCAGTTCTTGGGTACACTCTAATAAAAATCAATCTTGCTTCAAAAAATAAAATAAAATAAAAAATAAATAAAAAACAGTGTCTCTATCCTTTTCCCATTTCATGGGGAAAAGACAACAAATTAAAATGACTTAAAAAGCAATTTGAATTCATCATGTTCAGAATTGTTCATCTACAGTAGACAAGTAGAACGCTTTTATTTCATGAGAAAACTGTTAGCTACTACTACTCTTAGAAAACTACTCCCCAGTAGTTTACTCAGGGAGTGAAAGAGATAGAACTATAAACAGAAGCTTACCCAGACACAAAACTCAATTCTCACATTATTGTCTACCTTCTACAGTCAGCGCCAACAAAAGCGAGATGACATCATTTTTGTTGGGAGATAATGAAGACCCCGTATAAAACTACGGAACACAAGAGGAGAAACAGAAGACCTGGGCTCTGCATCCAGTTCTGTCACTTAATATTCCTGGGAACTGCAGTGGCTCACTTGCACTGTCTGGAGCCTGGCATTCTTCATCTATCACGTTTCAAAGATTTTAGGACAGTTTTAATGACATCATAAAAGAACATGAAAATACTTAAAACACTAAACAAAGGTAACTATAATTCCCCAGTCAAATGTGGATGGGAAGACTCAAATGAGCAAAGTCACAGGAGTAACTACATTTTCTTCAGCAGAATAAGTCACCACGCACATACCCCCATCTTGCAAAGCCTACCTCTTGGAGGAAATGAACCCTCCAAGAGGGTCTACCTTGCTGACAAGTTTGTTATTGGGATTGGAAAGATTGCTCAGCCAGTGGAAGTGCTCAGTGCTCAGACATAAAGATCTTGGTCCCCAGCAGCCACGTAAAAGCCAGGCATGGTGTCTGCCTCTATATGCTTGAGTATGCACACACACACAACTTAGAAACAAACAAGAATCCTTTCTCTTGTTTTAAAAATATATCCTATGACGTTTCGTACACGTGTGTAATAAATTGGCCACACTCACCCTCCTGACCTCCCTTATCCACTCCACTCTGGCCACACTCACCCTCCTGACCTCCCTTATCCCCTCCACTCTGGCCACACTCACCTTCCTGACCTCCCTTATCCCCTCCACTCTGGCCACACTCACCCTCCTGACCTCCCTTATCCCCTCCACTCTGGCCACACTCACCCTCCTGACCTCCCTTATCCCCTCCACTCTGGCCCCTCCCCCACCAAGTCCCTATCCCACTTTATGCCTCTTTTTTTGTTTTAAAAATCTTTCATCTTAAAAATAAAATGATTTCATTTCTTGGCATTCCACTCCATAATTAAATATCCTCATTTACAAGTTACTCTTGATTATTATAACTGGGAGGGAGAAGTCAGTTGAAGACGCCTTTCTTAACTATTGCGAAACTGACCACTAAGCACTTAGACAACATCTTCTTAGCAGTCTGCCCTTCTGTTGAGTTGGTGTCTCTGGCCATCACCTTTAATTCAAGCACCTGGGGGCAGGACGGCCCAGGAGTGTTGCAGTCAGGCAGTGCAGGCAGAAAGCACTGTCAGGGGAGTCAGGCAAGTGGTGAGCAGATGCGTTTAAAGGGATGTTACGTCTACTTTATCCTACTGTTTGCAGGAAAGTGAGCCTGAAAAATGCTAGGCAGGGAGAAAGGGTTATTTGTGGCTCGCTCTTTCCCATGACCACTTAGGACATAAGAATACATCCCTTCCAAGTCAGACCGTGGGCGGCTCTCATGTCACAGACGCCTTTGGGATGCATGGATGCCACATGATGGCATTCTCTGACGTAAGCTGTGCAGTTGATGGTCTGTGACCCTTACAAACTGCTTGGTCAGGAGCTGATAACACCTTTGATGCAGACAGAAGGAGCGCACCTTGCACGAGCAAGTCCCAAACCTTCTTGAGTTTTAAAATCAAACTTAGCCTGAAGCCAGGAGGAAGAAAGAAAGACACACACCTGCACCGAAGACAGGTAAGAACCGGGAGGAAGTCACCCTTTAACGAGATGAGCTTAAATGCTCTCCGAGATCTCTCACCTGCACATCTCTCCTGCCACACCCGTCAGAAAGCACCTTGCCCTCTTTCCTTCTTCCCTCCTTCTCCCCTTTCCTTCTGCCTTTTCTGGGCAGAACATGCCAGTGTCGTAAGCCTGTCTACTCTGACACTCCCGGAACTGTTACTGTCTCACTGAAATGCTTCCACCCCATCCAGCTGCTCCCAGACAGCCACTGCTGAGCCTGCCTGCTTTTTCCAGCTCTAACTTAGAAATGGGAACTTGCTCTTTCTCACTTTTCCTGGCTGCTGCTAAGAACCTCAGTTTATCTGGCCTATTATGTTTTCTCAAAACCCAATAAAACTGTCCTGGAGTTTCCTTTAAAAAACAAAACAAAACAACTTTTATTAATGAGATTAAAAACTTGCCCAAGGGGGCTAGAGAGAATGCTCAGTGCTTAGAGCATTTGGGACTCTTGCAGAGTACCTGGGTTTGGTCCTCAGAACCCTCACAGCAGCTCACAATTGTGTGTTAACACCAGTTCCAGGGGGAATACAGTGCTCCCTTCCAGCCTCCATGGGCATTGCACACACCTGATACACACATACATGCAGGCAAAACCCTAATACACATAAAATTAAAAGGCTGAATTGTTTATTTTAAAGAAAACTTACTGACATAGACGCATGTCTGATAATGCAGAAGCATTACGCTGGGCCTTGCTCTCTAGAGATGGGAAACAGGATGTATTAGGTTGAATAAACTCGATGAGCAAAGACCTGGGGTAGAAATATGCCTGGTAGTTGTGGGGAGGAAGCAGGGTAGATAGCCTCGCTTGCTGAAAGGCTAGACTCCTTCAGAGGGACAGGAACACAACAACAGCACTCTCCAACAAGATTGAGGCAGACAACACATTTTGCTATTGGTGGAATGTGACTTAAGAAAACTCCCCCACATGAGATTGTTGGTTTACATGCAGAAATCTCCTTACCCAAAAGTTAGCGACATAAATAACTGGTATCTCACTGAGGTCTGGTGACTAGGTGCATTGCAACAGGGAGGGAACGTTTACCAAGAAGGTGCTATTTACACGAGGGCACTGAGTGACAGCGCACGGCAGGTGCCCAGGGTCCCTGTGAAGTCTTACATGGCTTGACTAAGCACCATCACTGATGAAGAACCTACTAGAAATGTTTAGTTGGCACGAAATGCACAGAATTTCATTTAGAAATTTTCAAGCTCTGTGCGGTGGCAGCATCATAGCCAATGAAGTTCACCCAAACACAGCTATTGCTAATTAAAAAATCTTCCCAACAGGAAAGAAAGTTTCATGTTTCTAAGCTTTTGACTTGAGAAAAGGTCTGACTATTAAAAACTCCACGGACCTGGAAAGATCCAGAAAGACAACAGACACGCTCTTCCTAAATCCATCCCCACCTTTGCTTTTAACTCTGTGTGAAGCTCAACTCTTCTCTTAGAGACCACAACTCCTTCTGTAAATTGGGGTAATGGCACTTGCTCACCACTTCAGAGGCAATCTGGGAATTATGAAACAATGTTCTCAGAGCTCTTTGAGAGGTACAGATGAAAGGGCTTAATTATCATTGTAGTGCAATTACTCTGACGTCATTTTTCCTACTTAGAGTTTTCTAAAGTTTATGCTTGGAAACGGCAACCAAAACAAACAAAAAATTAAAATCTAAACCGGCCATTACAACAGTTACAGAGCACTGGAAACCACCAGTGAGATGAGGCACACGGTGAACAACAGGGAACCACTGAAGATGGCAAAATCTCATCCAATTATTTTTCAAAAAGCCAGTGAGTCCTTCTGCTCTGTTCTGAGGCAAAGTCTCAAGCTTACAGTCATTCTTCTGCCTCAGCCTCCTAAGGGCTGGGATCACAGGTGCTGGTGTGAGCCATCATGCCTGGCAAAAGAGCCTTTTTGGAGAGAAAGGGTGATGGTTGAGAGGGGGTAGCTCTTCAGGTAGCTCTGGCTGTCCTGAAACTCACTCTATAGACCAGGCTGGCCTTGAACTCAGAGATCTGCCTCCCAAGGGCTGACATTAAAAGTGTGCACCACCTCGCCCAGCCAAAAGAGCCTTTTTTCAGAGATCAAAAGAAATGAATGAGCCAGGCAGTGGTGGCGCACGCCTTTAATCCCAGCACTCAAGAGGCAGAGGCAGGCAGATCCCTGTGAGTTCGAGGTCAGCCTGGGGCTACAGAATAAGTTCCAGGACAGGCTTCAAAGCTACACAGAGAAACCCTGTCTTGAAAAACCAAAAAAAAAAAAAAAAAAAAAAAAAAAAGAAAGAAAGAAAGAAAGAAATGAATGATTCTTTTTCAATTATTTTTATTTTATTTTATACTATGTATATGAGCATTTTGCCTGAATATATGTCAGTGTACCATTTGTGTGGCCTGGTTAAGCCACAGATGGAGGCCAGAAGGGGGCTTTGCATCCCCTGGAGTTGAAATTATAGATGATTATTTATTATGAGCTACCATGTGGGTGCTGGGAATTGAACCCAGGACCTCTGGAAGAGCAGCCACTGCTCTTTGCTGTCGAGCCATCTCTCCAGCCCCTGAATATTTTTAAATGAATTGAGACACTATTGTGCAAGCCTTCGACTTTCCTGACTTATGACAATGGAAACGTGGTTATCAAGGAAAAAAATTATCAAAATAACCTAGAAGTCCAAGTTTTCTTTATTTATTTACTTTTAAATTTGTATCTTAATTTCTTTTTACTGTATGAATGCTCTGTTCACCCTGTGTGCCTGGTCCCTGTGGAGGTCAGAAGAGGGCATCAGATCCCCCGGAACAGGAGTTACAGGCGGCTGGGAGGCACTGTGTGGGTGCTGGGAATCGAACATGGGTCCTCTGCAAGAGCAGCCAGTGCTCTCCCTTAACCTCTGAGCCATCTCTCCAGCCCTAGAAGGCAAAGTTTTAAATTTTGCTATACTTAAAAGAAAATAGAAAGACACTAACTAAAAATTTTTAAAACTGACATACTTCAGTAGCTAATCAGACTGTGCCATATGATCTGTGAAAAACTAAAGTGTTAATCCCCTAATTTGGAATATTTCTCGTTATACCCAGACCTTGGTCCCCTCCTCTCAGGGGCTACATTCTTTAAAAGCCCATGTAGTAATCACAGACTAACATTTCTTTTCCTCTCCTGAAGCAAAGCTTCTGTTTAAAACATTAACAAAATGTTCACAGTTGTTTCACTTCACAGGCCACAGACAAAAAGAACAAGTCAAATTACTGGTTTGCTGTATGTTGCTGTGATAAAGCACTGACCAAAAGCAAGTTCAGAAAGGATCCTTTCAGTCTATGGGGAAGCCAGGGCAGGAGCCTGCAGGTAGATTACTGGGGCAGAGACCAAGGGGGAATAATGCTTGCTGGCCTGCTCCCTCAGACTCCCTCAGCTGGCTTTTCTACAGCATATGCCCCTCCTGCAGGGATGGTACCTCACAGTGGAGTGAGTCGTCCTGTCTCAGTTAGCAACCAAGGAAATGCCCCGCAGACATGCCCGTGGGCCACTCTGATGCAGGTAGACAATTGTAAGAACACTGCTTTAGATCCAGAGATCAAGAGACAGAGACTGGGCCTATGTAGACTAGAAATTGGCAGCAGGACTCGGGGTTGGCTCAAAGGTTGGGAGCACCGGCTGTTCTTCCAGAGGACCCAGGTTCAATCCCAACACCCACGTGGTGGCTCACAACTGTCTCTAATTCCCATACCAAAGGGTCTGACACCCTCTTCTAGCCTCTGAGAGCACACCATCAGACACATGCAGACAAAACACCCATATACACAAAATAATAAAAGAAATTTTAAAAGGAGAAGGTGGTGGAGCATGAGGAGGAGGAAGAGGCAGCAAGGATGTCCTTTGCTATTTAAAAAAAAAAAGAGCTAGGCAATGGTGGCACATGCCTTTAGTCCCAGCATTTGGGAGACAGAGGCAGGTGGATCTCTGTGAGTTTGAAACCAGCCTGGTCTACAGAGAGTTCCAGGACAGCTGAGGCTACATCGATAAATCCTGTCTCAAAAAAAACAAAAATATAAATAAATAAATAAATAAATAAATAAATAAATACGCAGCAGATTTCAACTGTGGGATCAAATCTGGCTTGCACCTGTTTCCTTTATCAAAGTTTGATTGGAATAAAGGCACACTCATTTTTATATCGTCTATTTTATATCAGGCTAGAGTGGCAGAGACAATGTGGCACACTAAGCTTAAATTATTTACTTTATTTCCTATTTTTATAGGAAAACTCTGCTATTCAAAACTGCCAAAAAATTGTCTCAGTTTTCCACATTACAGAAAAATAAAAAAATAAGTCAGCATTGGACTGCAGAATGGTTTAGAGCACTGACTGCTCCTGCAGAGGACCCGGGTTCAGTTCCCAGCACCCACATGGCAGCTCACAACCACCTGTAACTCCAGTCCCAAGAGATCTGATGAGCACAAGCATACATACAGGCAAAACACCTACACATATAAAATTTTAAACACAAAAACAAAACAGCCAGCATCACAAAATGTTTTAAAAGCATATAAGCTTTTGGAATTTGTTCTTTTGTGTGGGGAATCCTATATCCGATTCTCATCCTAGTGACAACTTGAATTAATGTGATGAAAACATGGGTAACTTTTCAATCCCATGATAACTGTGTAAATATCACACACGCACACACACACACACACACACGCACACACGCACACACACACACGCGCACACACACACACACGCATGCGCGCGCGCACACACACACACGCACACGCATACACGCATGCGCGCACACACACACGCACACGCACACACGCACGCGCGCACACTTACACGCACACACACACTCACACACTCACACACGCGCACGCACGCACACACATGCACGCGCACGCACACACACTCACACACACGCACGCGCGCACACACACACGTGCACACACACGCGCGCACACACACACACACACGCACACACACTCACACACACACACGCGCACACACACCCTTACCAGGGAAGGAAAACCAGAGCAACAGAGATGGTTCACCAGGTAAGGCGCTGGCTGGCAAGCCTGACAGCCCGAGTTTGATCCATGAGATCCACAGGCAGAAGTTAAGAACTGACTCCTGCAAGGCATCCTCTGACCTCCAAATGTGTGAGGGGCATGTACCCCAACAAAGTAAAGAAATAATAACAATAAAATAAAGAGCAATTAGATCCTGATTTTTACCACATACAAATACATTTCAATTAGGTTACAAATTCAGTGTTAATACACAACAACAACAACAACAACCCAAAGAGGAAAAAAAAAAAACAAAAAACTGAGAGTAGGTAGGATGTAGTTGGTTGTCATTGTTTTTTTTGTTTTTGTTTTTGTTTTTTTTCCTCTTTTCTCTTTAGGGACCCATCACCCAGTTCCCAAGCTCCCAAATAAATACACAGAGACTATTCTTTCTTATGAATGCTTGGCCTTAACTTGGCTTGTTTCTAGTCAGCTTTTCTTAACTTAAATTATCCTGCCTACCTTTTGCCTCTGGCTTTTATTTTTCTCTATTCTAGACACCTTTCATTACTTTTCACTCTGTGGCTGGCTGTGTAGCTGAGTGGCTGGTCCCTGATGTTCTCCTCTCATCCTTTTCTCACTCCCCAACCTCCTCTTCCCAGATTTCTCCTTCTATTTATTCTCTCTGTCTGCCTGCCCTGCCCATCCTTTCTCCTGCCTTGCTATTGACCAACCATTCAGCTCTTTATTAGACCATCAGGTGTTTTAGACAGGCACAGTAACACAGCTTCACAGAGTTAAGCAAAAATAAAATAAAATAAAGAATGCAACATGTCTTTGCATCATTAAACAAATATTCCACAGCATAAACAAATATAACACATCTTCACTAATATTCCACAACAATAGGATATTTTTAGAGAGGGTCTAACATGTTAGAAGTAGGAAACCTAAAATAAATGCATAACAAGACTGACACATTAAATACACAAAATAAAAATCCTCCCAAAGGAAAAAAAAACATCACTAATGAAGTTTAAATGGTAATAAATGGCAATACCTAGGCTTAAAATTTCTCTAATAAAAAGCTGTAAGTTGACAAAAAATCCTAAACTATTCAATAAAAAGTAACACATACAAGATGTCATAGACAACTGATAAGAATACATGTCAACACATGCTAGACATATGACAACATACTCAACTGCTGTGGATATGGCTCTGTATAAATAAAATGCTGATTGGCCAGTAGCCAGGCAGGAAATATAAGTGGGACAAGCAGAGAAAAGAATTCTGGAAACAGGAAGGCTGAGTGAGGAGACACCAGCCTGACGTCCAGGGAGCAGCATGTAATGGCACACAGGTAAAGCCATGGAACACATGGCAACATATAGATTAACAAAAATGGGCTGAGTTTAAGTGTAAGAGCTAGTCAATGGTAGGCCTGAGCTAAAGGCCAAGCAGTTTAATTAAGCTTCTGAGTGATTATTTTATAAGCAGTTGTGGGGTCTGTGGGGCTGGGCAGGACTGGAGAAAACTCCAGCTACAAATGGCACCCGATGGCTCGAGTTTCCACCTGAGAATACTTAATAAGCAATTCTAAATGGAGCCAAAAACAGGTTTCTGCTTCATGTCTCATGGGGGCCTGCAAGACAACACCTTAACATGCAGGCTTGAGCTATTCTATGGCGGGTTCGCAGCATACAGGCTGGAGCTACAGCATGGCACACTCCCGCCGAGTACACAGATGTTTCTATAAGCCGCACAACATGGTGCATGGTAGATACAGCTTTTGCTGCTTTAAAAAAAAAAAAAGAGGTTTCTGGGCTACACACTGCTTTAATGGAGGCATAGACCCACTGCTTCCGAGAGTTGGTGGTGCACATGGCTTCCCAGAGCCAGAGCTGGTGGTAAACAGACCACCTCCATGTTGGAAAACTGAGGTGAATGGAGCCAGCAGCTAAAGCTGCCATTTTAGTCCTAGTAATGCTGCAGTTTAAAGCAACAGATTCACAATAAGGCAGAAGACTTTAAATGGTTTACAATGTGTGTAAAAATGTACATAGGCTTGGAAGAGAAAAAAAAGTAATATATAAAGAAATAGTTTTAAAAAATAAAGTCTTTAAAGAGAAAGTAAAAGTAATATAAAAAATAAGCCACGCAAAGATGGATATCACACAGAGAATCTGGATTGTGTTGTCTTTGGGATTTTTTACTGCAGAAAGACATATGGTTGTAAAGACTGTTCAGGTAAACAAATATGTATATTTTAAAGGTATTTTGACTTCAAAATTTGGATCTAAGGATATGTTGCTTTGGAAAAGAGGCTCTGCTTTTGTTTCCACAGAAAGCCAGAGGCTATGGATTTGTTCCAGATTAAGATACATCAGGTTTGACCAGCCAAGACCCCCTGGAAGGTCTCCGATGACACCATGGCCCAGATGATCCAACATCCAGAACGGTTTCAAGGCAACTGGCTCAGACAATACAACCTCACGGACTACCCCATAAGCCTAAAATTTTCTTTGTGTCCCCATAAGAATACAGCGCCCCCCCTCCAGCAGGAAGTAGTATCAGAAGCTACGCCCAAATTCCCAAATATACCAAGCTGGCTTTGGAGATGGAATTGGTTCACTCCTTCTCTAAACCCAGACATATTGCTAAAACAAAAGGTTAAGAGATTTTTCTGTCCCATATCAGAAGAGCCCTCTGGTGTGGGACAGAGCAAAAGCAATATTTTTATTCAAAAGCAGGTTGATTATAAATGCAATCTCTTTCTAAAGAAGAAAAGGGGACAGTTTAGATATGATAGGATGAAAGGGTAGATTATTGAACCTACTTTTAAAGAGCAACTTATTTAAAATGTTTTACATTGGTATAGATTTTAGTTTATTGATACAAATTTAGAGTTGATTTTGTTCTACTATATATATATTTCTACTCTTGTTTAAGGTATTATGTTTATGTAACTCATTTAAATTGTAATGGATAATTAAGAAATACAGATTAATAATTAGTCTTCTATGATAGTCGAACTTGTAGCCATGTTAGTTAAGTTTTCTAGGTATACACAGATATGTTTCAGATAGGTTATCTTCAAACACTTCAAAGACTTACAGAATATGGCATTTAAAATGTTTTAAAAATTTAGACTTTCTGGATGGTGAGACATGTCTGCTCCTGGCAGCACCGATTTACTTCAGAGAGGAGGATGGGCATCGAAGACACTTTGTATGGAGTTTATCTTCACCTTGGCAAAATTAGCCATTTGGGCAAGAAACTGTTCTTGCCTGGACTGCTTGAAAAAAATGTATCAACTGGACATGCAGGACCCATAGGAAGGTGACCACTGAACTTTGCTTGGCAAAATGGTCCTTCAGGTTCCTGCTTCCAAGAGGAAATTGCCAGACATTCTACATGACTGAGAGAATCTAGACCTGTGGGCTGAAAACAGATGCCCCAACTTTACAGAGAAACTTTGGATGACTGTCCAGGCTGCCAGCTGTCTCTGTCTACCCTGCAAGACTCCCGAAACTTGCTTGCATCCTTCTTCCATTTCTCAGGTAATATTATATCCTTCTGAGGTCTTTGATGTAGTTGAGGACTAGATAGTTATAATTTCCTTAGTCATGATAAAAGATAAGTTAGATATGAAAACTTAGACTCACAAATATAGGATAGAATGTCTTCTTTAATTTTGCCAAATATAAATAGACTAGATATTATAAATAGACTAGATATTGTTACTGTAATTCTTGCTTGATAATTGTTCTGTTATATGTAACTTTACTATGTTAAAGTTAAAACCTTTCTTTTTGGGAAAAAAAAAAAAAGAAAGAAAAGGGGAAGTGCTATGGATATGGCTCTGTATAAATAAAATGCTGATTGGCCAGTAGCCAGGCAGGAAGTATAGGCGGGACAAGCAGAGAAAAGAATTCTGGAAACAGGAAGGCTGAGTGAGACACCAGCCTGACGTCCAGGGAGCAGCATGTAATGGCACACAGGTAAAGCCATGGAACACATGGCGACATATAGATTAACAAAAATGGGCTGAGTTTAAGTGTAAGAGCTAGTCAATGGTAGGCCTGAGCTAAAGGCCAAGCAGTTTAATTAATATAAGCTTCTGAGTGATTATTTTATAAGCGGTTGTGGGGTCTGTGGGGCTTGGCAGGACTGGAGAAAACTCCAGCTACACTCAACATTACAGACAAAAGAACACAGAGCAAAATAATAATAGAAATCCTTTTTAAAATCAGATTGAGGAAAATTAAAGACTGTTAATATCCAGGGATGGCAAGGATGTAGGCAAAGAAGCATCATGCATTGTTAGTAAAAGGGAATGACTACAACCTTCTGAAAAGTGACTCAATAATTGCTAATTAAAAATTAAAATACAGGGTTGGGAGTATAGCCTGGGGTAGAGCTCATGTTCTGTGTGAGCAAGGTCCAGTATTTACTCCAAAGCCCCCAGATAAAATATGCATACTCTTTGCAATAAACTTTTGCTTTGGGGGCTAACAAGAACAAAAGCATCAGCGTATAAGAATACACACAGAAGTACAGATGTTTTTCTGGAATGTTTGCAGTGGTGCAAACAAAGAAGAGACATGTCAATGTCATCAATGCAAGAACAACTGGCTAGGAACACAATACATATAATGTGACTGCTGGAGATATTAGTCACACCTGTATCTAAGGAGCGGTGGAGATGCCCAGGGTCTAGTGCAGTGGCAAAGCAACACACACAAGCGACACACAAAATGTTGCTGCAGATACCCAACCAGATACCACACCTTGTGTAGTTCTGTTTGTATCTGCAAGGAAAATGATTTGAAAAAAATCAGTATCAGTGGTAGGACTCAGAGATCTTCCTAACATTCTGTATGTTTTTTATAGTTTTCATTCTTTCTTTTAAAAAATACAGTATGAATTCTTTTGTAATCTTTGAAAATGAGCTGAATAAATAACATATACTTGAGATGGGAGTTCTTCAACTCACTTAATGGGTGTGTAAAGAGAACCAAGGTAATAAACCACTATTCCTGCCGGAAGTCAGCTCCATGTATCCATTTTCACCAATTTCCCCTGGCACCACAACTAGAGGAACATATATCTCAGACACCAGTGAACAAACATTAAGTGTTCAAGTTACCTACACACCCCAAACATACATACTGTCAGCCAGCTCTGCTCATCACTAGGGAGGAAACGGTGACATAAAGTAGGCCCTATGCTACTCTTCATCCTGGAATTCTTGGTGTTTTTGTCTGTTTGGTGCTAGAGTGAGCCCGAGACCTGGTTCCTTGATAAATACACACCACCACTAAGCCACCATCCTGCTGCAGTGATAAAATATCCTGACTAACCTCTTAAAGGACAAGGGCTTATTTCTGCTCACAATTCAAGGGTACAGAGTTGTGGTGGTCTGAATGAAAATGGCCTCCCTAGACTTACAGGGAGTGGCATTATTGGAGGTGTGGCCCTTGTGGGAGGAAGTGTGTCACTGAGGGGAGGGGAGATTCCGAAGCTCAAGACAGACCTAGCAGCTAACTCTCTGTCCTGGGTGCCTGCAGACCCAGATGTAGAACTCTTAGTTACCTCTCCACACCACATCTGCCGACATGCCACCATGCTTCCTGCCATGATGGTAATGGACTAAACCTCTGAACTGTAAGCCAGCTACAATCAGATGTTTTCCTTTATAAGAGTTGATATGGTTGGTCATGGTGTCTCTTCACAGCAGTAGAAACCCTAACTAAGACAGAGTCCACCACAGCAGGGAAGTTGTCCCAGTTGTGATAAATGCCATGATCAAAATGGTTTATTTCAACTTACACTTGCAGGTCACCATCCATCACCGGGGGAAGGGCAGGGCAGGGACTCAAAGTAGAGCTTTGAGTGCAAACCACAGAGGAACACACTGCTCACTGGCTTGCTCCCTCTGGCTTGTACTCAACCAGCTTTCTTAAACGACCCAAGACTATCTGCCCAGGGGTAGAGCTACCCACATGGACTAGGTATTTACTAACATCAACTAGCAATTAAGAAAATGCAGACATGCTCACAGGCCAATCTGACAGATGCAATTCTTCAATGGAGGGTTCCTTTCCCTAGGATGTCCAGTTGGCCACCAAGAGTGGCCATCACACAAGTCAAGAGGGCAGAAGTAAAGCAGCAGGTCCCATTACATCTGCAACCAAGAAAGAGAGTAACGCTTGCTGCTGCTCGGCTCTTTCTCCATGTGCAGTCCAATATTCCAGCCAGGGAATGGTGGGACCCATAATGGATGGGCCTCCCATCCCAATTAACTAAATCAAGCTAATCCCAGAGGCCCAGCTCCCAAGTGAGTCTTGATTCTGCCAAGTTGACAATTAACACTAACAGTCACAGCTACCTTCTGAACCTTATCCTAGCATCCTTGTTAGACAGTCTTTGGAAGTATATTATTACTATTTAAAGATTCATTATTCAATTAACACATTAAGAGCATTTGTAGTATGATTCCTCCAAATGGCATTTCAATTAAATACATTATTTTGCTACAATACATCCATTGAGGAGAAAAAGATATTGCTTATGTATTAACTCTAATCTCAGTTGGTCCTAGATCTAAGTTTGAATACTATTAGGTCTAGAGGGACCCAAAATGGCAGTGCTGCGGACAATGTCCTCAATGACAGTCTAGGCTCTGCTCAGGGTGGACTCTGGGTAAACAGAAAGACCACTAGTGTACAAACAAAACCTAAACTCAGAATTCCTCACAAATCTTGTGAAGCAGGTTTCTGCTTGTCAGAAAAGGCCATTACTTTCCTTCTCCGCCCCTCACAGCAATTACCTCCAGCACACAGCCTGTAACTGATCAAAGTCCCCATGTTGGTTCCCAGGCTGTTCTGGGTCACATGTCCCCCTGCCCTACCTTCCCCCTACAATGTTACCTGTCCCCTTAACACTGCCCAGGTTTCTCCTGCTTTTTTGCTCTTCTCTGCTCCCCGAGAAACAGCTTGACAATCTGAATCCCCAAAAAGACCTTTCTACCCACAGAGTGGTCTAGTTTGGTGGTTTTACAAATCTAAAATTCCAGGTAAAGCAAGTAAGCCATGATAACAAACATCAAGTATAAACATTCTTAAAATGTATTATTCTTTTTGCTAATTGAATATTTTCTTATTCCCTGACAGTTTACAAAGAAAAGGAAAACTAGGTGCAGTAGTATGCCTGTACTACTAGAGAGGCTAAGACAACAGGACCGACTGAACCTAAGAGTTCAAAACCAGGAGTGGGTGTGCTGGTGCACGCCTGTAATCCCAGCACTCAGAAGGCAGAGGGGCAGACATCTGAGAGTTCAAAACCAGGGGTGGGTGTGCTGGTGCACGACTGTAATCCCAGCACTCAGAAGGCAGAGGGGCAGACATCTGAGAGTTCAAAACCAGGGGTGGGTGTGCTGGTGCACGCCTGTAATCCCAGCACTCAGAGGGCAGAGGGGCAGACATCTGAGAGTTCAAAACCAGGGGTGGGCGTGCTGGAGCACACCTGTAATCCCAGCACTCAGAAGGCAGAGGCAGGCAGACATCTGAGAGTTCAAAGCTGGCCTGTGTATACAGCAAGTTCTTGACTAACAGGGGCTACAAAAGGAGATGCTTTTTCAGGTAGATCGATTCCCAATTTTCTGAGAAACCGCCATACTGATTTCCACAGTGGTTGTACAAGTTTGCACTCCCACCAACAGTGGAGGAGTGTTCCCTTTGCTCTGTATCCTCTCCAACACAGACTGTCATTAGTGGTTTTGATCATTGCCATTCTGACAGGTGTAAGGTGGTATCCCAGAGTCATTTTGATTTGCATTTCTCTGATGATTAAGGATGCTAAGCATTTCTTTAAATGTCTTCCAGCCATTTGAGATTCTTCTTTTGAGAATTCTCTGTTTAGCTCTGTAGCCCATTTTTAATTGGATTGTTCAGTATTTTGATGTCTAGTTTCTTGAGTTCTTTATATACTTTGGAGATCAGTCCTCTGTCCGATATGGGGTTGGTAAAAGTCTTTTCCCATTCTGTAGACTGTCTTTTTGTCTTATTGACCATGTCTTTTGCTCTACAAAAGCTTCCCAGTTTCAAGAGGTCCCATTTATTAATCGTTGTTCTCAGTGTCTGTGTTACTAGTGTTATATTTAGGAACTAATATGTCAATGTGTTCAAGAGTACTTCCTACATTTTCTTCTATCAAGTTCAGTGTAACTGGATTTATGTTGAGGTCTTTGATCCACTTGGACTTGAGTTTTGTGCATGGTGACAGATATGGATCTATTTGTAATCTTTTACATATTGACATTCAGTTATGCCAACACCATTTGTTGAAGATACTTTCTTTTTTCCATTGTATAGTTTTGGCTTCTTTGTCAAAAATCAGGTGTTCATATATGCATGGATTAATGTCTGGGTCTTCAATTCAATTCCATTGATCCTTATGCCGGTTTTTATGCCAGTACCAAGCTGTTTTTATTACTATAGCTCTATAGTAAAGCTTGAGGTCAGGGATAGTGATGCCTCCAGAGGTTGCTTTATTGTACAGGATTCTTTTAGCTATCCTGGGGTTTTTTGTTTTTCCATATGAAGTTGTGTATTGTTCTTTCCAAGTCTGTGAAGAATTGTGTTGGTATTTTGATGGGGATTGCATTGAATCTGTAGATTGCTTTTGGTAAGATTGTCATTTTTACTATGTTAATCCTACCTATCCATGAGCATGGAAGATCTTTCCATTTTCTAATATCTTCTTCAATTTCTTTCTTTAGAGACTTAAAGTTCTTATCATACAGGTCCTTCACTTGTTTAGTTAGTGTTACCCCAAGGTATTTTGTATTATTTGTGGCTATTGTAAAGGGTGATGTTTCTCTGATTTCTTTCTCAGCCCTTTTATCATTTGTGTATAGGAGGGCTACTGATTTTTTTTTTTTTTTTTTTTTAGTTAATCTTGTATCCCGCCATTTTACTGAAGAGTTTATCAGCTGTAGAAGTTCCTTGGTAGAATTTTTTGGGTCACTTATGTATACTATCATATCGTCTACAAATAGTGAAAGTTTGACTTCTTCCTTTCCAATTTCTATTCCTTTGATTTCCTTTTGTTGTCTTATTGCTCTAGCTAGAACTTCAAGTACTATATTGAATAAATATGGGGAGAGTAGACAGCCTTGTCTTGTTCCTGATTTTAGTGGAATTGCTTTGAGTTTCTCTCCATTTAATTTGATGGTGGCTGTTGGCTTGCTGTAAATTGCCTTTATTATGTTTAGTTATGTTCCTTGTATTCCTGATCTCTCTAAGACCTTTATCATGAAGGGGTATTGGATTTTGTAAAAGGCTTTTTCAGCATCTAATGAGATGATCGTGTGGTTTTTTTCTTTCAGTTTGTTTATATGGTATATTACATTGACAGCTTTTAGTATGTTGAACCATCCTTGCATCCCTGGGATGAAGCCTAGTTGATCATGGTGGATAATTTTTTTTTATGTGTTCTTGGATTCAGTTTGCCAATATTTTGTTGAGTATTTTTGCATCAATGTTCATGAGGGAGATTGGTCTGTAATTCTCTTTCTTTGTTGCATCTTTGTGTGGTTTGGGTAAGGAGATGCTTTTTCAAAACAAACAGACAAAACAACAACAGAAAGACAAAACCAAGTGTTCAAAACTAGCCTGGGCTACATAATGAAACCCAGTCTGGAAAAATGATAGAAAGAAAGAAAGGAAGGAAGGAAGGATGGACGAACAAGACAAATGGACGCTTTCCTTAATTCATTTCCCTTATTGCTTTTCTTTTCTGAAATGGTATTCTTGGCTTTTAGACAAGCATTTACTATGGAGTAAGACTACTCACTGGCCTTGCAGAGCATTAAAGGGACTCCTCACTCACGCCCATGAAATATGTGCATACACAAAAAACCATAAATGTAAAAACATGGCGGCATTCTTCCACCCATAGACGGGGAGAAACCGTATTACTTTTCTTTCACGGTCAGCTCCAGCTACTTCTCACTGCTTAGCCACTCCCATAGGCTGGGCTTCCTGAAGCTGAGGGGTGCTCTACAATATCAAAGCTTGTGAGCTTCTCCTGACCACTCTTATTTAGTAGATGATTTTTGATTCTGTCATAAAGAATTGCCATTAACCAAGAGAAAATAAGACTTTTGATTAGATTGTGTCAGTTATGACACTAATTCTAAAGAATTACAGTTCCTTAACGAGAAAAAGAATCTCAGGTTTCAACAGAGTATTGAGAGAGTATTGTATGTCCTAATTTTTCACTCTTCTTCTGTGGGTCCTCGGCTATGCTGCTCTGAGCTGTGGGGAGGAGGAACATCTGAGTCATGTCTTGCTATGTGCCTATCTTTATACGAGTTATATGACACAGATAGTTACCAGAGCAAATCACACAGAATTTCTACAGAAGGAGATCTGATGTGAACAACTATTCACATTTCCCAGAAACAGAATTCTGAAGACTTTTTTTTATTTTATGTGTATCAGGGTTTTGCCTACATGTATATACGTGCACCGTGTTTGTGCCTGGTACCTGCAGAAGTCAGAAGAGGTCCTTGGAGCTCCTGGATCTGGAGGCACAGACTACGTGAGCCACCATGTGGGTACTGGGAACCAAACTTAGGTCAGTGCTCTAAAGCACTGAGCCATCTCTCCTGCCCTGGGAAGTAGAATTCTTTGGGGTGCTTTCTCCAGGCCTTTTGGAAAGACTGTATCATGTAAGATGTATGATGCTTTAACTGAACTCCAGAGCAGTGACCAAGATGGAGGAAAATACACATGAGCTTTAGTATACTGTGCAGCAGCTTCCTTCCATCCTGGATAAAAACTTAAGACTGGATATTTTCAGGAAGGTGAAACAGCAGTATGTTCTAAGTGTAAGCTAGGGCACAGTGAAATCACCAAATGGGACCACTCTGTGGGAAGAATGAAAGGTTTATTGGAGATCAAACTACCCAGGCTGTCTTTAGGAAGGCAGAGAGAAGCAACATTGTGGAAGGCAAGTGGACTTGAAATGACAGTCAGCAGGGTGGGGTCTCTGGGCTGATACAGGCTGTTTAGATTGACCATTGGGGAGGGGGTTAAAGGTGGTTCCTGGTAAACAGAAACCCACCTTTGGTGATTCCTGAGGAATGCCGAATTTAGACTTCTGTTTAGGACATTGTCACTAGCACTGCCATTTGGTGGCCCATTTTGGATCTAACACAAAGCTGAGGTTAAATACTTCAGGGAAGCTCCTGAAGAAGTAACAGCTTCAGGAAGTCCCTGAAACTGACTGGCTTCACTAGGCCCCTCCCTCCCTAAGAGTATATAAATAGTAAAGACTGCACACTCTCAGAGGAGCCCAGCTGTCCAGAAGAATCAGAGTCAAATTCAGCCAAAGCAGAAACCAGCCAAGTAGCCTGGAAGAAGCAGACTAGCCAAACTGCCGACAAGAAACAAAGACCAGCAGAGCAGGCTGGAAGAGACTTGTACCGACTGAGCCACCTGGTTTCTAACTGTGTCATGAGCTGTCACTCACAGGGGTGGGCTTTGGTGATGCATCTGTCTCTGATTCATTTCTGCTCTTATAAGCAACTCCTCACCTATGTCTCTGTATGTGACCCCAATAAAACTCATTAGTTTACCAAGTTGGACTGTGGTGGTGTCCATGCTCCACACTTAGTTGGGGGAGCTCCCTATCTGGGGTGAACAGACATTTGCTCACATTCTCCCCCAGGAAAATCTGTCACACTAACTGTTTAAAATGCTGAAACAGGGCTAGGGATGTGGTTCAGTTTGTAGAGTGCTTACATGGAGTTTCAGCACCACATAAACCATGAGTGTAGCTCATGCCTATAATCCCAAAACTTCAGAGGTGGAAAGAAGAAAATCAAAAGTTCATCATTATTGGCTCACTGGGAGTTTGAGACCAGTGTGAGCCATATGAGACCCTGTCCCCTTCACTAAAAAAAAGTAGGGGAGGGAAGAAAAACAAAACAAAATGTTAGAACAAGTTCCCCATTACTGGTAAGGCAATTTGGATGCCTTAACATTTACAGTAGTGAATCATTCTTGCTCAAAGCAAGAAATTTCATTTGGGATTCTAAAGTCAATTTGTTCTTACTGATTGTACCTTTTGGTATAGTAAGATTGGGGCTTATAGAGCCTTGTTCAACTTTGAAAAACAGCAATCAACCCTGGATCACAAACAAAAAAATGTGGGGCTGGGCAACAGGAACCAGTTACAACCCACAGTGATGAATCTGGCTGCAAGGAGGCAGCTGCCCCTCTTCTTTCAGCTAAATCCTACATAGATTTATCACCGATGAGGAAAATTTTAAAAAACAAACAAGCATTTGTGCTATCAACTTAAGGGTTGTATGAAGGATGTCAGCTTTGCCCTCAAAACCAAACCCCTGAAGTCTGTTGCAGGTTCTCCTTGACATAGAAAACACCCACTAAGACACCAACAAAGCGGCAGCCTTGTCAGGGTCATGTGATGGTGTACCTTGACTGACAACTAGATTGGATTTAGAATCACCATGGAAACAAACCTCTGGGCATGACTGTGAGGGAGTTTCTAGATTATGTTTATTAGATGGAGGATCCACCCTAATCATGGCCAGTACTGTCTCAAGAGGAGTGGGAGAAACAGGCTGAATTTTAAAAAGCGAGCTAATAATGTGTGCTGGCTGGTTTTATGTCAACTTTACACAAGCTAGAGTCATTTTAGAGAGGAACTCCCAGTTGAAAAATAAAAATGTCTCCATAAGATTGACCTATGGGGAAGACTTGTAGGATATTTTCTTAATTACTGATTGGGGGGGGAGGGGGGGAAGGCCATTGTGGATGGGGCCACACCTGGGCTGGTGGCCCTATATACTATAAGGAAGCAGGCTGAGCAGGCCATGGGGAGAGAAGCCAATAAGCAGCATCCCTCCATGGCCTCTGTGTTAACTCTTGCCTCCATGTTCCTGCCCTGACTTCTTTCATGATGGACTGTGATCAGGACATGAGAAATCAAATAAGCCCTTTGCTCCTCAAGCTGCTTTTGATCATAATGTTTTATCACATCACAGAAACCTACTGCCCTCTGCTTCTGGAGTGTGGATGCAATGAGACTCCCACCAGGACTGATGTCCTGCAGTGGTGGATGGAGAGCCATGAGAAACCCTCCCTTCTTTAAGTTCCTTCTGTCAAGCATCCTGTCACAGCAACAGGACAGTGACCGATACACTGAGGAGACTCAGTGCTAAGAAATGGAAGCTTGACTTGACAGTCTACCCCGATACTGAAAGCAGTATTTTTCTCAACTGATATACAATACCATGCAATGCACTGAAAAAGTTGGGGTTTGGAGAAATAGCATAATTTGTAAGCATATAGCTCCTTTGGATCACCTCTTCTCATGAGCCTCCTTGTTCCCTGTAGGAAGCCCTGACTGACTGAATGTGTGCTGCTGACATGGGCAAGGTCATGTCAAGGACCCTAGCCTCAGACCCACAAGCCCCACCTCGCCCCAGCTCAGAAAAATGGCAAAGCCTTCTGGAGGGGTCTGAGTATGGATACTGATAATTTCTGTAGAAAATGCCCACCAATAGTTCCCCAACCCCATATTTATGGCCAGAAGAATCCTTTCCTACAGAGACTGCTCCTACCAAGATCAGCCATACCTGTCTCCTTGTTTATCTGGATGTAATAACCCACCTCCCTCTTCAACTCTATATAACAAACAACGAGCTGCTCAGATACTGTAGATTCTCCATCTGAGAGCTCAGTTCACCCAGTCAAGCTTGTCTGCATGTCTGTCTTTTCTTTATTTCCTTGCCCCCATCTTGTCAGGTCCAATCCTGGAAGCTGTACGAGGCTACAGCACCACCCTTAGTGTATCCAGACGACAGATCAATGATAGGAAAGGAGACATGCCACCGTGGAGCCAGCCGCATGCAGCTCGGTCTGACTTCCTACCTTTTCTTCCAACATAAATTTGAAACCATCTGCAAATAATACAGACACACAAAACTAAAACAAGCATCTCTCTATGGTCTGAAGACTTTAAAGCTTTCAGGGGAAGGACTCTTTTTAAATGGTATCTCCAAGAATAAAATTTCAAGGGAAAATGGCTTGTTTCTGACTACCTGTGCATTCAACATGCTAGAAACACAAAAGAAGTAAGGCCAGGTTTCTGACCTGGAATTTGCAACATTCTAGAGGCCAGAGACTCGAGAGATTCTGTTCATAAAACGAAGCCTTAGGAGAATGGGATTAGTGTCAGTGGCTATGCAAATTGTGACTTGCATAACATAGTCAACTTCTCCCAGCAGGCAGATTCTAGGAGATCCCTGCTTGAGAGATAAACATGCCTTCAGATGGGTAGTTTTTTATCTTTAACTATTCACTTCCTGGGATAAGAAGGAGGGACTGATTTGATTAACCCATTATTTTTTCTGTTTAAAATTCACTATTTATTTATTCAAACAAGTATACATAATAAAATTTACAATCTTATTACAGATGAATGTCTCTTCCTTATCTTAAGCCAAATTAAGTATGTACTATTAGTATTTAAACATGGTACTGAAGTTGGCTAAAAAATTCTTAATAATAATACAAATTTTAAATTTATTCTGACAATTTAACTCAAGTATATAGTGAATTTTGGTCTATTTACTGCATCCCCCTCCTTATCCCCTCCTATTCCCTCTTAACACTGTCTTCTTCCCAACAAGCTTTTCCTACGTTCACATCATGGGGTGAGGGTGCGTACATGCAGAAGAACTGTGTGTCCATTCCACTGAGTGTGATGTGGGCTGTTTGCATGAGCATGGTTGTGAAGCTGTTTACTGGAGCATGGGCAACTAACCAGTGACCACACCACTGAAGAAAATGAGACTTCTGTTCCCCAGCAACCATTAGCTGCCGACAGCTTCTGGGGAAGGGTGGGACCTCATGAGCTCCCCCAGACTATTTCAGTTTTCAAAGGGACAAAGACTCTTGTTCCTTTCGTTCAGCTCCTCGACTTTCTGGCCTTGGATCTCGTCTTCCTCACTGCAGCTTGCGCTAATGTGACCCAGCACACTGCTCCGATGATTCTCTAGAGACTGCTTTCAGATTGCTAACCATGGTTCCCGTACTGTAGCTGCACTAAGCATCGATGTAAAGCACTTTCTAGTATCCTAACCCATCATGTCTAAAAACATGAACTGTGACACCAGCAGCCCTGGGCTGAAATCCCGGTTCTACTACTATAATCCATGAGAACAGTGAAATGACTTAAATTCTCTGGACCTCTTTCATTCTCTGTTAAGATGTAGATAAGAGCAGTTCCTTCAACAAAGGTTTGTTGAGATGTCTAAATAAGATAATTCATACAGATGTAAACACAATGCTTGGCACAAAAGAAATGTCCACACTATATCAGCTGTCTTCCTGCTAAGCTTGTTCATTATTTGTGCTGGCTAGTCTTATGTCAACTTGACACAAGCTAGAGTTATCTGAAGGAGGGAGCCTCAATTAAGAAAATGCCCCCATAAGATCCAACTGTAAGGCATTTTCTTAATTATTGAGGGCCCAGCCCACGGTGGGTGGTGCCATCCCTGGACTGGTGGTCCTGGGTTCTATAAGAAAGCAGGTTGAGCAAGCCATGGGGAGCAAGTCAGTAAGGAGCTCACCTCCACGTCCTCTGCATCAGCTCCTGCCTCCTGGTTCCTGCCCTGCATGAGTTCCTGTCCTGACTTCCTTCAATAACAAACAACAATATGGAAGTATAAGCCGAAAAAAACCTTTCCTCCCCCAACTTGCTTTTTAGTTATGGTGTTCCAACGCAGCAACAGAAACCCTGTCTAGGTCATTATTCATTCCTTATTTCTCCAAAGAAATTACTATCTTTCCAGTCACCAATCTCAGCTTCATGGTTCCTTTGACACCTTCCTTTTCACTGTGGCTAACATTCAGTTAGATATCAAGTCTCTTTTCCCAAGTCCAACTGCAAGCATTTACCCACTCTGTTCATAGGCACTGCACTCAAGCATATGGAATAGAAAGAACAATTAACACACACACACACACACACACACACACACACACACACACACACACACTCTGTCTGCCAAGGTTACAGTTGGCCAGGCCTGTCACATACCTGTAATCCCAGCATTTGGGAGGCAAATGCAGAAAGTTCTTGAGTTTGAAACTTGTCTACAATTATAAAGCAAACTTAGTCTAACCTGATCTACATAATGAGGGCTAAATAAGGATTAAGGATGAACATCAGTGGTGGAATGCCTGTCTTACAACCCAAGCTTCTGAGTTCAATCCCCAGAACTGGAAAAAAACAAAACAAAACCAAAAAATGTCAGTGTATTTATCTTCAAACACCAACATCCTATGACCTATTTTTTCTCTGCTGTGATGGCCACTGCCTGATGTTAGGTCTACACTTTTTACCACTTGGACTAAATGCTATTTTTCTTATAGAGGCTCTTGCCACTCATTTCTTTTCATTCAAATATAAATGTGTACAAGTTATCTGCTATGAACATACTGGCCATAATTATTTCACTTCCTTTCAGATAAGGTCTAACCAACTTTTGTTTTGTTTTGAGACAGGCACTTGCCATGTAGGCCAGGCCCAGGTTGGTCTTGATTTCCTAATTCTGCTGCCTCCTCTTTTAAAATGCTGGGATTACAGGCATGTACTACCTCATCTAGTTTCAGTCAGCAACTTTTTAACTTCCATCTAACTGTTAAGGAACCTCAAATTCCCTTCAAATACCTATCAACACAAAACTACTTCACTTTCTTGTGTGTGCCCTGCTCTCTGGATCCTTTTTTCTCTCTCAATACTTTCACTTCTGACTCGCATACCCCACACGTATGCATTCTGCAATGCTTAGTCAAAGACATCCTCATTATACAATCCTCTTGGGTGCCAACCCCCCCTCTCCACCTCAGCTGGGTCTCCATCAGTGTTCCATCTGCCCATACTGTGGAAACTGTCCTTTCCTAACAAAGGCTATACTTAGGAGCATCACACCTCTCTCTGCTCCACAAGTGTCTGATGCATCATTTTGAATGCAGTAAGGGTTTCATAAGGTACTGACCCAGACAAAAAGATGTCTGTTCGAAGAAGAGTCAGAGAGAATGAGCGGAGTCAAATCCACGACACAGTCCCGAAGTGCAGCCCCAGCGACTCAGATGCTGGACAACTGCAGGACTGCAGCAGTTACTTTTCTCAGTGCTGGGACTGGGTATCTGAAAGAGCAACTGAGAGAAGTCGATTCTGGTCCACAGTGCAGGAGAGACAGGCCATGAAGAAGCGGAAGCAGGGCCAGCTCTGCTTGCTCACCTCTCACAGGTCAGGAAGCAGAGCCAGAGGAATGCTGGTGCTCAGTTGTTTCCTCTTTTTCCCTATTGATTCAGTTTGGGACCTTTGTCCAGGGCAGGAATTCCCACCCTACGCCCCATAATTAATTCTCTCTGGAAACATCCTCACAGTCTCACCTGAAGGTGTGTTCACTAACACCCTAAGGCATTTCTTTCTTCTCTCTTTCCTTTTTTTTTTTTTAAAGACAGGATCACATATAGCTCAAGCTGGCTTTGAACTCACCATGTAGGCAAGGATGACTTTGAACTTCTGATCCTCCTGTGTTCACCTCTTGAGTGTTAGCATTACAAGTATTCATCATCAAGCAGTGTATGTGGTGCTGGAGACTAAACCCAGTGTAGGGAAAGGAGGAAGCCCTGACTGAGTGAAGTCCTGAGTAAATGTGTGCTGTTGACATGGGCACAACCCATGGGAAAATGGCAAACACACACACACACACACACACACACACACACACACACACACACACACATATGAAGCTCAGGAAGAAAGTGGGAAAGCCTTTCCTTCTGGCCCATGTGTGGATGTTGATAGTGTGTGCAGAAAATATCCACCATAGCTTTCTCCCCCTACCCCAGGATACTTACAGTCTGAAGAGCACTCCCTTACAGAGACTGCTCCTACTAATTAGCTAAACCTGTCTCCTTCATCCAGCTGTACACCATAAACTCTGCCTCCGTGTTTTATCTAGATGTAATAATCTCGCCCCTCTGTTCAACATGTAATAAACATGGTGAGCTTCCTAGGTGCAGAGGCTTCTTCAGCACAGACTACTAAGTCCCAGCCTTTTGTCTGTGTGTCCATCTGTCTGTCTTTCTCTGTTCCCTCACAGCCCCAGTCAGGTATGCCCCTGGCACCATGCTGGACAGCAACCCAGGGTTTGGTGTAAGCTAGGTGGGCAAACACTCTACCAACTGTTATACCTCTAAGCCCCGATGTTTCTTAATCCAATCAAATCAACAGTCAATACTGATCATCACAAGGATCCTTTGCACTCCCCTTATACTAGCTTTTCCTTGCAGAACTGGAAAGGAATTTGGAGCAAGAATACTGTCAGACTGAGGCCATCCATGGCTCAGAACTTCCAAATCATCACACCTGATACACATGGTTCATATCACTCAGAGAACCATAACCTCACTACTTACTTTTCATTTCAACAGACTTAATTGTGCTAATGCACTCACTGAGTACCAAGTTACACCAGACACCAAAACACGCATTCTCAATATCGGAGAATTCAGCTCTCGGAATGGGCCTGGATGGAGTTTAGGAAAGGTGAACAGAGCTACAGCCAGGGAAAAGGAGACACCACCATGATGGTGCATGCCAGAATCCATGTACCAGGGCAGCAACAGCAAAAAGACAGGGAGTCTGAGGCCACCCTGGGCTCCCATACAGAGTGCACAGAGTGAGTAGCAGGCTAGACCG